>NC_134857.1:88219892-88519892 GCF_049852395.1 Peromyscus maniculatus bairdii | reverse complement strand
TGTACCACCACTATTGAAACAAAGGCTTCAAAACATGAAAAGATTTCCCAGGAACCCCACACTGAAGGAAGGGAAAGGTTGAAGTCCTCGTGCCAGCCAGAGAAGGAACTTGCCTCCCACGAAGAGATTTCACACAGTCTGACACTTGTCAGCCCTCCAGGCAAGACAGACCAGAGCCAAGAAATTGCGTGAGTGCTGGGCGGGATCAGTACCCCAAAGACCGACTTGAGCGTCACCTGACCTTGTTATTTGTTCTTTCCAATGTGGCATGCTGAACAAACCTCCTTTCTCTGCTTTTCAATAGCACTTGTCTCTTTAATCGGTGTGTCGGGGACAGACGGCCCAGCCCACCTTGTTAGGACTGCCAGATCCCAGGCTTTGACCCTACCAGGTCCGGTAACAGTACCACACCGAGGCGTGTCTTCCCGGGCTTGTCCACTCAAACTCCCAACATAATCCTCTCTGGCGACACCTAGGCAAGCCCTGAAAATGCTTCACCGCACTTTTAGATCTTCCTTCCGCTCAGCCAGATGCAAACAGCCCACAAATCACAGAACATGCTAATTCTCTTCACGCAGTCTGGGCTTTTTGCCTGTCTTATGCAACCGTTTGTTTTTCAGTGAGAGTTGCGGTTTTCAGCTTTCAGGATTTTCACATTAGGGATTTTAATCTTTTGATGTTGTGATTTTTCAAATTAGAAATTTTAATCTTTCGGGATTTCGACAGGTAGGATGACCACATTTGGGAGTCTGTCATTTAGGATTGCAGCCTGCATTGTTGCTAGGTAGACACAAGAATCTGGTATCCCTGGGGGAAAACACGCAGGGAGCAGGTGTCAGGCGGGAAGGGGTGAAGTTTTAGGTGGGAGGAACTAGAAAACGAGCTCACTGGCTGTGTGTGACTTGGCCTGTGTGGGATTTAGTCAAAGATGAACGACCTCTGTAGGGGTTTGAATGTAGTTGGCCTCCATAATTCCATGGGGAGTGGCACTATTAGGAGGTGTGACCTTGTTGGAGGAAGTGTGTCACTGTGGGGGTGGGCTTTGAGGTTTCCTATGCTCAGGATACCACCCAGTGTCTCAGTCCACTTCCTGTTGCCTGCAAGATGTAGGACTCTTAGCTATTCCTCCAGCACCACTCTCCACCATGATAAAAAAGGGACTAGACCTCAGAAACTGTAAGCGAGCCACCTCAATTAAATGTTTCCTTTATAAGAGTTGCTGTGGTCATGGTGTCTCTTCACAGCAACAAAAAACCCGAGGACAGAAGTTGGTACCAGGAACCGGGGTATTGCTGTGATAGGCCTGACCATGTGTTTGTTTGGAGGAATTTGAACTTTGGTACTTCAGGTTTGGAAAGCTGTGGAATGCTTTAATGTTTAATGGGCCATACTAGTAGGAACATGAAAGACAGTAGAGTTAAGAGTTATTTGAACTATGGGGAACTCACTCAAGAGGTTTCAGAAGAGATTATTAGTATGTTGGCTATTGATTGTTCTTGTAATACTTTGGTGAAGAAAGTGGCTGCCTTTTGCCATTGTCCAAAGAGTCTGCCTGAGGCTAAATTTTGGATTAATTCTGTTGGTAGAGGAAATCTCAAAACAGCCTAGTACAGACTCTATTGTGTGGTTTTTAGTGGTAACTCTAATGAAGAGTTATAATGAAGTAGAGTTTATAATGAAAAGGAACAAGCAGAGCAAGGTAAATTACAAAATCAAAGTTTTGAGGGGACAAAAAGAGTACCAGGAAGTGGGAAAGAGCTAAATCCTATGTTCCAGGAGATAAATGGATTAAGAAATGGAATAAAGGGAGCGGTGACCCCAGGGCAAGATCCCACCAGCTAAGTTTCCAATTTGTGAGAAGGAACTAAAGAAAAGTTTAGAGCTGGGTGTGGTTGGCACACCTTTAATCCTAGCACTGGGAAGGCGGAGGATGGTAAATCTCTGAGTTTGAGGCCAGCCTGGCCTAGAGTTTCAGGACAGCCAAGCTTGGGCAGTGAAGGAAAACAGAAAGCTGGTGAAGATGTAATTCAACAAGGGGGATGTTTCCATCCTAGCAAGCAGGAGAACTTGGCAGCTTTGGCCATGTGGTTCTGGGTTTAGAGTTAAAGGTAGAAGAAAGGAGTTACGGTATAAAGTCACTGAGGCCTGGCATGTGTCAGGGGTGTCCCTGAATGGAGCACTGGTAGAGAGTGTTAGGATTCTGTACATGCACAGCTTGGGGTCTTGTCTGGCACCTTACATCATCAGTGGGCGACTGCGTCCCTGCCTTAAAAGGCCACACGCAGGGACCCCCACGCTCTCTCTCTCTCTGTGCTCTTCTTTCTGTTTCCTCTCTGCTCCGCTCCCGCCATCTTTCTGTCTCTCCAGGCCTGGTTTCTTTCTAATAAAGCTCTTTCTAACTCTGGTAGCTTTGGCCCATGACTTTTCCACCACGCCCGCTGACCCACCAGCGCTGTTTATCCTTTCAGAGAGACCATTGTGTGAAGCTGTAAAGTTGAAGGCTGGATTGCCTTGGAGAACCCAAAATGTTGGAGATGCCAGAGTTGTGAGATACCTGCTGAGGAGAGGTGCTAATAGAGAGTGGAACCAGTCCAAGAGAAAGAAGTGTGTCACAGTCACTAAAGCTGAACAGACTTGAAGACGTGGAGAGCGTTCTGACATCAAACATGGAGATGCAGAGTTTGGAGTTTGCCCAGCTGTTTTTTGGTCTTGCTTTGGTCCAGTATTTCCTCACTTTGCTCCCTTCCCTACATTTTGGAATAGTAATGTATATCCTGTGCCATTGTATGTTGGAAGTATGTGATCTGTTTATTTTTTTATTTTGAATTTATAAAGGATTATAGTTAAGAGATTGCGTGAATCTCAGAAGAGACTTTGAACTTTGGACTTTTAAACATTGTTGATACTTCGATAGATTATGCTGTTTTGAAGCTGGACTAAACACATTTTGCATTATGGTATTGCTACAAGCTTTTAGGGACCAGGGAATAGACTGTGGTAGTTTGAATGTAGTTGGCCCCCATAATCTTACAGCAAGTGGCACTATTAGGAGATGTGGCCTGGTTGGAGGAAGTGTGTCACTGTGGTGGAGGGCTTTGAGATTTTTCTATGCTCAGGACACTGCCCAGGATGTCAGTTGACTCCTGCTCCTTGTAAAATGTAGGACTCTCAGCTGTTCCTCTAGCACCACTTCCTGGAATGATGATAATGGACTGAACCTCTGAAACTGTAATCGAGCTACCTCAATTAAATGTTTCATTTATAAGAGTTGCCATGGTCATGGTGTCTCTTCACAGCAATAAAAAACCCTAACTAAGACAATCACCATTCAGGGATAGACATGAGCTTCTGATTCCAGGCAAATGAAATAGTTTTTTTTTTTTTTTAAGAGTAGGGGGAAAGCCAAAAAGTTGGTTATGAAACATATTTTTAATCTGTCCTTATGCAGTGGAATAACAAAATATGAAATTACTTTTCGAGATGAAAATGCATGTGTATAGCTGAAATTTTCTTGTGTCCCAGGCTGCCAGTGATCAGGACAAATCTCTCTCACCCACCAGTCCCACAGCTGCTCAGACCCAAGTAAACACACAGAGGCTTATTATTTATAAAATGCATGGCCATCAGCTTAAGCTTATTACTAACTAGCTCTTACACTTAAATTAACCTATAATTTTTATTTATGTTTAGCCATGTGGCTTGGTACCTTTTCCCAGTACTGCCTTTGAATCTTGCTTCTCATGGTGGCGGTGGCGGCTGGCAGCGTCTCCTGACTTAGCCTTCCTGTTCCCAGAATTCTCCTCTCTCTTCGTCCCTCCTATACTTTCTGCCTGGCTACTGGCCAATCAGCACTTTATTTATTAACCAATCAGAGCAACACATTCACAGCATACAGATATCCACAGCACATGTGTGTTTGTTTTAGCTTTATCAGAAGGTTTAGAAAATGTGAGACACGTACTTATAGAAAGATAGCTTATAGTTAAAAGAAACCTTGGTGTGTTATAGCACAGGAGGCTAACTATGATTAACAAGAATGCCATGTGTTCTGCAGAAAATTGGAAGGAAAGATTCTGCATTTTTAACTATAAAAAATAATTAAGTATGACATGTTTAACATGATTTATTATTATTATATTATATTATATTTTATGTTCATTGGTGTTTTATCTGCATGTATTTCTGTATGAGGGTGTCAGAAGCCTTGGAACTGAGTTACAGACAGATATGAGCTGCCATGTGGGTGCTGGGAATTGAACCCAGATCCTCTGGAAGAGCAGCCAGTGCTCTTAACCACTGATCCATCTCTCTAACCCCTGTTTAACATGATTTCAACATTATACGATGTATAAACTTGTATACATTATAAATAATATATTATTTAGCATAGCCAATAAAGCAATTATATTTTAAATGTATAGTTCAAAGCTTTGAAGCGTGTTTTCTTGCTGAGAAGTGGGGGTCCCTTGTCTACTTTAGGTATCAACCCTTCATTAGGTGTGGAATTCACAAGTGTTTTTTCCCACTTTCTTGATTACGTCCTGTGATTTGCAGAAGCGTTGCAGCCTGGTGTGACCCTCTTGTCTATGTTTTCTTCTGCTGTCTGTGCTGTTGGTGCCATCTCCAAGAAGTCTGGCTTAGACCAAAGTCCCAAAGTGGTCTCTTCTAAGGGTTCTATAGAATCAAATACCAAGCCCGAGTCCAGTGTGAGTTGACTTTTGTGGATGAAAGAAGGTTCTGGTTTATTTATTTATTTTTGACTGTAAGCAGAGGATGATGGAGGTAGGTCCTTCTACAAATAGTGCTCTACAGTTAGTTATGTGTCTCTCTGTGTGTGTCTACGCATGAGTGCGGGTATCTACAGAGGCCAGAGGTGTCAGATTCCTCGGGGGCTGGAATTTAAAGGCACCCACACTGCAAAGAAAGAAGAAAAATGACTGTGATGCACTTGATGTGGGTGCTGGGAATCAAACTCAGGTCCTCTGGAAGAGCAGCATGTGCTTTAAACTGGTTCAAAGATTTTGTCTAATTTTAAAAGTATGTGTACCTGTCTGTGGGTATGTGATGTGAGAGCAGGAAGCCAGAAGAGGGCGTTGGGTCTTTTGGGGCTGGGGTTGGAAGCACTCACGGGGGTAGTGAGCCATCCAGCACAGGTGCTGGGGACCAAACTTGGTCATCTGCGAGGGCTGTATATGCTCTCAGCTGCTGAGCAATTCCTCCAGCCCCTAAGTATTCATTTTTATTGGTGTTAGGGATTGAACTCAGGGCCTTCCACACGCTAGGAAAGTGTTCTACCACCGAAACCTTGGTGCGTGCCAAGGTTTCCTATGTATAGGATTATGAAATTTACAAATCAAGGTCAATTTTCTTCTTTCTTTGCAGTGTGGGTGCCTTTATTTCTTTTGCTTGCCTGATGGCTGTGCCAAGACTTGTGTTGCACAGAAACTACAAGAGCTGTCATTGTTTGCCTGTTTATGATCTTTGAGGAAGAGCCTGGAGAGATGGCTCAGTGATTAAAAGCAGTGGCTGCTCTTGCAAAAGACCCAGGTTTGATTCCCAGCACCCACATGGCAGCTCACAACTGCCCATAACTCCAGTTCCAGGGGATCTAGTGCCCTCTGTTGACCTTCTTGGGCACCAAGAACATGGTGTACAGCCACACATTCAGGCAAAACACCCATACATATAATCTTTGAGGAAAAAAAGTCCCAGGTGTTACAGCTAATTATGATGTAGGTTTCTTACACATGCTTTTATTATGTTGACATATCTAGTTGACTTATGAGTATAAAAATCTTAAAAACTTCTGTTATGTAGCTCTTGAGTTTTTTTTTAATCATGAGAGTTGTCAAATGTCACCGACCTATGTAGAGTCTCCCTGTGTCTGCGAGACCTGGGATCTGAGGACCTGAAAGAATGGGGCGGACTACAGTTTAATGCTGAAGACAACTTTACTTGAGTTTTAGTGTACTTTTATACATGAATGTAACAAAGAAAGTGATGATCCAAGGAAGGTTATTTGAGTTCAGAAAAGCATGTAAATAAACATCAGTAAGCACATATTAAATATTGACAGAGTAGTCCTTCCCCAGAACTTTCTCAGGACAGACCAGTTTAAACACAATTGCCTGCCACATACAACAGACTATATCTGGGAAATCATGAGAGCAAGGCAGAGGCCGTACGCACATTCAGGGCACACTGGGGACAGCACTCAGCACGTCCTTTCACCAGACTGGGTTCTATAGCAATGTTCCGACATCCAACAAGAATAAACATGCCTTGTAAACCCAATGCAAATGTTTAACATGGGAGGCACAAAACCACATCCAAGAACAATCCAGGGAACAAAACGCACCTGAGGTAAAAAGGCCCTCAGCCTTTTTTCCTGGAGCTTCTTTCACAGTTCTGCAAGGCATTGTTCACCGCACGTCATTCTTTTGACCATGTTCCAACAAGAGTGGTTGAATTTTACATGATGCTACTTCTATATCTATTAAAACGATATGTGTTTTTTTTTTAATCTTTCATTCTGTTAACATGACATGTCCAATTGATTGATTTGCATTTGTTGAACCATCTTTGCAAAGGCCCAGAATAGACATTTCTCCAAAGAAGACAGGCAAATGGCTACCAGGTATGTTAAAAGACTCTCAACATTACTAACCATGAGGGAATGGGAATCAAAACCAAAGTGAGTAATCATTTCACAGCCAGCAAGAGTAGCTACCATCCCCAATAACAAGTACAGAAATTGGAATGTTTACATACTGTTGGCAGGAATACAAATGGCGAAAGCACTATGGAAAAACAGCATGGAGGTAGTTAAAAAAGAAACTACCACATGATCCTGTAGATGTAACCAATCGTATTATTAAAATAAGAAACACAGAGCCAAGGTAAAAGAGAAAAGCCAAGAGGTCAGAGCTCAGAGATAAAATCTTACCTCCTGCAGTGCTCCTAGCTTCCCCGAGAGAGGGAGGTACTTCCTGTGTCCCTGTTTAAATAATCTTTCTGTTCTGCCTTCTCATTGGTTGTAAACCCAACCACATGACTGCCTCATCACTGCCTGTAAGTACCGCCCTCCAGGTCTTAAAGGCGTATGTCTCCAATACTGGCTGTATCCCTGAACACACAGAAATCTACCTAGCTCTTCTAACCACCACGCTCTTACTATGGCTCTAATAGCTCTGACCCCAGGGCAACTTTATTTATTAACATAAAATTAAAATAACATTTCAGTACAAATAAAATATCACCACATTTCCCCTTTTCTATTTTAATAAAAAGAAAAAAGGCAAAAGGTTATAACTAACAAAAGAAGAACTATATACAAAAGTACAATAACTATATACAATATATACAAGTAACAAATACCTAAACGATGTCTAGTCCATTTGTATTTGACAAATCAGAGAAAATAATTCCCTTATCTATCCTATTTTAGTAAGTTCAAAATGTATCTAATTCACTTTCTATCCTAATTAATCTTCAACTATAACTAACTAATCTTCAACTCCCTCAGAGACCCAAGAAGGAAATAATATTAGCTAACAAAAATAAAAACAGGAAGTGCACAAAAGCAACTTCCAAAAATTTTGTGAGTTGACAGAAACAGCCAGCTGCCTGGACAGTCACCTGAGGTTTCTCCACAGTGTTGGGGCATCATCTTCAGCCTATAGGCTTAGCGTATCTGACAGACTCATTTGTGAAGTAGGTTGTACACAAGGTCAACAGTTCAACCTCACACTGGGTGAGAGCAGTCCATGTACCAGAAACACCTGAATTCCACTAGTGTCATGTCATGATTCAGGATTTTAAATTCTGGAAATTGTTGATGGTTTTTGAATTCAGCTGTCCATTCTTCTTGGCTGTGTATATATGGCTTCATCTAAGCATCCCCTTCTCCACATCCCTCTATTAAATGCCAGTCTACTATTGAGAGGCGTGAGCTTTCAGTTGCTGTTCCATTGCACAACAGAAGCCATCGGCCCACTGCCTGTTCAGCTGCCTTCAAAGAAAAGGGCACTGTACCTTTTCCAGATTGTGAAGGCCACTTCAGGGATGGTGCCATATTGTCCTGGCCTCAGAAGATGCCGTCTGATAAAGCCATAACCACACTTGTTTTGGCAGGAATTGGTAGTCCTTTGTTTCGTGTTCTGTCTGTCCATTTTTTCCTGTTGATTTGAGGATACTTTGTTGTCCAGTGGCTAACTTTTGCCACAATGAAAATTAACTCCATATGCAGTTTCTTCAATGCCCATATTTTCTCTGAAGTAGATTGGTACTGCCAGGAGCCGACATGTCTCAAAAAAGAAAAATTTCTAAGTTATTAAAACATTTTAAATGCCATATTCTGTAGATCTCTGAAGGGTTTGAAGATGACCTGTCTAAAATATATCTGCTCAATTTTTAAAACATATCTAATATGACTACAATTTCTATTGTAATGTCTAACTACTAACTTTCATTTCTTTATATCCTAATAGTTGGTAATAATGTAAAGTATTTAAAACTAGTAATTGTCTTTTTCTTTTCTTTCTTTCTTTCTTTCTTTCTTTCTTTCTTTTTCTTTTTTTTAAACAAGAACCTTAAATCTAATCTCCTTTGCTTAGCCTTTTTCCTAACCCTTGACAACAACGTGTAACCAACCCCCTAAACAATGAAAATTATCCCAGACCCAAAACCCATTAAAAGAACCAAAAAACCACCCACCCCACACCACTTCTTTGGCAATGTGGGTGTCATATTCTTAAAATTGCTTCCTGCTGGGTATGGGCGAAGTTATCTTTATCCTGAAAGAAAAATTTAGGTTAATTGTCAAATTCTAGGAAAGGTAACTATATCCTTCATTATTATCCAGTCTGTGTATAAAGCCAAAGTTCAGGGTTTATCTCAAGTCCTTATTCAAGTAGTCTTTGAGACTGGATCATCTCAGCTAGTCATCTCAAAATTGCTCTGAGCACCTTGTAGTTCAAAGCTGATCTGTAGATGATGTTTGTCAGTTTAGTGATATTATTATTGTCCACGTGGAATTGTTGTTGTTGTTGTTGTTGTGGGGCCCCATCTTCTTTCCAGAGACTTCAGTTGATGTTAGGCCTGGCCGTGATTTCCTGCAGAAAACTGATAAGAGACTCGAACACAAAGACATATATATGCAGCTAACTGAAGCCTTTTTTCTAGAATTAGTTAGTACTCTATATGACCATTCATATCTTAACAAAGTTTAAAATGTATATATATATTAATCTTGTAAATTTTGATATAAAATTTATACTTTAAGAAAAGTTTAAAGAATCAGAATAGAATCAAAGAGTTGAGATTAGTAATAGAATAGTCCCTTAATTAATTTGGCTTTTGTCCTGTCCCATAGCAGAAAATGGCTCTTTCTGGCATGATACAGGGAGTTTGCATTTTCCTTTTAACAACATGCTTGAGTTTGAAGAAGGAGAGAGCCATTCTCCAACTCCAAAGTCAGCTTTAAATTTTAATTGAACTGGGACTATTAGAAAACCAATAGTGTTAAATCTTTAGAGAAAAGCAGAAACAAACATTTAAGAAGACATAAAATTTTTTAGATAATATATACCCATATGCCATATACTCCCATATACTCTGTTTCCTGGGATAGATGATTTGTCCCTTTTCTTCAGTTGTCTCATTTGTCTTGTGTCCTTCAGATTCCTTAACCTTCATTCTCCTAAAAGACAAAAACAAAAACCTTCCCCCAAGACTAATTTTGGGGATGTTCCTTTTTGGCAAGTTATTATCTGGTTAAATGAAAAGACATGTGTTACAGGTACAAGTTAGTTTAAATTGGATGTTCATGCTGGTTGATGAACTATCACCTCCTCTAATTAAGAGGTTTCTCTTGTTCAAATCAAACCTTTATCAATTTTGATGGTACCCACAGCTTATCTTCTCCTATAGAAACAAAAGCAAAACCTCGTCCCCAACGTAATACATACCCTGGCTTCCATTCTGAGGTCAGCACATCCTTAAAGTATATAGGCTGATTTAATTCTGTAGTTTTTTCTATTACCCAATGTCTCTCTGCAGCTGTTGTTCCTTTCTCATTGGCATTCAGAAAATTCAAAGTTAATAGAGCATTATGCAGTCTATTTCTGGGGTTTTTTTTTACTCCTTTCTGTTTATTTAGCATATCCTTTAGAGTTCTGTTTGACCTTTCTATAACTGCTTGACCTGTAGGATTATGTGGTATACCTGTAATATGCTTTATATTGTAATAAGCAAAAAACTGTTTCATTTTAACAGAGACATATGATGGAGCATTGTCAGTTTTGATTTGTGCAGGTATACCCATGATGGCCATGACTTCTAGCAAATGAGTGATTACAGAATCAGCTTTTTCAGAACTCAAAGCAGTTGCCCATTGAAAACCTGAATAAGTATCAATGGTGTGGTGTACATATTTCAATTTTCCAAATTCTGCAAAGTGAAACACGTCCATCTGCCAGATTTCATTCCTCTGAGTACCCTTTGGGTTACATCCTGCTGGTAATGGTGTTTGATTATAGAAGGAACAAGTAGGACATTTCTTTACTATTTCTTTGGCTTGTTGCCAGGTTATGGAAAAATCCTTTTTTAAACCTTTACTATTGACATGATGTTTTTTATGAAATTCTGAGGCCTCCAGCACATTTCCTATCAATAATTTATCAATCTCATCATTGCCTTGTGCTAGAGGGCCTGGCAGACCAGTATGAGATCGGATGTGAGTTATATATAAAGGATGACTCCTTTTCCTGATTGTATCTTGTAATTGAATAAATAGTGAAGTTAATTCTGAAGCATCAGGGATAAATTCTGCAGTCTCAATATGTAATACCACTCTTTCAGCATACTGAGAGTCAGTTACTATGTTGAGAGGTTCTGAAAAATCCATTAATACCAACAGAATAGCATACAATTCTGATTTTTGCACTGAATTATAAGGACTTTGTACCACTTTACTTAAATTTTCTGATTTGTAACCTGCCTTTCCTTGTTTGTTGGCATCTGTATAAAATGTACGAACTCCAGATATGGGTTTTTGCCGTACAATTCGAGGCAAGATCCAATCAGCTCTCTTTATAAAATCAATTCTGTTGCTTTTGGGATATTTGCTGTTAATTTCTCCCAAAAAATTACTGCAAGCTCTTTGCCAAGGTTCACTTTCTGTCCATAATTTTTCAATGTCCTCCTTAGTTAAAGGTACGACAATTTCTGCTGGGTCTATTCCTGCTAATTGACGAAGTCTCAATTTTCCTTTCCAAATCAAGTCAGAGATTTTTTCCCCATAAGTTTTTAATTTTTTATTTGGTTTATTTGGTAAAAATATCCATTCCAATATAATATCTTCCCTCTGCATTAATATTCCAGTAGGGGAATGCCTAGAGGGTAAGATAACCAAAATGCAATCCAGCTTTGGATCAATACGATCCACGTGCCCTTCATGTACTTTCTTTTCTACCAAGGCCAATTCTTTCTCAGCTTCAGGTGATAATTCTCTTGGACTATTTAAGTCCTTGTCACCTTCTAAGGTTTTGAACAAATTAGTCAGTTCATCATTTTTTACCCCAACAATAGTTCGTAGATGAGAAATATCTCCAAATAATCTTTGAAAGTCATTAAGAGTCTGTAGTCTATCTCTCCTAATTTGCACCTTTTGGGGTCTAATTTTTTGTAGCTCTATTTTATATCCTAAATAATTAATAGAATCTCCTCTTTGTATTTTTTCAGGAGCAATTTGTAATCCCCAGCAAGGCAAAATTTTCTTTACTTCTTCAAACATTCTTTCTAAAGTATCTGCATTTGAGTCAGCTAGTAAAATATCATCCATATAATGATAAATTATAGATTTAGGAAATTTTTTACGTATCACTTCCAATGGCTGTTGTACAAAATATTGGCACAGAGTTGGGCTATTTAACATTCCCTGTGGGAGGACCCTCCATTGAAATCTTTTAACCGGTTGAGAATTATTGTAAGTAGGCACTGTGAAAGCAAATCTTTCTCTGTCTTTTTCTTGTAAGGGTATTGAAAAGAAACAGTCTTTTAAATCAATAACTATGAGAGGCCATCCTTTTGGTAACAGAGTAGGCAAAGGAATTCCAGATTGTAGAGAGCCCATCGGCTGAATTACTTTGTTAATTGCTCTAAGGTCTGTTACCATTCTCCATTTACCAGATTTCTTTTTAATAACAAATACAGGAGAATTCCAAGGGCTGGTTGACTGTTCAATATGCTGAGCATTTAACTGTTCTTCTACCAGCTCTTCTAAAGCCTGGAGTTTCTCTGTTGTTAAAGGCCATTGCTGAACCCATACAGGCTTGTCTGTTAACCATTTTAAAGGTAGAGCTGTTGGTATTTTTGGAAGATTATCAGTTGTTGTGCCCTGTTCTTGTATAATATGGATGGCTGGTGACCACTCAAAATAATGCCTTCTAATATTTCTCTCAGAAACATGTACTAGTTTATGATTTGTTTCTGAGATTGGAGGGATTTTAATCTGAGTATTCCATTGTTGCAACAAGTCTCGACCCCACAGGTTCATAGCTATGTTAGCGACATATGGTTTTAATTTTCCTCTCTGTCCTTCTGGACCTATACATTCCAGCCATCTTGCACTCTGTTTCACTCCAGATAATGTCCCAATTCCTAACAGTTGAACGTTTACCTCCTGAAGAGGCCAAGCTGGATGCCAAAATTCTGGTGCAATTATGGTAATGTCCGCACCTGTGTCTACCAGACCAGACAACAAAACACCATTTATTTTTATCGTTAATTTTGGTCTCTGTTCATTAATAGAAGTTTGCCAAAAAATTTTCTTTATGTTTTCTCCTGAATTTTCTATTCTCTCTTTTTCATCATCCTGACCAGCATGATTTATTCCAATAGTCATTTGGTTATTTAATCGCTCAGAGCAGGGATTTCCTCTACAGCTGCAGGAAAGGTTTGAACTGGTTTTGCTATGGGGGCCTGCATGAGGCCCCTCCGGGAGTTTCCCGAAAACTGAGGCAAAGGATTACCCTGTCTGTCCTTTGTTGATCTACATTCATTGGTCCAGTGTTTTCCCTTACCGCACCTTCTGCATACTCCAGAAGGAAGGGGCATTCTGTTGCCATTGTTCCTTGAAGAAACATTGCTTCTAGGAATGACCTGTTTACAGTCCCTTTTAAAATGTCCTTGCTTTCCACACCCAAAACATCTAACACTCCTCAAACCTTTTGAAATTACTTCTCCTACCCACGTATCATGCTCATCAACCTCAACATTAATTGTTTCTCTAATCCAATCTTCCAAAGGTGCAGATCTTGCCCTTAACGGCCTGATTATTCTTTTGCATGCTGCATTCGCATTCTCAAATGCCAAAGCTTCAATTATTGCCTTACTAGCTTCTGATCCTGAGACCATTCTGTTTACTGCTGAAGCCAGTCTTTCTAAAAAATCTGTGAAAGATTCTTTTGGGCCTTGCATAACCTTTGTGAATGACTCAGGTATTTTTCCTGGTTCATCAACTCTGTCCCATGCATTCAAAGCTGCCATTCGACATAAAATTACAGTTTGAACATCATATAAACATTGTGTTTGTATTGAAGCATATTGGCCTTCTCCAATAAGCTGATCCTGACAAACTTGTATTCCTTTATCCCTCCATTGTGTTTCTACGTTTCTAGCTTCGTCCTTAAACCACGTTAGAAATTGAATTCTCTGGCTGGGTTCCAGAACAGCTTGTGCAAGGTCCCGCCAGTCCTGTGGTATAATCCTATTATATGTTGACCAAGAGTTTAACATTTGCTTTACATATGGGGAATGCATGCCATAAGATACTATTGCCTCCTTAAACCTTTTAAAATCCATCAGTTCAATTGGAGCCCAGATATTTTGTGTAGCCATTTGATCAGGCATCTGCTGTACGGTTACAGGATAAATTAAGGATGACTGTGTGAAAACAGGCTTTCTTTCTGTAACCTTATGATCCAAACTTGAACCAACTTCACTGTTAAAATTAACAGGTTTTTCTAAAGCTGTTATCCTGGCACTTAAATCGACTATCTTTTTAAATAGTAAAATGAGAATAAGCATGGTGATAAACTGCATAATTCCCATAATACTAATCTTTTCATATAGTTGTTCCATTGTCAGACTGCCTAAAATTTCAAACAAAACCCAATTTTCTTCCAATGTACACAGGAAACCCATTTTTTTAAATGTGGAAAAAATTTGTCTTTTAAATAGTTTCCTTTATGACTTACCAAATCTGCGTAGAACAGTAGAAATCCGAGCGAATTTCAAAACAGCCACCTAGAGTCCTAGGTGTAAATCCAGAGAGAGAGAGAGAGAGAGAGAGAGAGAGAGAGAGAGAGAGAGAGAGAGAAACAGAGAGACAGAGAGAAAGCAAGAGAGAAAGCAAAAGCGAAAGCGAAAGTGAAAGTGAAAGTGAAAGCGAAGGGGTAGCCGGCTAAAGCTTAAAGCCAGCCACTTGTTCCCTCTGAGCCGAGTCAAGGCTTGGCTTTACAGCCAGGGGCCCTGTTTAGCAGGGCAGGCCTGAGCTGTTTGTAGCACTGGCTTTAAGCAAGCAGCTCACAGTCCGGCCTGAGCCCAAGCAGACCTGGGCTGGGGCTAGGGAGCCGGCTGCTCCGGCTAGGGAGCCGGCCCCAAGCAGTTTTTAATGGATTCTCGTCACGTTGGGCGCCAGATGTAGATGTAACCAATCGTATTATTAAAATAAGAAACACAGAGCCAAGGTAAAAGAGAAAAGCCGAGAGGTCAGAGCTCAGAGATAAAATCTTACCTCCTGCAGTGCTCCTAGCTTCCCCGAGAGAGGGAGGTACTTCCTGTGTCCCTGTTTAAATAATCTTTCTGTTCTGCCTTCTCATTGGTTGTAAACCCAACCACATGACTGCCTCATCACTGCCTGTAAGTACCGCCCTCCAGGTCTTAAAGGCGTATGTCTCCAATACTGGCTGTATCCCTGAACACACAGAAATCTACCTAGCTCTTCTAACCACCACGCTCTTACTATGGCTCTAATAGCTCTGACCCCAGGGCAACTTTATTTATTAACATAAAATTAAAATAACATTTCAGTACAAATAAAATATCACCACATGATCCCAATATTCCACATCCAGTGACACAAGCTCCCCGCAACTGAAATCAACATCTCAAAGAGATCTTGCCATGCCTCTGTTTACCGCAGCAAACCAACCACAGCCCATGCATGCAAACGACTTAAATGCTCATCAGTGGGCTGGCGGATTAAGAAAACGTATTGATATTACTTAGCCTTAATAAAGAAAAAAATTCTGCAACATACAACAACATGGATAAATCAGGGAAGTGAAATTAACCATCCACAGGGAAACAAATATTGCATAATTCCACTTAGCGGAGACATCTAACAAAGGCAAGCTTGTGCAAATATAGAGTAGTCCAAAAATGGCGTCTTCCTGAGGCTAATGGAGCAGAAAATGTCAGCTGCATTGAACGGCGCCTCCCCCCAGCCACTCAAGGGGAATACACTGTATATATGTGTTGTAGGACATTGTGCTTACAGTTAACAGAACTACACCATGTGCTTAAAAACTTACCTAAAGCTTTAAGCTGGGCGTGGTGGCACACTGTGAGAGGCAAAGGCAGAAAGAGGGAGATGAGAGGCCAGCCTGGGCTACCTACGGAGACCCTGTCTGAAACGCAAAGAAAGTAAGCTTTGCTATATCAAAAATTTGGGTTTTTTTTGTTTGTTTGTTTGTCTACGTGTGAAAATCAACTATAATCTGTCACAAATGTAGCTAAAGGTTTAGGATCTGGCTTTTTCCCCCCCATGGGATTGTTCTGTTAATTCTCTATACTTTTCTTTCACTCTTAAATCTTATTATTATTATTATTATTATTATTATTATTATTATTATTATTATTATTAAAAAGTCACCTAGAATGCTCTGGCCTGACTTTATTTTCTTATATTTTAAAATGTTATGACAGAGGCTGGAGAGATGGATTAGGGGTTAAGAGCAGGCACTGGGGGCTGGAGAGATGGCTCAGCAGTTAAGAGCACTGACTTCCAGAGGACCTGGGTTCAAATTCCAGCACCCACATGGCAGCTAACATGTCTGTAACTCCAAGATCTGACACCTTCACACAGATATACATGCAGGCAAAACACCAGTACCTAAAATAAGAATAAATATTTTTTTTTTTTTTTTTAAAAGCAGGCACTGCTCTTGCAGAGGACCCAAGTTCGGTTCCCAGAACCCACACTGGGTGGCTCACAACCTTCTGTAACTCCAGCTACAGGGAATTGGATGCTTCTGGCCTCCAAGGGCACTTGCACTCATGTTCAGATATCCATACACAGACGTATATAATTTTTAAAATCTTTAAAAGTGTTACCAGCTGGGCAGTGGTGGCACACGCCTTTAATCCCAGCACTCGGGAGGCAGAGGCAGGCGGATCTCCATGAGTTCGAGGCCAGCCAGCCTGGGCTATCAAGTGAGTTCCAGGAAAGGCACAAAGCTACACAAGAGAAACCCTGTCTCGAAAAACCAAAAAAAAAAAAAAAAAAAAAAAGTATTACCATAGACCTAAATTTGCTCTTAAAACATAGACTACATTAGGAATGAAATCACTTCTGGTGTCTGAAATAACTGTCTTTACCTGACTCTTCTAGCTGGAAAAGCATTCATGCTCACAGCAGGTAATTTTTCCTTTAGGGGTGAAGTTCTGTCAACTTTGAATGCATTAGAAATGGATAGTTTTCTGGCCTTGGCAAAAAATTATAAAACTGAAACAACAGATTAAAACAAACCTTTTAAGCCAGCTGTGGTGGATTCATACATTGTATTCCAGCTCTCAGGAGGTCAAGGTCAGCTCCTGCTTCATCATGAGTTCTGGGACAGTCTGGGTGTAGTGTGAGATTATCTGTAGATGGAAGTTTCTTTCCTACCTACCTGTTCCCAAATACCTGGCAGCCACTTCTTAAATAATTTACTCCAAGGCTTAATATTACTTATAAATGCTTGGCTGGTAGCTCAGGCTTATTACTAACTAGCTCTTACACTTAAATTAACCCATAATTCTTATCTATGTTTGGCCATGTGGCTTGGAACCTTTTCTCAATACAACATTCTCATTTTGCTTCCTCTGCATCTGGCTTGTGACTCCTGACTCTGCCCTTCCTCTTCCCGGAATTCTTCTAGTCTGGTCACCCTACCTATGCTTCCTGTCTGGCTACTGGCCAATCAGCGTTTTATCAAACCAATTTGAGTGACAAATCTTCACAGTGTACAAGAACATTATCCTACAGCAACTGTTTCAACAAGCGAGTTCCAGGACAATCTGGGCTATGGCATGAGACAGTCTTAACAAAACCAAACCCCTAAACCATAGCAGCAACAATAAAACCCCCTGTGAAACAGCAAGGAGACTTTGGCTGCAACACAAAGGGAATGTTTGTTAAGCATGGGACCTAGAACTTCAGAGTAGCGCTTTAGGAGCACAGTGAGCTAAATACAGCAGCAGTAACAAAGATTACAATCACACGGCAAAACAAACTTTGGAGGGATTTGAAGAGTTAGCTTCTAATTATCACAGATAAGTGACTCAAAAAAAAGCAGAAAAATGGGAAACTTTGAGAGGTTTTAAAAACATGTCTTCCTACCCGGGTGGCGGTGGCGCACGCCTTTAATCCCAGCACTCGGGAGGCAGAGGCAGGCGGATCTCTGTGAGTTCAAGGCCAGCCTGGTCTCCATAAGCAAGTTCCAGGAAAGGCGCAAAGCTACACAGAGAAACCCTGTCTCGAAAAACCAAAAAAAAAAAAAAAAAAAAAACTAAACAAACAAACAAAAAAACATGTCTTCCTGACAGCAGTGTGCTGCTAATAAAAAGAACCAAGTCTTGAGGACTCTTCTGGCCTCTACATGGATTTCAATGTGACTGCCTTCTGCAGTAGATTATGAACATGCTTTTCCTTCCTTGTAAATCTTTAACTGTGGCCAAAAATAATTTTTGCTTGGCTTTTGTTCTGCAACCTGGAATTTCCATTTCTCTCTCTAGTAATAACACGCATCTAAAGTTGTCATTAAGGTACTCTGTAAAGTTCGTATTTTCCCCGAAAGCTTACTGTCCTCATCATCCATAATTCTCAGGAAAAATAGAAAGACCTTGTAGAATTGTAAAACTAAATGAACAAAGAAAGCACCCTTATAAATCCATAGCTCAACACATCACCATTAGCTTTAATGAATACCAGATCAGTCCCTTCTAGGCCTGAGTTGACCTGATGAGTTAGTAAGATGCTGGTCCATGTGTTTGAAAGCCCCCAGCCCCACCTTAGATGCTATGGGATTCCAGTGAACTATGATCAAGGGATGCAAGGGATTCATCCAGTACATCAGTGTTATCAAGAGACACTAGCTGCATTGCCTTGTCAAACCACCTACCTATCATCTGCAGCTCGAAACTCTGTTCTGAAAGGGCCTGAGAAAAGTTTCCCTTCAGCCCACATGAAAAGGATTTTACGGAACTCCGAAGTATTGATCTGCAGGTTAGTATTGATCAGCTCAAAGGATACATATTCCCTCCAAAGCACTGAGCTATTGGAAACATTCTTTAAGGACTTGGTTATTATTTTACATGTATGTATGTGTGTACCACATACATGCAAGTGCCAGTGGAGGCCCGAAGAGGGTTGTGAGCTACTTGATGTAGATGCTGGAAACTGAACACAGGTCCTCTGCAAGAGGACTAAGTGTTCTTAATGGCTGAGTCATCTTTCCAGCTGTCTTAGGGTTTCTATTGCTGTGAAGAGACACCATGGCCATGCCAACTCTTATAAAAGAAAACTTGTAACTGGAGTGGCTGGCGTACAGTTCGGAGGTGCAGCCCATCATCATCATGGTGGGCCATGACTGCCTGCAGGCAGACATGGTGCTGGAGAAGGAGCTGAGAGTCCCTACGTCTTCCAGGCAATCGGAAGTGGTTTCAAACATTGTGCATGCCCTACGTCTTCCAGGCAATCGGAAGTGGTTTCAAACATTGTGCATGGCTTAAGCATAGATGAGACCTCAAAGCCCACTTCCACAGTGACTCACTTCCTCCAACAAGGCCACACCTACTCCAACAAAGCCACACCTCCTAATAGTCCCACTTCCTTTGGGGGCCATTTTCTTTCAAATCACACCAGCCATCCATGGAAATCTTAAAATGAGATTCCTAGGAATTTTCCAGAAGATGCTGAGTCACAGGTGAACAGCTTCTGCTCCCGCCTTTGATAAAGATTAACATTTGGATTCAAAGCCCTTTCCTAACTATTAGGCTTCTTCTTCATTCCCCTGACGCCCTCTAAAATCTAAAGATTATTTCTCCTATTGTTATTCTTCTATGTCTGACTCCTTGTACCCTCCACCTGTCGCTTAAGAGACCATAACACTTCCCTGCCTTTCTCCCAGGTCACTGCTCCTGTTCTGCCGCTGATGACTTGCTGACGTAATGACCCTCACCTGACCCTGACAAAAACTTCACAGCTGCTTTTCTAAAAGCTGCAGATGGAAAGTTCCCCTTCAGGGGCCGCTTTGGTAGTCACTTTCTCTCACGTTATCAATTCCAATCTCCAGTGTTGCCAAACTTAGGCTCCTCTTGAGGTCATTATAGGCCTCTCGGCAAGGCCAATGAATTTTAATTTATATTGGGGTTACTCTGGCTGCCTCAGCTCTTTGCTTTCCTCGGGGTATCTGGACCTGTTTTTCAGGAACTGTTTAATTCCACTCAATAATGTCTGCCTTGCACAGAGGTATTAAATAATCAAAAATAAAAAATTTAAAAAACAAAAGACAAAAACAAAACAAAACAAAACAAAACAAAAACCTAACCCCCTGAGCTTTTGTCCATCTTGAGACACAAAGTAACTCACTCTTATGATAACAAAGACACTCACTGGTCAGGAGTTATCTGTGTTCTACTGTCTCTCATGTGACATGAGGCTGACCAGTCTCCTGCATATTAACTTACTCTGATTCCAACTAGTCCTTGGAATGTTCCAGATAATTAAAACTATCATCTACCAAGAAATCATGTTTTTTATGTAAGGATAAGCAAAAACCTTCCAAAATGAGGCAAGCACAGATAATTTAGGAGAACTCCCAAGAGGAATAATAGATTCCTTTCCATAAAGGCCGACTTCCACAGTGGGACTGGAACAAAATACATATAGCACAAATTTGCAGAATGTAGATCTCTGTGAGTTTGAGGGCACCCTGGTCTGCATAATGAGTTCCTGGCCAGCCATGGCTACATAGTCAAGCCTTGAATGAGTTCTGGCCAGCCATGGCTACATAGTCAAGCCTTGCTCAAACAACAAAAATCACAGACTAAAACACTGGGAGACTTGGAGAAATAGTTCTACCCTCGATAATGGGTAGGGGACACAGAAGACAAGCAAGGGAAGTGATGGCTTATCCACGGCAATCAACCAACATGCAGGATGCTTTCTTCTATGAGATCGATGCCTTGGTCATGGGGCCTTTCCTCAGCAGCAGAAAAGTAGCTAAGACAAGTACATCATTTAAGATTATAGTACCAGGTATGGTGGCACACACCTTTAATTCCCAGCACTCAGGAGGCAGAGGCAGGCAGATTTCTGTGAGTTCGAGGTCAGCCTGGTTTGCAGAGTGAATTCCAGGACAGCCAGGACCATGTAGAGAGATCCTGCCCCTGTCTCATAACAAAAACAAAAATAAAAGACAACAAACAAAACAAAAACCCCAACCAACCAACCAACCAACCAAACAAACAAACAAAAACCTGATTATAGCTATGTGTTAGCTTAGTTCACAGACAGGCTGAGTACACAGCAAGATGGCAGTCTTAAGTGTGATATTAACTCTGGCTGTGAGGTCCAGCAAAAGTCTCAGTCTCTTAGAATATAAAAGAGATTTTTGTCATGATGCACTGCCACAGTACACTCTTAAGATTAGTAAGAATTTCAGGTATCGTCACCTGCCACTCTAGCACATTTTGGTTAAAGATGGACCCTATATATTTAGAAAGTCCCATAGAATTCTAATGGAATTTAAAGTTCTTCCTATTTGATGACCCTGTAGGAGTCTTTAAAGCCATAACGCATGTATGAGACACCTGCTGTACAAAAGGAGAGGCCACTTCCCCCGGCCCCCAGACATAGTCTTTGTACACACACACAAACCAGTGTTGTGGAACAGTATACCCTGCTCTGAACAGCTCCTATAGACATCTCAGGCGTCGCTTTCTTGATTGCATTTGCTGGACGCTGAACGCTGACCCTGAGCTCCACACGCACTGGCCTTGTGCACCCTCCGACATTTCAGGAAGTCTTAGGTCTGTGTAAGTACACTCAGGTGTACACTCAGCTTCACAATATAGTGAAAGCTGCTACACTTGTTAGGAGACACGTGACTCGTGTTAACTCCCTGAATAATATGAGCGGACATCCTGACCATGTGCGAACATTCAAAATTTCCATTTTCCCACTTTTTAAAATCAGAGGTTTATCCGTGATAAAAATCATCTCTTTGAATTCAGAGGTACTTCTGAACAGAGACTGCTCTCTGCCAGGTGGAGAAACATCACCTCAACTGTCTTCGGCAGAGCCCTGCAGGAGTCTGCCTTGATTGACAACAGGGATGAAGTGCCTAATCAATACTTTCGGGTTGGGGACTCCCTTGTGGTCTGACCCTACCACACTTCGAGAACAGCAGGGCGACCTGTCTGGGAAAGATACCGGCTCGGCCAGTGCTCTGCTTCTGCGCAGTCGGCCGGAGGATGAGGGTGGGACTGCAGGCGGAACCGCATCTTACGCTTTCCGGTCTCTTGGGGGCGGAACTCAGTACTTTTGCTTCTGCAGGTGACACCGTCTAGGTTAGAGCCGTAGAGCTGGGTGTGTGTTGCCGGGCGGAGCCAGTAGGGGCAGGACTACACCGGACGCCAGCTCCGCCCAGCTATCCTAGAGCAGGAGGATAAAGTCAAAGCAGCTCTCCCCGGAGGACAGTGGACTCAGCCGCTGGCACCAGCACCATGCCTATGACGCTGGGTTACTGGGACATCCGTGGGGTGAGCGACCACTTGACGGGTGGAAAGGATCGAGGGGCTAGGATGAGGGAAGCGGTGGAAGGGAGAGGTCTAGAGGAATCCCTTGTCCAGCTCAGATTATTGCACACATGCTTGCTGGCGTGTGCGTCTGTGTACTCTCTTGGTGGAGGCGAAGTCACACAGAAACCCCAGTTCCCATTCCTGACCTATCTCTGCAGCTGGCTCACGCTATCCGCCTGCTCCTGGAATACACAGACTCAAGCTATGAGGAGAAGAGATACACCATGGGCGATGGTAATGACATTCTTCTGGTCAGACTCTTCCCTACCCCTGTCCACTGGTGCCTAGCAACCCATTTCTGACCTACACTACATTACAGGGCTCTGCAGTACAGGGCTCCTCCATGTGGACTTAGAATCTTGCCTCTTACAGAAACTTCCAGAGAGTGGGCTTGATCTTTCAACACGGAACCCTGGAGGTGGAGGGGTGGGTCCCCTTACTCCTGTTGAAATTAGATCACATTCCCTATGAAGACTTGCTAAGTCGTAGAGATGTCGGGCCCACAGTCCCAAGCACTCTTCATCCCTGGAAGTGTGTGAGGTTGCAGATCCCCTGCTTTAAGGGGCTGAGTTCCTAGAACATGTGTGCTGGACACTAGGCTGATTTCTTTTTATGTAATCTTTTCAACTGTAGCTCCTGACTATGACAGAAGCCAATGGCTGAGTGAGAAATTCAAGCTGGGCCTGGACTTTCCCAACGTAGGTGCAGGGAAGGGGAGGTTTGGGGAAGGCATGGTGTCCTCACCTTATCTTCTTGCCTGGCTGAGGGGGTTGGGATCAGAGCTTCTGCTCTCCTGCTCCCACTCCTGGTGGCTGCACAGTGTCTCTGTGATGGGCTGGGTCCCAGCTCTTCCTTTCAGTGTGCAGTGTGTTCATGGAGGGCTTCCCATGCTAGCCACACTGAATGCCAGGCCACAGGGCCACGTGTCTGTCCTAACTTAGGGAAGTGAGTCTGGGACCTCAGATCCCATCTGACCATCCCTGCTTGTCCAAACAGCTGCCCTACTTAATCGATGGATCACACAAGATCACCCAGAGCAACGCCATCCTGCGCTACATTGCCCGCAAGAACAACCTGTGTGAGTGGGCCGGCTGCAGGGTGGGACATGGGAGACAACCTCCTTGGCTTGGCTAGGATGGGATGCTGAGGATGAGTGTGCTGTGTGTGCTGCAGGTGGGGAGACGGAAGAAGAAAAGATTCGTGTGGACATTTTGGAGAACCAGGCTATGGATGTCTCCAATCAGCTGGCTAGAGTCTGTTACAGCCCAGACTTTGTGAGTCCCATCCATCTCCCAGACTGGGCTGGACCAGGCAGTGTTTGGGTCGGGACTCAGCTCTCTCAGGTTCCCATCTGCACAGGTCTTATTTACTTTTTGAATTTCTTAGCCACTTATCCTCCAGGATGTTTTCTGGGTTGTCCCCAGCAGTCTCCATAACACTGAACTATCAAACGAACACTCTTACTTAGGCCCTACCTATCTGAGGGTACAGTACAGACTTCCAGAGTGGACACTAAGTTCCTAGATGGTGAAGTCATGTTTCCAAGTGTCCTCACCCTGTGCGCTCTGCCGTAGACCCTCCACCAGGTAGTTCGCAACATTGCTGACCATGAAATACATGCATACTCAGTGGATTAGAAAAAGAAGTCCAAGGTGCAGGACTCACGGAACCCTTTCCAACCTCTCAAAGTGCTTCTCTTCACACCCACGCGAGTCAGCAAATTTCCTATCTGTAGATCAGGAGCAGCCTGAAGGACTTTCTCTCCTTGCCTGCCAGCCTCAAATACTCCTCAGTTGACTGGGGGAAACTCAAGTATATTTCATCCTTCTGGAACGTATTATGTGGAACTCTCTTCTCCTCCAAATACTTCTTTGATGCTGCCTGGCATCAGACCCAGGGCCTGCTGCCTGCTCCAGGCACCTGTAGGCTTAGGCATCAGGAATGATGATGTCCCATTGTGGACAGTGTCTGATTCTTCTCTGGCTTCCCATTGCATTTGAAGGGTGGGGTGAGCTACCATGGAATCTAATAAGTAAGTGTTGATACATTCAATCAAAGCCTGGACAACGATGCGGTCTCCATCTTAGTGGAGATGTCTGCCCACCCCTGACCATTTAGGGCCGTGCACGATACTGTTGGACCTGGTCACTGTGCCAGGGAACTTCCATGGTGACAGCTGTTTTTGCTTCAGGAGAAACTGAAGGCTGAATACTCGGAGCAGCTGCCTGGGACGATGAAGCTCTTCTCACAGTTCCTGGGGAAGCAGACGTGGTTTGTTGGTGAAAAGGTAAAAGAGAAGAAGTTGGGGTTGTCATTCTTCCCAGGGGGCAGAATTTCATGTCCCCCCCCATTCTTGGTCTTTTGCAGATTACTTTTGTGGATTTCCTTGCTTATGATATCCTAGACTTGCACCTTATATTCGAACCCAAGTGCCTGGATGCCTTCCCAAACCTGAAGGACTTTGTGGCCCGCTTTGAGGTGATGCCCTGGTCCTCCTTGCTCTTGGCTGCCAGCTGATGTTTTCTTGGGCTTGGAGATGGCGTGAGGACAAAGTAGCGTGCATTGAGGACCCACTCTCTGCCGGAACCGGTGCTCAGCACCTTGTGTCTGCTGATCAAGATTATCATTACAGCGTTTGTCCAGGGTGTGGAGAATGATCAGCCCCACTGCTCAGATAAGGAAATGTGAAACCGTAGAGGGTTGCTTACCTGCTCAAGGTGTCAGCACCAGCAGAACTGTGCTGGGGTCCCTGTTGATGTCCTGCTCCTTGGGCAGCAGGCCGTGGCTGCTGCCTGGGTTAGGAGGGCAAGTCAAAGGAACGTGTTACAAAGCACCCGGATGTAACGAATACTTGTACTTGATGTGCTGAATGTTTTGCTGAGACCTTGTGGGGCCCCTGTTAGAGAATTTTATCCTGAAATGTGTGTCATGGCTTTCCTCTCTCACTCCTTCGATTTTTTTTCCTTTTGGGTGTCCAAGTGTTCCTTTTGTGAGATGTCATCATATGCTTAGTTTTGCTTGTATTTTCTGATTTCTGAATAAGGCACATGCCATGCCCAATAAGAAAGGAAAAGGTGGTCCTTAGACCCACTTTGGCACCGTGTGTATTGGATAACATCAGGCACACCAGACTGGGACGGGTGTGTGGTACCACCTGGGTGCCATGGAGCCCCGATTCACCAGAGACTGCTTGTTTGATGCCCACACCACCTAATTTATTAGAAACTTGGGGGTTGGAGACCTTAGTCCCATGGGCTTTTCAGTCTGGAACTCATTTTCCTGTCCCATTCCTTATCAAGTGATGAACTTTCTCAGCTAGTTCTCATCATTTGGTCCAAACTGGGTGCCTTTGAGAACGAAGAGGCTGGGGAGACCTGAAGGCTGCAGCTTTAGGCTAAATGTGAACTTGGTCCCTTGGATACAGACATCTCTGGACTTCGCTGAGCTCTTTAGAGATTTTTCTAGGGGCTCACTCTCCTGGTAGAAGGCCAGTAACACAGGTGACTGTCATTGAGCCTGGTCCCTGTATCCAGGCTGGAGACAGGATTGGTTGAGGCTCAGCACCAGGTGCAGAAGTTTGACTTTCTCCTTAAGGGAATGATTAGGGTGAGCCTGGCTTGCTTTTCTGGTCTATCTATATCTATAAACTTTGACCCTGGTTTTGCCAAGGCACTGGATGAGATAGGGGTTATCTGCTATCATGCCCTTTTGTCTTGATAGATTCCTACTCAATGTGCAGACCCAGGCAATATGGAGTTTATGTGTGCAAGAGGAGCATGTCTGTGTAGATGGGGTGACAAGGCCCCTTAGGGAGGGCAGGAGGGAGTGCTGAGAGAATACAACATTGGAGACAAAGCCCAGGCAGGTCCCAGATGTGTGCCTCTTAAGAGCAGTGTGAGGAAGAGGAAGATGATTACCCTCTCTGGCCAAGAGCAAGCCCACATTGGTTTTCTTTTCTTTTTCTAACTCTCAGGGACTGAAGAAGATCTCTGCCTACATGAAGAGTGGCCGCTTCCTCCGAACGCCTCTGTATACAAAGGTGGCCACGTGGGGCAATAAGTAGGGCCTTGACGGGGCCGGAGATGGAAACCTGGGGCTCTGGGAACAGTGGAACTTCCTGTGGCCCTGGCACTTCCTTCTTCTTCCTGTCCCCTTCCTGATCCCAGAGTGCCCTGGGTCCTCTTCTCTTTCACCCAGTCCCTGCCCTCTCAAGCCCTTTAAAGCCTAGACTCCCCGTTTTCCTTCAGCAAGTGCTCTTCTAGCGTGACTGTCTTGCACCCACTTGATGGTCTTGCCTGTCATTTGCTGTGATGTGAAGAGCTGGGACTCTCCCTCAGAGCTCAGCCTGGGCTCCCTGTGCCTGTCGGGAGGCTGGAGACGCCTCATGTATGGGGGCGCTGCCCGGCCATGTCAGGTACCTGCTGTTGGGCTTGATCCACACTGGCCCTGGCTGCTACACTGCCAGCTTTCACTGCTGCCCCAAAGACTGCCTCGAGGCCTGTTCAGAGGCCAAGTTCACAGGGATTCTGGTTGGATAAGCAGGGGTTTGGGACGTCCTGACCCCACCTGATAGCGTCACAACAGGCAGCTCCAGGAGGCTCTGTGTCACTTAAAGCGAGCCTTTTGGGGCTTGGGGTCTCCTGTACTCTAGCATTACTGAGGTTTATCATACAGGCCTCAGGGGTGAGGACCCAGGCTGGTGGGAGTCCCCAGCCGTAAACCAGAATCCCCTCTGCTTCCCAGTACTATGGCTGCATTTTACCTATGTGTCTCCAGGATCCTTTCTCCTCTTGGTTCCCGATGCCTTTGGAGTATCCTGTCTTGGTCACCAGGGATGGGGACCAACTTGGCTAATCCCTTCTCTCTGTGAGACCCTGTGAAATAAATTTCTTCGTGCTTTCATAATTCCAGATGTCGGGCCGGGCGTTGGTGGCGCACGCCTTTAATCCCAGCACTCGGGAGGCAGAGCCAGGCGGATCTCTGTGAGTTCGAGGCCAGCCTGGGCTACCAAGTGAGCTCCAGGAAAGGCGCAAAGCTACACAGAGAAACCCTGTCTCGAAAAAAAAAAAAAAAAAAACCAAAAAAAAAAAAAAATAATTCCAGATGTCTTTTCTACCATTTATATCAGCAGTACTTCGGATAGGCATAGAATTGTAGCGTGAACTTTTGGTTTCACACGCGCCCCCCCACCTCGCCCCAGAAATGGAGTGTTTCTGGTAAGAAGAGTCTAGTCGCTCTGACTAGAATTCTCCTGTCCATGCTCTACGTCGATACTTTAGATGGCCACCTTTGTCTTGAGATCTCCAAGTCAAAGTCTTTGCAGGGATCCGTACCCGGCCGGGTGCTTCTTCACACCCTTTCACAGCTTCCCGAGCGTAGGCTTCTCCCCTGCAGATTTCAAATAAGGTTGCTCTGGGCTGACAGTACTGCCTCCAAGAACCAAAGGCCATTGAACAAAAGCCACACCAGTCAGGAGCAACCCTCTTTTTGAGTTGTTGGTCCGGGTTGTCTGAGACTCCCAGAACATTACAGGCATTGGTTGCCTCCTCCCGCATAATCCCTAATTACACTCTACGTATTTGTTCTTATAACTATCGAGAAGGGTACACTTCACACCCCCTCATCAAGAAACTTATCCTTGCGGTAGGTGGAGAGCAATACAGAAAACCATAAGCAATCAAAATGCGGAGTTGTGGAGCCCAGTCCAACTGATGCTATCTAGAGTTCAAATCCAACACCGAAGGCTCAGGGACCACTGCAGAAGAGTGGACGGGAAGGTTAAGAGCCAGAGGAACAGGGAGTTTGCTGTGAGAACGTGTCTCCTAGGAATGTCAGAAGCTGCACCCGTGACATCTCACCGGTGTGGTTGCCTCGATAAAAGCCGAACCAGGACAACACCCACAGGCGTGCTAACGTGGACATCGGGGAAGCTCACGAGGCCTGAACTCTAGATAAAGAACTACAGGTAACCAAGGAACGCTGGGAACGGGAGCAATAGTCCTCCCCAGGGAAGAGCACTCTAACTGGTTACCCAATACCAAATGGTCAGCCCTGAAAACATGCATACAAGGAACATAAACTGAGCAGGTTGTATTTATGTATTTAGAATATATATGTGCATACACACATATATGTACAGCAATTAATGAAAAAGAGGCTATGGAATTTGAAAGAACAAGGAGAGGGACATGGAAAGGTCTGGAGGGAGGAAGGGGAAGGGGAAATGTAATTATAGTCTGAAAACATAGAAGAAATGATTTAAAAATTAAAACAAAGCTCACTTCAATATTTTTTTCGTAAGTTGTACCCGTCTCTTGGAAGACAAAAGCATTCTGACCTCCTAACAAGAGTGGGTCAGAGGCAGGTACATGTTCAGCTCTGGTGGGTATTGCAGTATTCCAAAGTGATTGTCCCATCAGCAAAGCACCAAAAGATAGTATTGCTGATCAGCCAAGATTCGTTAAAAAACTATCAGAAATACATCTCCAAAAATGGGACTAAGCCTTCCAGAGGCATTTCCCCAAAGTGGACATCCCGTCACTTAGCCTATGAACTGACAAATGCCATTAGTCAGCAGAACAGTGGCTAAACCCTGCAAGATCCTAGTGTGTCCCCTGCAGAGTGGCCTCCATCCAGTGGGGGACCAATGTGGGTGAATTTTTGCACTGATTGGAACATGTGTGAGACTCATTGCTCACTAGTCCTTCTTCTGCGTCGTGTTCTCCTGAAGTGATTTAGAAATCACACCTAGAATGGGCTTCAGGAGACTCCAGGATTCCCAGCAGCTCGGTGAGTTCCCTCCATGGCACCAAGATGAGTAGCTAAGTTTGCAGGCAGGTGTTTTCCTCACTCCCGACTCTCATTTGATTTTTACAGATGCTGACTTCTTTGAGATTAATATAATCTTAGTACGCTCTGTCTGGTTGTCTTCATGCTATTAGAGATATGGATTTCAATAACTTAAAACCTTCTAGCCAGCATCATGTTCATCTCTGGCTTTAGTCATTTTAATAGGAGAAATCACCAAGTAGATACTACAAGGCAAAAGGTAAAATTAGTTTAGTACTTTATAAGATATTATCTTTTGCTCTTCCAATAGAATAACTTTTGGTGGCAACCTCTTTTTCAACTACATAGGCACTTGGTGGCCAGCACAGCAATTTCATATCTACTCTCATTCCCCTCCCCCTTTGGTTTTTCTGTGTAGTCCTGACTGGAACTCACTTTGTAGACCATGCTGGCCTTGAACTCAGAGATCCACCCACCTCTCCCTCCCAAATACCGGGGTCAAAGGTGTGCACCACCACACCTAGCTCATTTTCCTTGTTTCATCACGCTTTGGAATGTTTGCCTGGCCTCTTTGTAGATTATTGTTTGTACGTGTTTCCACTTGAGGAATCAAAGTCTGTGAATCTCCCTGAATAAAGCTGTTTATTAATTTCCTACTTATTGCTTAGTCATTTCCTGGAGAAAGTGGAAAGATGGACCTGAGGCAGTCCACAGCTCTGGTTCCTTAGGGTTGTGTAACTGTGATTCTGTTCTAGGTTACCCACCATATAATGTGATAGTTAATTTTATGTAGATGTCACATACAAGATACCATTCCTCATTATGTCTGCTGTGGTGTTTCCAGAAAAGCTTAGCATTTGATTTAGCAGAGAAGATAATTTGCTCACCACTGGGAGATGGCACCTGTTAATCACTCAGGGCCTGGACAATTCTAATACAGAAGGGTGAATTTCCTTCCTCATTTTGACTAGGATATTTTATCTTCTCCTGTCTTACAACAGCTAGGCTACAGGTTCTCTACCCTAAAACTTGGCAGAGACTAATAGGTTTTCTGTAGTCCAACAATAGGTTTCTCTGACGATGCAGTAAGCCAGATCAACTGAAAAAGAAAAAGAACAGGTTTATTTGAGCAAAGCAATGCTCCAGAGATTGAGGCAGGAGAAGTCAGATGCCTGAACTAAAACAGTGAGCTTATATAGCCTGTAGGTGCTGACGTGTACACCAGAAGCTGGGTTTGTGCCCAAGTATGATCAAAAGCTGACCACTTTAGGCGGGGACTTGGGCTGCTGGTGACTTAGAGGAGGAGTTGCCTGGCTGTGAAGAATTCAGAACTGGGCTTTTTGGCTGCTTTTCTTTCTTGGAAATTCTCTGAGAGGGTGGGGTTGGGGGAAAGAGAGAGAGAGAGAGAGAGAGAGAGAGAGAGAGAGAGAGAGAGAGAGAGAGAGAGAGAGAGAAAGGAATGGGGTTTTCTGGATCATGCAGGGGCAAGCTGGAGGTTCCAACCGAATGGAGACTTACAGCATTGCCCTCCATCCTGTCCCTCAACTTGACTGAGCTATGCCACAGACTCCCATTCTTCTTCGAATCGCAGAGAACATAAAACGTCCCCACTCCATAATGTTTTTCATCCAATTCCAATCATGTTACTCATATGTAATGCATTGATATTTATTTGTTCTATTTCTGTGGAGAACCTTGATTATATATAGCAAACAAACACAAAAATTAATTACAATAATGAAAGAATAGTCTATAAAGAAATAAAACACTTCCCATTCTGTAGGCTGTCGTTTTGTCTTGTTTACCATGTTCTTTGCCTCACAGAAGCTTCTCAGTTTTAGGAGGTCCCATTTATTAACTGTTGCTCTCAGTGTCTGTGCTACTGGTGTTATATTTAGGAAGGGGTCTCCTGTGCTGATGCGTTCAAGACTACTTCCTACTTTCTCTTCTATTAAGTTCAGTGCAACTGGATATATGTTGAGGTCTTTGATCCACTTGGACTTAAGTTTTATACACGGTGACAGATGTGGATCTCTTTGCAATCTTCTACATGTTGACATCCAGTTATGCCGGCACCATTTGTTGAAGATGCTTTCTTTTTTTCATTGTACAGTTTTGGCTTCTTTGTCAAAAATCAGGCGTTCATAGGTGTGCAGATTAATATCAGAGCCTTCAGTTTGATTCCATTGGTCCACATGTCGGTTTTTATGCCCGTACCAAGCTGTTTTTATTACTGTAGCTCTATAGTAGAGCTTGAGGTCAGGGATGGTGATGCCGTGAGAAACTAGCAATAGTGTAGAGGGTGCCTGAGCTGGCTAACCCGGTCATCAGATCAGTGAATACCCTGTCACCATAGAGCCTTCATCTAATAACTGATGGAAGCAGATGCAGAGATCCACAATCAAGCACCAGGTTGAGCTCCAGAAGTCCAGTCGAAGAGAGGGAAGAGGGATTCTGTGAGCAAGGGTCATCAAGATTATGATGAGGAAACCAAGCTAGTGGGAACTCATGAACTGTAGACCAACAGCTGTGGAGCCTCCATGGGACTGGACTAGGTCCTCTGCATAAACGAGACAGTTGTGTAGCTTGGTCTGCTAAAGGAGCCCCGTGGCAGTAGGATCAGGATCCATCCCTGTAGATGTAATTCCAGACAGTCTTATTAAATAAGAAACACAGAACCAAATGCAGTGTTAAAAGCCCAAGAGGTCAGAGAGCAGTAGCCAAGAACTAAGACCACCTTCTTACCTCCCACTGCCACTGCTGTCCTTCCCCTGAGAAAGAGACCTACTTCCTGCGTGTCTGTATTTTTATTGCCTTTCTGTTCTGCCTTCTCATTGGATCTAAACCCAACCACATGACTTCTTTGTCACTGCCTGTCTATATAGACCTCCAGGTCTCAGGTTGGTACTTGGATTAAAGGTGTGTGTCACCACGCTGGCTGTGTTCTTGAACACACAGAGATCTGCCTGTCATGTGATCAGATTAAGGGCGTGTGCTACCACTGCCAGACTTCTGCTAAATGGCTTGCTATTAGCTCTGACCTCCAGGCAACTTTATTTATTAACATACAAATAAAATCACATTTCAGCACAAATAAAATATCACCATATATCCCTGGTGCATGAGCTGGCTTTTTGGAGCCTATTACCTATGGGGGGACACTTTGCACAGCCTTGATGCAGAGGGAGAGGCTTGGACCTGCCTCAACTGAATGTACCAGGCTCTGCTGACTCTCTATGGGAGGCCTTACCTTTTTGGAGGAGGGAATGGAGGCAGGGGCATTGGGGGGGGGGAGACTGGGGATGAGGTGACAGGAAGGAAGAGAGGGAGATCTGTGATTGGTATGTAAAATGAATAAAATTTTTTTTTAACTTTAGCAAAATATGTTTGTTTGTTTTTTTAATAGTTCAAATTTTTATTTTTTTATTTTTATTTTTTAAAATTAATTAATTAATTTATTTTTCTATTATCAGCTTGATACAGTATAAATTCTTATCTTAATAGTGAAATGTTTCATTGAGGCTTGCTCAGTAATTGAGTAAAACTGAAACTTACTATAAGCAACAGTCATCCTAGGGTCCCCTGTGCTATATATATAGCCTCTATGGTTCTGTGGGTTGCAGTCTGATTTTTCTTTGCTTTATATCTAGAATCCACTTATGAGTGAGTATATACCATGTTTGTCCTTCTGGGTTTGGGTTACCTCACTCAGGATAATTTTTTTTCTAGTTCCATCCATTTGCCTGCAAATTTCATGCTGTCATTGTTTTTCTCTGCTGAGTAGTACTCCATTGTGTATATATACCACATTTTCTTAATCCATTCTTCAGTTGACAGGCATTTAGGTTGTTTCCAAAATAAAAAAAAATTTAAAAAAAGAAATAAAACACAAAACATAGCATTTTCATTTCTTGGGGGTCTTTTTCTGTTTGGAACAGATTTCAAATACAGGGGCACTTGTTTCCTTATATGAGAGAAAACATGCAATATTTGTCAGTCTGAATCTGGCTTGTTTTCGCTTAACGCAATGCTCCCCAATTCCATTTACTTTTCTGCAATGACAGTTTCATCCTTTATGGGTAATACTCCACGGTGTTTTATTTAGCCATTCCCCTGTTGCAGTGAACCTATGCTGAGCCCATAACTTGGCTACTATTCCTAGTTGCAGGAAACACGGGTGTGCCATGATGGAGCAGGATCATATGGCAGTCCTGGTTTTTGGTTTTCAGAGGATCTTCCATACAGCTTTTGTAGGTAGCACTGTGCCAATCTGCACGCTTACTAACAGCACATAACCACTGCTCCCTCTGCATCCCTGGCAGCACTGATTTCCCTTTAGAACAGCATTCTGACAGAGTTGGAATCTCAGTGTAGCTTTCCTTTGCTTTTTCTTGAGGAGTGAAAATGTCAAACATCTGAAAAACACATTTATGGCTTATTTGCATCATTTCTTTCATAGCATTTGCTCATTATGTAGTTATTTTGTTGTTATGGGTTTTATCTTTTTTTTTTCTCTTCTTTTAACAAGATTCCACTATATAGGTCAAGCTGGGGTCAAACTTGGGATCCTCATGCTTTTACCTCCTGGTATTGGGATTACAGGCATGTGTCGTCGTGGTTGGCTGGGGTTTTACATTCTTTTCATATTCTGGGTGTTCATCCTGGGTCAGATGAACAGCTGGCAGAGATTTCTTCCCATCTGCAAGTCTCTCCTCCCTCTACAGAGAGTTTTTTTAGCTGTGGAGCAACTTACTTTTTGATGCGATCTGACTTGCCAATTCTTGCATTTATTTTTCAGAGCTATTGAACTCTTACATTAAGGCTTTAGGTTCATTTGGAATTTATTTTTGTACAGGATAAAAGACAGGAATCTCATTCCTATCTTTTGCATGTGACTCTCCAGTTTCCCTAGGACTCTTGATTGGAGAATTTTTTTTTTCTGTTTTTTATGGTTAAAGAGTATTCCATAATACATATGTATTACATTTTCTTTATCTATTTTTCAGTTGATGGCTGTTAGACGGTGTTCATTTCTTGACTATGGTAAAGTGCATACGCCTATCACACTAATTGTATTTTCTGTGGCTATAATGCCCGGTATTGGCATTGCTGGATCACATGGTAATGAAGGGAGTGGGCAAAAGCATCTTAATACATCTAATCTTAATACCTAAATACAGCCATTTTGTTTGTTTGTTTTTTAGTTTTTCTCTGTTTAACAGCCCTGGCTGTCCTGGAACTCACTTTGTAGACCAGCTGGCCTCAAACTCACAAAGATCCACCTGCTTCTGCCTCCTGAGTGCTGGTATTAAAGGCGTGCGCCACTACCGACTGCTGGGCTAATGGATGACTACTTAGATGATATCCATTTCTTGGCTATTGCAAAGTGCATACTCTTTAGCATACCAATATAATTTCCTGTGGATATAGACCCAGTATTGGCATTACCAGATCACATGCTATCTCATGCAGGGGTGGAAGTTGACAATAGAGCCATTTTGACTTCAGACTCCATTTTACCCATAGGATGAAACAAAGTTCAAGTTCCTATGTAAGTCCCATGGGGACCGTCCAGAAGCTAACCAACTTCCTCCCTAAGCAACAGTCCCCTAAACATAACGCTTGTTCCTAACAACAAAACCTAACGACAAAAAGGACAAACGAATCTAATTGGTTGAATGTTGTGGGAAGATGTGTCACTGCGATTGGTTTAATAAAGAGCTGAATGGCCAATAGCTAGGCAGGAAGAGGTTGGGTGGGACTTCCAGGGGCAGAGAAGACTCTGGAAAAAAGGAAGATGGAGTCGCCAGCTAAATGGAGAGGAAACAGGAGGTGCAAGATGAAAGAGAGGTAACACCATGTGGCATAGCATAGATTAATATAAGTGGGTTAATTTAAGTTATAAGAGCTAGTGGGACAGGCCTAAGCTGAGGCAGAGCTTTCATAACTAACAAGAAGTCTCTGCGCCATTATTTGGGGGCTGGCGGTAGAAAAGAAAGTCTGACTGCAATGGAACATTCTGTGTCAGTTGATAATGATGGGACACAGGGAAAGCCCCTAATCCCTGAATCCTGACTCGTGAGAAATGTAACTGTAACTTGGCACAGGTGTGTTTATGGCTTTGTGCTTATAAACCCCGCTTCTGCCCGTTTGGGGCTTCCAGGAACGGCAGGGATCCCGAGTCTTGGTCCTGTCCTGCATCCCTGATCGATCAGCGACTCCGCTTATGTGGTGATTTTTTAAAGTCGTTGGAAGCCGTAAGTGTCTCTCTCCTTCCTCGTGGCCCACAGTGGACTGAGTGTAACAGTAGCTCTATTTCTGATTTTTAGAGAAACACCAGATTGTGATAACGTACACACTCTTATCATTAGTGTCTTAAGAGTTCTCTTCTGTCCAAGTTCTCACCTGCCCCTGATACCTTTGTTCTGTTTGATTATAGCAGTTCTTACTGGAGAAGGTGTGTCTCGTGGTTTTACATCTTCCCAGTGATCCTGAATATTTTTCAAGCTTCTACTGGTCGTGTGTGTATGTGGCTTGGAGCTGCCCAGCTTAGCAGAGTTCTGAATGCCATCTGGGATTTATGAATGGCTATAGATGACAGGGGGCACTAATCTCTCTGCTTGAGCAACCTGTTTCTGCCATCCGGAGCCACCCAGAGCCAAGGCAGGGAGTTAATGGTGAAATATGAGCAATGCCAGGAAGATAATGACCGGCGTTGCACTTTGGCTATCAAGAGTGTCTGCAACTGTACTGCCTTCTCCCTATGGACACAGCTGACTAGGGAGGGCAGTGTGGGCAGCTGGCCAGTCCAGCCCTGCCTTTTGAGTGCCTTCATTTGTTCTAGGACAATCCACAATGAGGCTGGATTGAATTTTACTTCTCCCTGCTAGCGGGTCCCTGGATCTTGCTCCTGTATTTCCTTCCTGGAATGTTTGCAGTTGCGGAAGGGTAGGGCAGTGGCCCAACTGGAGACTGCAGCCAGGTCCTGCGTCCTGTCTGCCCAGGCCTCGGTCGGAGGCCTGGGACAAGCAAAGGCCCCCATCCACCTGCTGGAGACTCACATCCAGCCCCTGGCCCTGGGTTACTGGTGTTGGTTTTATGTGGCGCTCTTACCCTGCGAGGGAAAGTCACGAAACACAACAAATCCCACTATCAGAGTTTCTTAAGAGGAGCAAGGGGACAGGACAGAATGTGCGGTCAGGTCTGCTGAAAAGACATGTGCTGAGGAGGGGGAGGGTACATGAGACCTGCCCTTTAAGGACGACTCTGTGCATGTGCACATGAGCCCACATGGCTACTCCACACATGTGCATAGATTACATGATTACACTGCATGAAAATTACATGACCACACAGTTCATGGATTATGTAGGATGAATGACTCAGAAATCTCTAGGCAGAAATGACTAAGTGTCTTGCCAGGGCATATGCGATCATGGGGGCGTGGCTAGAATTCCTATCAACTAGGACTTATGGGGACGAGTGAGGGGGCTACAGGGATGTGGGGAATACATAGGAATAAATTCTAAAGTATAGACTTAGTTCAGAAGTTGCTGGAAAGCTTTGCCTGCCAGGAGTTCAAACACAAGAGCTAGTGCTGGTGTAATGTGATGTGTGGGGAGGTGGTTGTTAGGAGTAAGGTGGAGGAGACTCATCAGGCAGGGAGGAAGTCATCCTGCCAGGGTTTCACCATCTCTGACTTGACATGGGTCAGCTCTCACAGTTGCCTCACGCCGTCCTCCTGTTTCTGGAACGGACAGACAACAAGCTGTGAGGAGAAGAGATACACCTTGGGGAATGGCGATTGCACCCTGTTTGTCAGACTTTTGCCCAGTTTCTTCCCATCAATGCCCGGCAAACCATGCATGGCCCCTCGTTGTTGGGCTGTGCAGGCCTCCTCCAGCTGGAACTAGAAGATACTCTTCCAGAAAACCGCCTTGAGGTTGGTCTTCCAGTGCAGGGCAATGGAAATCGAGGGCTGGGTTCCCTTGTGTTGTAACTGGGCCGCATTCCACATTAGAGGGTGCATAGGCCTGCACAAGCCTTGGTGAGGTAGGGCCACAATCTGCTGCAGAATATTTGTTTAACTATGCAAAGACGTGTTGCTGTTTTGCCTTGTCTGCCTAAGGCACCTGATTGGTCTAATAAAAAGCTGAATGGCCAATAGCGAGGGAGGAGGAGAGGAGGGACTTCCAGGCAGGGAGAGTTAAGTAGGAGGAGGAATTTAGGCATGAGAGAGAAAAGAGGAAAGAAAAAGCCATGCGAGGGAGATGTCAGGGACCGGCCAGACAGACACACAGGAAGCAGGAAAGTAGGACATACAGAATGAAAGGCAAAAAGCCCGAGGCAAACTGTAGATGAATAGAAACTGGTTAAATTAAGTTAAAAGAGCTAGCGGGACAAGCCTAAGCTAAGGCCAAGCATTCATAATGAATAATAAGTCTCCGGGTCTTTATTTTTGGGAGCTGGTTGGCAGTTCAAAGAAAATTCCAACTACAACAGTCCTTGTAAGCACGAGCTCCTCCTCATACCTGCAGCCTTGGAATGTGAATTAGTGTGAGGCTGCTGGCTTATGCGCAGGGATTCTCGTCCTTGATTTCTTGGGAAGGTCCTGGAAAAGGGAGCGTGGACCCAGGGAATCTTTGATCTTTATTCTACAACTTTTTGTCTACCACAGCTCCTGACTATGAGCAAAGCCAGTTGCTGGGTTGAAAATTCAAGCTGGGCTTGCTTGGATTTTCCTCACATAGGTACAGGGAAGGGGGCGTGGTTAGGGGAAGGGTGGTGTCCTCTTGCCTTCCCATTCGCTGTGGTCCCGTTTGCTACCAGAACCTCTCAGTGCTACTCACCATACAGACAGTGATTAAAAGAGCCGAGAGAGTAACCACAACACTCAGTGTGCCAAATGGAAACTCCCAGTCATCACTCCTAAGTCTTAAGATCCAGTCCAGGCTGTCCACAGTGGAACTCCAGCCCCCGACAGTAGAGACAGAGTTCTGAATGCTCCAGTTCCTACTGCTGGTTCTGTGAGTTCTTTGGGTTCACCCACGGTTTGCAGGGGATGAGGTAAAGGCGAGAGAGGTGAGGCTGAGGAGTAGCCGTTTCCAAGTCTACCAGTTTTCAGTGGCCGCACCCTCAGCTTCTTGCAGCGGACCTATGTGAATTTCCTTTGTAATGTCTTTGGCCAGCACTGTGTATCTGAGTGCCTGGATGCATCCCCAAACCTGAAGGACTTCATCCCATTTTGAAACGATCTCTCCCTGATCCTGCTTCCTTTAGTCTTCCCCTTCTCTGCTTTCCACGATGCCTTCCTTGGAATGGAAATGGAGAATAACTGGCATTTATTGAAGGCTGGGCCTGTGTTCTGTTGTACCCAGCAACCCCAAAGACCACCAAGAAACCGAATCCGGTACAAAAGCAAAGAGTCTTTGTATTATTTCAAGTTAACTCAGGACTCTCTGTCAGTCTGATGCAGCAACAGAGCAGGAGAGATCCTGAGTAGCAATGTGGCAGTGTTTTTTTTTTTTGTTGTTGTTGTTGTTGTTTTGTTTTTTTTGTTTTCCTTCCGAGACAGGGTTTCTCTGTGTAGCTTTGGTACCTGTCCTGGATCTCACTCTGTAGACCAGGCTGGCCTCGAACTCACAGGGATCCACCTGCCTCTGCCTTCCGAGTGCTGGGATTAAAGGCATGCACCACCACTGCCCGGCTATGTTAGTAACTTCTAATTGGCTAGGGTTAGTTGGGGGTTACAGTTATCCATTGCTGGGCAGGCCTGGACAAGTACCAGGCTCTGTCCTTGAGCTGTCATGGAGGCTGGCTGGCCTAGCACGTACTGACTGTGGGGGCTGGCTCAGAGGCCCAGGCTTTCACATTGACCCATACACATAGCTCTAAGTTGGTGAGGGGTCCCAGACAGTCAACAACTGGCTGAACCTTGAACAGTCAGAGTACGTGCAGAAAGGGAGCTACTGCCAGGACTGTCTTTTGTTCATGGCCCTCCCAGAAACTGCTTGCTCAAGTCCCAGGAACCTGAAATTGAGGCCTGATCTCTGAGAGAAGACTGAGTAGCCTGTAATGGCGTCTGCTTGGTCCTTTCAGTTCAAGTCTTACATCTACTGAACGAAGTTTGTCATTACAGTAACCTGTATAGGGGATAGAATCACCAATGGCTCTGGACAGATAAGGAGGGTGCTGGTTCCTGCAGGAAATGACAGTCACTACATTCTCTTTCTTCCTTGTCCCTGACTTATGCTAAAGGGAAAAGCCATGGGTCAGGAGTTTATAAGCAGCAGGCATCCGGAGAGTGAGGTACTTTCTGAGCTAGTTCTCATCACACTGATCCAGGCGGCTAACCCTGGAGATAATGTGAGCATACTGTACCATACTGTACAAACTGACTGTACTGTGCAGATGGAGAGTGTGGGAGGCTGCAGTTCAAGGCCAGCCAGGCCTGCCCTCGTGGGCACAGGCAGCCCAGGAACTATGACTTCTTCACAGCTTATCTGGGCACTCAGCTGGAAAGACGGCACACGGCATGGTGTCTTTATGCAGGGTTGTCACTAATAGGGCTGGGAAAAGAAAGATGGACACACTGAGTGTGCATTCCTCTACCAGGCTTCAGAGTTTAGATTTTCTGCTTCAGGAGAATGACCAAAGCTACTCCACTATCTCCTTGCTGGTTCACCTATCCTTATTCTCATTTAGTTTTTACTAAGGTACTAGGTGAGGTCTTTGCTCTCTTCCAAAGTTTGCTGGCATGTTACTGGTCTCTTTGCTGTGCTTGGCCCCTTTCCATGTGGAAATATAGGCAACCAGGGACCTGCTGGTGAAAAACCAAGAATGACAAGAAATTTCTTGTTCGAAGAGTGAGCTAAGAGAGCCAGAATGGAAGATACAGAGCCGCTGCCTGGAGTGACAGGTATGGCCTGTTGTCTTTCTACCTGTGCGGTAGGAGAGGAGCACTTGGGCTCTGTGTGATGCTCACACAGGAGGAGCAGCTGCTTCCTTCTTCCCTCCCCCCTCTCTCTGCCCCCCCCCCTTCCTTCCTATCTTTTTGATGGATCTGGGTTTATACACAGGGCCTCCTGCAGGCCATACAGTGGCTTCCCTGAAGCTACCTCTAACTCTGTAAACACCCACAGGGTGAGGACACAATGTGAAGATGGTTTGTTTTCCTAGGGTATCAACCACCATTGACTGAGATTGCCTGTTCTCTGATGAAAGCACAACCTGAAGATTCACCTCCTGTCTCTGCTCCGTGGTGACGGCAGCACCAGCTCCTTGTTCTGCTTTTCCTTCCCAGCCCTTTTCCCGTTCTTACCATCACAGGGGTGAGGGCCTTCTTTGTTCACGTCTGGGACATGGTGACATTCTCTTCATCATTTCCTGCAAAATGAGAAAACACTATGTATCTTCTCTATTTCCCGAGTGTTCTGGACAGTCAGCACTGCAGAGACTTTCAGAAAGTCTCCCTGAGGCAGAGAACACTGAGTTATTTGTTGGTCCTCATTTCTCCTGTAGTCTTTCAAAAAATATGAAGCCATTATATGTAGAATTCTGTGAATTTGCATTGACAACATTAAAATGTCACCCATTAGGCTGGAAGGAATTATGGATTCCATTTCAGATGTCACTCTACAGGTTATAGGACAAATTCCCTCCAATATATTTAGATTTTTCATGCACAGTGTCCTTTTAAGCCACCTGGACTGGCTGTGCTGTGAACTTGTGACTGAGCACAGTGACAGCCAGAGATCAGTGATCAACACTGGGGTTCAGTTCTCCAGCACAGTACAGGCTTCAGACATCTTCCCATGTCCCTGGTCCCCACTGCTCCCTGTTGCCTTTAGAGACCTCTCTCATTCAAAGGATGATGCTCTTAGACTCCGGGACCCTGCACTGAGGACTTGCTGTCCCAGCCCCTACCCTCTTCTGCAGAGCTGTTCTCCCTTCCCAGGTCCCCTGAGTTCTTGTTCTGTCCAGCAAGGATTCCTTCTCTATCATCCACTCCCCTTCTCCAGCCAGTGTAGTGTGTGGAAATATACTGATGTGCCTCATACTTGCTAAATACCTCCCTACAATTCCCATTGAACTTGTGGTCTTTAGTAGCCAATTTACAGTTCACATGAAGGACCTTCTTATCTGTGGGGACTCTACGCTAGAGACTCAATTTTAATAATGGAGAAATAATGTTTAATAGAGGAGGAAACAGACTGGATGAGCACAATGGTACCATTTCTGTTCCATGTAAAATTGTTTTAATGTTCTTTTAATGTCTTTTAAAGTTATTATTCTAGTCAATCTTAGCACTTAACACTCATTTTTTTTTCAAATAAGACCAGAAAGTTAAATTTTCTAAGCTCAATGTGTGTAATAACTCTTAGAATAGTAAATGATTAAAGATCTAAGACCCAGGAGCTCATGGAACCAGGTAGTTATGTGTGTATACGAATAGTATTGTCTTTCTGATAAGTTTCTGTAAACAAGGTGATGTCATCCTCTGGTCAATTAAGCACAAGCCTCTTGCTTTTGGAAAAGTCTCTTGTCTTCAAGGAAGAAAGTAGACATGTGGGACCCTGTTGTTGGTAGGACGTTGTCCTTATGAAGGTTCCCCCAGGACCCATACATACCCCAGGGTGACTTGAAAGGCCATTTGACCCACCCTGTCACATCTAGACACAAGTGTGTCAGGAGCCTGGGCCAGGACCAGAAAGAATCCAGGCATCTGGAGAGCTGAGGGTCTAGCTTTGGGCTCCTTGTGTCCTGTGCAGAGTGTTACAGGCTCCTGTGTGGACACATCCTGCTGTCCCTTGAAAGCAGGCCTCTGTGAACACATGCTCTCCCACTCTATTGCACACCCCGTCGGTGAGCTCTTTGCTCCCCTGCTGGTTCCGTCAGCTGACTGCTGTCCACGCCTGTGGCTTCCCTCAGATTCATGCCTCTCTGTGTTTGGGTCTTGAATTTAGATTCATAAACACGGCCAAAACACTGATTTATTTTTTTTATGATTGATAACCTGAAGGACTGGGTTCTCAAATCTAAATAAAATACAGAGAGCATTTACTCTTCTGCTTGTCCCTGCCCTGGCTTGTTTCCATTCACGGACTGTTCCTATAACTGGAGTCTGTGCGCCCAATAGTCTGGTAGCTGTCAGATCAGCAGAGTCCTTTCTTCAAGGATAGGTGCTAGATTAAGGCTTCAGGTTGGGGGCGCGGGGCGCATCTTTTTGTCCTTAAGCTGAGAGTTGAGCCTCCCCAATAACAGATTCCCACAGTCTGAGTTTGAAAACCGAGCTCTGCAAAGAAAAGGAAGAAGGGAGACTGTCTTGGTTCTTTAGCTCTCTGGCCAGTCTCCAGTTTCCAGTGCCAGTTTCCGGAGCATCCAGCAGGTGGCGATGGCGGCAGTGGCTAAGAGGGTTTGGAGCAGGAGAAAAGATTTTGCCTTCAGGGTGAACAGAACAGAGTCTTGGGGCAGAGGCAACCAAGGGTCTAATCCCTCCTCTCTCGGAGAGGGTGTGGCCCTGTGCCTTCTGGGTCAGGATCTGCAGCTCTGGTTACACAAGGGAGGAAGGGGCGTGCCTGACTGGGATTGGCGCGGAGTGGGGAGGGACAGGCCGCTTGGTCCCTCCTAGGCCTCTCTGGGAGTCTGCATAAAGTTGTAACTTGTCCAAAGACCCAGCTCAACCCTGCTGCAGCCAGTCTGAGAAGACCAGCACCAGCCACAGCACCAGCACCATGCCTATGATACTGGGATACTGGAACGTCCGCGGTGTAAGAGAGGGGACCGGGATGTGAACAGAAAGTTCATAACAGCAAGGCCCTTTCTAGCAGAGGGATACTCCTCAGGCCTCCCTAGAATCTTCTGCCTGTAGCTCTCAGAGCTCAGGAGCTTCCACACAGGGGACGCTGTGGGAAGAGGGGGGTAGCGGGAGGGGGGGGCGGGGGGAGGGGAGAGGGAGGTGCAAACTCGTGCCTGGATATGCACACTGCATGGTGGCTGTATTTGCTCAGTGTGGGGGTCTCAAATGGAGAAGATGAAGTCATACAGAACGGTCACCACAGTTTCTCAGCTCTGTCTCTGATCTTCTTTCTCAGCTGACACAACCCATCCGCATGCTCCTGGAGTACACAGACTCAAGCTATGAGGAGAAGAAATACACCATGGGGGACGGTAAGCGCACCTTCCCTGTCAGTCACCTGCTTCCCACCTGCCCAGTGATGCCCATCAACCCGTGTTTAGCCCCTTATTCCTCAGGCCTGCAGCCAGCCTACAGTTGGAGTTAGAGCCTGCTGCTTCCAGGAACCTCATGCGGGTGCAGTTTGGTTTTTCATTCCCCCACACGGAGAATGGAGTTCCTGGTCCATGTGTTGTTAGTAACTAACTAGGCTGGGTGTACTGTTGGGGTCCAGGCTCCTCTTATTGCCAGTCGTTGCTTATATCCCTCTCCCCCATCTTGGAAAGTGACTCTGAGTTACACACACACACACACACACACACACACACACACACACACACACACACACTGCCTCAGGGGTTCTTTCTTGCTCCTGGTCTAATACTAGGAGTAGGGTAGGACACTGAACTGATTTCTTTTCACATCGTCTTGCCTACAGCTCCCGATTATGAACAAAGCCAGTGGCTGAGTGACAAATTCAAGCTGGGCCTGGACTTTCCCAACGTAGGTGCAGGGAAAAGGAGGTTTGGCGAAGGCATGGTGTCCTCACCTCATCTTCTTGTCTGGCTGAGGGGTTGGGATCAGTGCTTCTGCTCACTTGCTCCCATTCCTGGTGGCTGCACAGTGTTTCTGTTTTGGGCTGGGACCCAGCTCTTCCATTCAGTATGAAGTGTGTTCATGGAGGGCTTCTAATGGCAGGCACACTGAGTGCCAAACCACCTTCCTGTTCTCACCCAGAAAAGAGATGCAGGGACCCGATATCTCATCTGACCATTCTTGCTTGTCTTTTCAGCTGCCCTACTTAATTGATGGGCCACACAAGATCACCCAGAGCAACGCCATCATTCGCTACATTGCCCGCAAGCACAACCTGTGTGAGTGGGCTGGCAGCGGGGTGGGACATGGGAGACAACCTCCTTGTCTTGGCTAGGATGGGATGCTGAGGGTGAGTGTGCTGTGTGCGCTGCAGGTGGAGAGACAGAGGAGGAGAGGATTCGTGCCGACATTGTGGAGAACCAGGTTATGGACAACCGCATGCAGCTCATCAGGCTCTGTTACAACCCTGACTTTGTGAGTCGCCAGGGGTGGAGCAGACAGGGTTTGCAGCAGGACTTAAAGTCGTTGTGTTCAGAGCTGCAGCATCCTCCTTCAGTGAATGAAGAGTGTTACTGATACTCTGAGTTCTCCTTCTCTACACTGAAGGTCCCTCATAACCCCAGTGAGACAGCACATGAACACTGTGAATCTAACATTACTAATGTAACCATGGAAGAGATGGTTGAGATTATCTGGTGGACAGCTGATCTAAGTCCTTCAGCATAGTTGTAAATCTTGACCATATCTGTCCTTTGACCTCTTCCATGTGTTGTCTTTCCCAGTGGTCATACCAAAAGCCTCCAGGATGAAATTAGAGGGTGTGGGAATAGCCTAGTGGTTAAAAGCATTTGCTGTGTGACATGAGGGCTTTAGAACAGATCCTGAGCACCACATAACAACCTGAGAGTAGCAGCATGCTCTTATAATCATAGTGCTCTGGGGGAGAATCGGCCAATGAGTCCAGGCAGTCTGTGAGCTCTAGATTCAATGAGAGACCCTGTCTCCAAAAATTAATGTGAACCCTGATTGAGAAAGAGACTTGACATCAACACTGGGCTCCCTTCTACCAACAGGCAACAGTGTACTCCCCAAATGATGAACATAGGTCATATCGCACACTGGTCTCACACATCTGTCCAGTGCGTTCCCATGGTTCTGTCTTAGGTATCAACAGAAATCAGGACATCTTTTTTATAGGCATGCTCTTCACATATGTTCTTGTGCTCTTCCCAACCCAGTATAACTGTCTTCTTCTGGGGTCTTTATGTCCTTTGTACCTGTGGTTCCACTGGGTCTCTGAGGCTAGAACGTGCAAGATACTCAGGAGTTCCTTGGGGGTATCTCCCAGTACTGGTTTGGACTTCAGTCATGGCAGATCCCAGGGACAGTGTGAAATTCCAATCTGAGTCTCCATCACCTCGCACATTAATTCTGCCATCAACAAAATAGTGATGTGTTAAATGGAGGCCTAGACACAGACCTGGCTTATTGTTGGGAAGGTGGCTGTTCCCTTGCATAGCTCTGGGAGGCCAACCTGTCTGCTGGGGAGCCTGAGTCTTAGGGTGGTGACGGCTGTTTTCTGCCTCAGGAGAAGCTAAAGCCAGAGTTCTTGAAGACCATCCCCGAGAAGATAAAGCTCTATTCTGAGTTCCTGGGCAAGCGGCCCTGGTGTGCAGGGAACAAGGTAAAGAGAGGGGGTGAGGAGGAAAATTTGCCATTCTTCCCAGGCCTCAGATTCCAGCACACTCACCCTTGGCTTCCTGCAGATCACCTATGTGGATTTCCTCGTTTATGACATCCTTGACCAGCACCGTATATTTCAGCCCCACTGCCTGGATGCCTTCCCAAACCTGAACGACTTCATGGTTCGCTTTGAGGTGATGCCCTGATTCTCCTTCTCATTCGATGTCCTTTTTCCCTTCTCCCTTTCCAGGATGACTTTTGTCTTATTTAGCATTTCTATTGCTGTGAAGAGACACCATGACCATGGCAAGTCTTATAAGGAAAACATTTAACTGAGGTGGCAGCTTATAGTTTTAGAGGTTTAGTCCAGCATCATCATGGTAGGGACCATGGCAGCTGTAATTATGGGTGCATTCAGGCTGACATAGAACTGGAGAAGCAGTTGAGAATTCTGTGTTGATCTGAAGGCAACAGGAAGTGGTATAAAACACTGGGCAGTAACTTGAGCAAAGGAGACCCCAAAGCCTACCCCCATAGTTACACACAACACCACCACACCTACTCCAACAAGGCCACACCTCCTAATAGTGCCACTCCTGTAGCTGAAGTTTTCCTGGTGTCCCGCCCTGTCAGTAGCCACTCAGACCCAAGTAAACACACAGAGGCTTATATTAATTAAAACTACTCAGCCATTAGCTCAGGCCTACCACTGACTAGCTCTTACACTTAAACTCAGCCCATTTCTGTTAATGTATATGTCGCCACATTTTCTGTGGCTTTACCTGTGTGCCATTACATGCTGCTCCCTGGACGGTGGGCTGGCGTCCCCAGACTCATCCTTCCTCTTCCCAGAATTCTCTTTGTCTGCTTCTTCTGCCTGGCTACTGGCCAATCAATGTTTTATTTATCAACCAATCAGAGCAACACATATCACAGCATACAAAACATCCCACAGCACTTCCCCTTTTCTGTCTAATCAAATAGGAAGGTTTTAACTTTAACCTAGTAAAATTACATATAATAGAACAGGTATCAAGCAAGAATTACAGTTATAATATCTAGTCTATTTGTATTTGGCAAAATCAGAGAAAATATTCTCTGTAGCCTATATTTGTGAGTCTAAACTTCCATATCTAATTTATCTTTTATCATAACCAAGGAAAATTATAATTATAACTATCTAGTCTTCAACTACATCAAAGACCTCAGAAGGATATAATATTACCTAAGAAAAACAGGAAGAGCATTTTAAGCAACCTCCAAAACTCTGGAAATGACAGAGACAGCTGCCTGCCTGGACAGTCATCCAAAGTTCCTCTGCAGCATTGGGGCATCTATCTTTAGCCCACAGACCTAGAGTCTCTCAGTCACTTTTCTCTGGGTCCTGTAGAATATCTGGCAGTCTCTTCTGAGAAGCAGGAACTTGAAGGACCATCCCGCCTTGCAAAGTTCATTGGTCACCTTCCTATGGGTCTTGCATGTCCAGTCAGTACAACATTTTGTCAAGCAGTCCAGGCAAGAGCAGTTTCTTACCCAAATGACTATTTTTGCCAAGAAGAAGATAAATCCCATATGGAGTGTCTTTAATGCCCATCTTTCTTTTTGAACTAAATTGGTGCTGCCAGGATCAGATGTGTCTCACTGTCCAGAAAGTCTACATTTTTAAAACATTTTAAATGCCATATTCTGTAGGTCTTTGAAGTGTTTGAAGATTACCTACCTATTTGAAATATATCTATGTATACCTAGAAAACTTAACTAACATGACTATAAGTTTGATTATCATAGATGACTAATTATTAATCTGTATTTCTCAACTATACACTACAATTTCAAATGAGTTGCACGAACAAAATAAACAAGAGTAGAAAAATATATATATATATATATATTATAACAAAATTAACTTTAAATTTGTCTTAATAAACTAAAATCCATAGCATTGTAAAACATTTTTAAACAAGTTGTTGCTGTTTAAAAGTAGGTTCAATAATCTACCCTTTCATCCTATCATATCTGTATCCTACATTTCTATATCATATCTTCCTTTCTTGTTATAGAAAGAGATTGACTATGACCAATAACAATTTGCAACTAACAATCTAAACAAAGACAAACATCCATAATCCATTTTTGGGGAATGTGGATGTAGTTTTCTAGTCTACTTCCTGCTGATAGAGGGGGCTGTATTCTTATGGGGACATAAAGAAAATTTTAGGATTATGGTCAAGTCTTGACTGGAGTAGTCTGCAAGGCTGTATTCTCTGAGTCAGTTGCCTTGAAGTTGATTTTGGATGTTGGATGATCTGGGCCATGGTATCATTGGAGACCTTTCAGGGTGTCTTGGCTGGTCAAATCATATTTGCCTGAAAGCAATCCACAGGTTCTCATCTTCTGTAAAAACAAAAGCAGAACCTCTTTTCCAAAGCAGTGTATCCTTAGACATAATTTTTTTTAAATCAAGATACCTTTAAAATATACATATTGATTTAACTCTGCAGCTTTTATAATTAAATGTCTTTCTGCAGTAAAAAAAATTCCAAAGACAATATAATCCAGACTCTCTGTGTGATTTTCATCTTTTCATGGCTTATTTTATTTATTTATTTGGAGCTGAGGACCGAACCCAGGGCCTTGTGCTTGCTAGACAAGCGCTTTACCACTGAGCTAAACCCCCAACCCCTCATGGCTTATTTTTTAATTACTTTTACTGTCTCTTTAAAGGCTTTATTTTTTTGAAACTTTCTATTTCTTTATATAACTGTCTATGTTCTTTTCTCTCTCTCTTATTTCAAGTCTACATACATTTTTACACATACTGTAAACCATTTAGAGGTTTACTTAATCTGAATCTGACTTATTGTGAATCTATTGCTTTAAACTGCAGAGTGGTTAGGACTGAAATGGCAGCTTTAGCTGCTGGCTCTGCCCACCTCTGAGAGACTCTAGACCTGTAGGCTGTGCTGTGGCTGGCCTGAGAGACAGCTAGGAAGCTGGTTTTAGTTCCATTTTAGAATCTTTTTTTTTTTTTTCAAAATTTTTTTAAGCTTTCTTGGGTTTTAGGTGGAAAGTTTTGCCCCACACATGGGCATCATTTGTAGTTGAAGTTTTCCTGGTGTCCCGCCCTGTCAGCAGCCGCTCAGACCCAAGTAAACACACAGAGGCTTATATTCATTAAACTGCTCGGCCATTAGCTCAGGCCTACCACTGACTAGTTCTTGCACTTAAACTCAGCCCATTTCTGTTAATCTATATGTCACCACGTTTTCCGTGGCTTTACATGTGTGCCGTTACATGCTGCTCATGGACAGTGGGCTGGCATCTCCTGACTCATCCTTCCTCTTCCCAGAATTCTCTTTGTCTGCTTGTCCCACCTATACTTCCTGCCTGGCTACTGGCCAATCATTGTTTTATTTATCAACCAATCAGAGCAACACATATTCACAGCATACAAAACATCCTACAACACACTCCCTTTTGGGCCATTTTCTCTTAAACCACCACATTCTACTCCCTGGCTCCAAAGGCTAGTCACTATATCACAATGCAAAAATGCATTCAGTCCAACTTCAAAAGTCTCCATAGTCTATCACAATCTCAAACTTATTTAAAAGGCTGAAGTTCAAAGTCTCTTCTGAGATTCATATAATCCCTAAATCTACTATAAAATCAAAATCAGAAAGCAAATCATATACTTCCAAAGCACAGGATATACAATATCATTCCAAAACACAGTGGGAAAATACCGGACCAAAGCAAGACTAAAAACCAGCTGGGCAAATACAAACTCTGCATCTCCATGTCTGATGTCAAAGCACTCTTCAGATCTCCAACAAGGCCACACCTCCTAATAGTGCCACTCACTCCCTTTGAGGGACACTTTCTTTCAAACCACCATAACTTTCTACTCTTTGGAATGGAAATGGAAAATAATTAACATTTGTTGGGCAGTGACCTGTGTTCAATCCTTAGATCTTCTGCATGAAATTTCTCATCACAACCTACATGCTCTGTAGCAATGTCTGTTCCATTGGACTGTTAAGGAGGCTGACTATAGAGATTGTCAGTTTCTCAGGGAACCAGTACCATTGGAGGAGGTTGTGTTTGTTTCCCTGTGTGCGTGTAGCTTCAAGAACAGAGGACAGTAGAGCTCCCTGATGCCAAAGGAAAAAAGCCATAGGTTGCCAGGGAGCCTGGATTTTCCAGCCCTGAGGCCTATGGAAATTCAGGACATGTCGGGAGTGTACAGCAAGTGCTGTTGAGAGGGGGAAATATGGCAGGACTGATGTGCAGTGCCAAGGTGCAGTGTGCATATCCGGCCTGTCCAATTCTCTGCGCAGTCAGATTCCTGACTGGGGAAGCACTGGGACCCAGGGCTACAGCCGGTGCCAGGCTGAGTGGACAGGTCGCTGCTGTTGGAGGATGTTCTCCTGAGTTGTTCAGTGTTTAGGTATCCCATTTCTTCCCTTTCATCTTCCTTCTCAGCAACAGCTTGGTGTTTGACTGTGAAGTCGTTGAAATGGGATTTTTCGGTCATTTTCATTCACCTTCTCTGGTGTCTCTATATGTGGCACAGTTTCAGCTCAGTAGGACTTGGAAAGGTGCATCTCCATCCAGGGATGCAGCGTGGCAGGCATGCCTGACTATGAGGTCCATGTGACAGCCACAAAACCTACTTCACTAGAGAACTGGGGGTCAAGGCTGTAGTCCAATGGGAGTCTTAGCACGGAATCTTCTTTTCTGTCCTTGAAACTGCCCAACCAGCGATGTGTTTTGTTAGTTTCCATCAGCTTGGGTTCTGGTCCAGGCTGCTCAGCTCTGGAGATTGTGTAAGAAGTGGCTGTCAGCACAGTGGGAGTGTGGGAGGCTGCAGTTCAAGGCCAGCTAAGCCTGCCCACTTGGGTCCAGGCAGCCCTGGAACTCTGCATTCTTCACAGCTTATCTAGGCATTCTACTGGAAAGACGGAACACGGCACAGAGTCTTTCGGTAGGGTCTTCACTAGTAGGGCTGGGAAAAACAGGATGGGCGCACTGAGTATGAATTCATCTACCAGGTTTCAAAGTTTAGGTTTTTCTGCTTCAAGAGAATGGCAAAGGCCACTCCATTATCTCCTTGCTGGTTCACTCATCCCCATCCTCATTAAGTCAGGATTTGCTGAGGTACTGGGTGAGGTCTTTGCTCTCTTCCAAAGTACACTGGCATGGTGCTCATGCCTTTGTCCTTCTTGGTCCCTCCTCCATGTGGCATAACAGGCAAGAAGGAGCCTGCAAGTGGCAAAGCAAGAGTGTTTATGTAAACAGAGAGCGACAAGGGGTTTCTTGCTTGGGGAGTGAGGCAAGAGAGCCAGAGTGGGAGATGCAGAGATCTTCCTTACAGACAGGGGTATAGACTGTTGTCTTTCTAGCCACGGGAGCAGGAGAGAAGCTCCTGGCCTCTGGGTGGACTCCCTCCTGTCTAATGCCGAGCAGATCACTGTTCTGCAGGATCTTGTGGTGTGCTCTCCCTGTACCTGTACAGCGACTGCATATGGACACACCGTTGAGAGAGCAGTGTTCAGTTTCTCCTTCCTTACTGGGAATCGAAGCCTTCCCTTACCAGTGCTGGGCACCTGAGCAGCGCATGCTGTGTTGGGGTTCTTAGAGTGAAATGTGTGTCCGCAGTGGTGCCACAGATCCTGAATTTCTGCCTTCTCCTCCCCCTGCAGGGCCTGAAGAAGATATCTGACTACATGAAAAGCAGCCGCTTTATATACAAACCATTTTATGTAAAGCTGGCCTTTTGGAACCCAAAATAGGACTACAAAGCTCAGACCCACAAGAATGTTCATGACCACCCTGCTGGCTCAGGCCCTTGGGCATGGCTCTGTGTCCCCACCAAATGTTTTCTCCTTCTTTCTATTCCCTGTTGCTCCACTTCTTCTCACAAGCCCTTCCTTCAGTCAAACCTCTGGATCCTTGGGCTCCCCATTTCTTCCTCATCTCCTGCTCCTATTCCTTTTTCCTGCCCTGCATCCAGTCATCCCTCACTGCTGACTGGAGGAATGGACCTGCCATGGTCCATGGCATATGACAGCAGATGATAACTGATATTCATGAGGTCAATGAGATGAAGAACTCTCTGATGGAGGAAACTCTTCAATCAAGGCTTCCAGGGCCACTGCCTATGATGACTCTTTTGCTTCTGTCTGTACTCTTTCTCATGTGCCACTACATTTCTCCCCTAAAACAGCTATTAGTATTTCCCCCACTGCCTGTGTGTTTATCTTGTGAATATATTCCATCTACTGGATATATATATATATATATATATATATATATATATATAATCTGTGGATGGTCAAGAAGATGATTTCTTCTTATGCTGTATAATTTTGGTGAATAGAAATAATGCTAGGATACTTTTCATAGCTCAGGCTGACATAGGAAAGTAACAGTATTCTCGGGTACAAAGATACCTTTTTACACAATTAGCTGATTTAAGACCTCAAAGCAAATTCAAAGTAAACGAGTTGCCCCTGGAAATGAATGCACAAGGACAAATTCCCAAGTGTCTGTTTGTTGAACCAAGGTCAGGCACAAAGCCTTTAGTAGACGTAACACTCTGCATAAATTCTTTTTAGCCTTTGATTATTTTGTACAAACTCCAAATCTAATTTTTATGATACAAGACTCAAGGTTCAGCCAACTGTTTATGTTTAGATCCTGGGATGCTTTTAAGGTTATTGTCTCTCCAGGAGGTGCTGAAGCATTCAGTGTTAGGTGGCTCCCACCTGGTCACCAAGGAGCTGGCTGACAGTTAAGCATTGCCATGGTAACTCACTTCCAGCTGGTCAGTGTGATGTCCCAAGTCTGAGAGAAACTGTGTGATTTCTCATGTGTTATCAGAATGGCTTTGCCTCTTATTGTTTACTCAAGAAATGTGCTGTGACCCTCAAAATGCAACTCATATTTTGTCTAGAGTTTTTTGTTGGAGAGAGATGTAGCTATGTAGAGACAAAGAGATTGTCAGAAGAAAAAGATTTTTCAAGATGAAATAAAAGAGAAAGTTACCATCAGAATGCATGTGTTTCTTTCCTAATATACCTCAGATAGAAAAGTTTAGTTCTCGCTGACATCCTGGAATTTTTTTTGTTTGTTTTGTTTTTTTTTGCATACCCTGGGTGCAGTCTTGGAGCTGGATCTTTAAAGACCACACTTGTACCAGACCCCAGAATCCCCAGTAAGCTCTGAGAGGTCAGATCTGCCTCTGTGCTCGCCCTGGTCCTCAGAGTGAGCAGCCCTGTCTGATCCCCAGTAAAGTCTGAATGACATTTGTCCTGTGTCTTGTTTGGTTTCTGTGAATCTCAGGACCAACTGCGTTAGCTTTTTTTGGGGGGGGTGTCTCTGTTTTGCTTCCTGCAGGAGGGGCTGGAGAAGGAAATGTAGGGACTCTGGGTTGTTTAAAGTCCTTGATGTCCCTGTGTTAGGATTCTGTACATGCGCAGCTTGGGGTCTTGTTTGTCACCTTATGTCATCAGTGGGCAACTGTGTCTCCGCCCTAAAAAGTCAGACGCGGACCCACACGGTCTCTCTCTCTGAGCCTCTCTTTCTGTTTCCTCTCTGCCAGGCTTGGCTCCTCCGTCCTATCCCCTGTTCTTTCTAATAACGCCCATTCTAACTCTGGTAGCCATGGCTCGTGACTCTTCCGCCGACCAACCAGTGCCGTTCATCCTTTCACCCTGTCCATGTCCCCGTGCTCCTCAAGCTGGTATTCCCATGGGAGAGCTCTCCTTCCTCTCTCACTTACTCTTCAGAGTGCAGTGCCTCAGTTGTCCATGGGAAGCTCGTGTCATGCTTCAGAGAGATTCTGGGCTGAAGGGAAGGCTGAGCAGGCAGGCCCTAGATGACCATCTTCTGTCGTCCTCCTCAGCTGTCCTCAGTTTCCCTCGTTTGCGTTCTCAACATTTCTCTCCAGCAACATTCTCCACTGTCCGCAGTTGATGTAGCCAAAGTGAGTCAGAGGATGGCTCCTTTTCTCCCTTCCCTCATCCTTTCATTGTTTTATCAAGATGTATCTATTTTTATTTCATGTGCATGCGTGTTTTGCCAGCTTGTGTGTATGAGCACCACATGGGTACCCAGTGCCTGCTGATGCCAGAAGAGGGCATCAGACCCCTGGAGCTGGAATTACAGATGGCATGTGGGTGCTGGGAACAGAACCGCTCTAGAGCAGTGTACTCTTAACCTGTGACCCATGTCTCCAGCCTCTGGTTGTTGGTGGTTTTGATCCAGGATCTCACATCACCCACTTTGGCTGGGTCCTTACTTACTATGTGGCTGAGATACCTCTTGATCTCATTATTCTCCTTTTCTTCCTCCTACATACTGGGATTATAGGTGTATACCACAATGCTATCTTTGGATTGTTCATCTTTGATATGCATGTCCAGGCTTGGCACATGGTTGATGAACGGGAAATTTGGAATCGGAATGAGGTATCTCCAGAGATGTTTGGCCAGTCCATACAAGCAGCGGCAGGGCTTAGAGCTCTGGAAAGAAGCATCTTATCCAGAGTCATTACCGTACCATGTCCCTGCGATGATGCTGGAGTCTGAGCCAGAGACCCTCTCAGCTGAGCAGGCTCCTCAAGAGTCTGCAGCTGCGTAGGGAGAGCATGGCTGGGCATGGGCTGGCCTAGTGTGCTGGGCCCCGGTGACTGGCACAGGCATATGGTCAAAAGCTGTGGGCATTTTGCATCAAGTCACCCATGAAGGACTTGGGCACGTTGCAGAAGCACCTGCTGAGCAGGGTTCCATGCCAGCGGCTGGATCATAGACTCTGGCCTTTGTCAGGCAGTGTCCGTGACCTCCCTGTACCAGGTAGCACCTCTGGATGAGAGCCCCGATGGGGGTTGCCTTCATACCCACAGCCTGTTTGTGAGACTGGTAAGCTCACGTTATTTCAGTCAACATTTGTTAAATTTTAACTAAAAGGCAAAGAAGATAAACTGGAAAGGATGTAATAAGGTCAGGGGTGGCCCTGATAATGTTGAGTAGGGAGGATAAAATGTGGACCAGCACCTAGAACAGAGGTTGGAAACGTCCCCCATGTGGGGCCGGTACTTAGACCTTGCAGGCCATATTCTCCCCAGTGTAGCTCTTAGAACAGAAAAGCAGCAGAGAAGCACTGGCCATGCTGGGGCAGGTCTTTATTTGTGGTGCTCCAGAAGCAGAGACAGGAGGGCCTCGGTGAGGTTGAGGCCAGCCTGGCTGCTTAGTGAGTCCCAGGGCAGCCATTGCTATGTAGAGAGACCCTGTCTGAAACAAAACTCAACAACCAAACAACAAAACCCCAACAACAACAGAAACAATACAGCAAATCTTAGGAAGGCTTTTTCTGAATTCAGAGTCCCTTTCTCCAATGACTCTAGCTTGTATCAAATTGAGAAAATACTAGTCAAAACACTCACTTCACTCTCTGTGTGTGTGTGTGTGTGTGTGTGTGTGTGTGTGTGTGTGTGTAAGGGCTGTGGTGGTCAATGTTGGGGGTCTTCCTCAATGTCTGTTCATCTTCTTTTGAGACATTTCTGAGTCATCCAGTGCTCTGAACTGGGGTTAACAAGGTTGGATCAGGGCCAGGACTCTTCTTGGGTTCTTACGAACCCAGACTTGTTTTTTCTTTGAACTCATATAGGTACAATCCAGGTCATTCCCCATGTTGGTGCCACTGTCCTTCCAAACCCCAACTGTATCAAGTGAATGCTTGTGGCTAGCCACACAGAAATGATAGAGGAGTCCAGCTGTATATAATAAGTTATACTTCGACCAATCAAGGGTCTTTCAAACGGGAAGCCATTTATCACGAAATATTTGGTGTTATACAGTTTTAATATTCAGCTGCACCTTGCTATAAATTTCTTGTGGTCATAATTCCCATAAAATGAGCATGTGTTAGGCATCTGCCCTTTGCAAATACCCCCTTTTAGCCACATCCAAAGATTGGGCCAGCTCCAAAACAAAGCATTGAAAAAGGAGCAGGAACACAACAGCTATCAAATCACCTGCTAGGTGCCTGAAGCCCCTGAACTAGGTTAAGTGTCTTTTTACAGACCACCAGGCTCCCAGGCCAAGTGCCTGGCCCTCTAGGTGCTTAGCTTTGCTTCTTTTGCAAATCAAGTTCAAATCTTCCCCCTTTTCCCACTGCTCCAGAGCAACTTCTTAGGTCAAAGGGGTTTTCTCTCACCAGGTCCTTTAAGCTATGATGCAGATTGACTAGTTGCCAGTGTTCTTCCCCCACCCTGTCAGAAAACTGGTAGCAGAGAAAAATAGTGGCAGTTTTATTTTTAGTGACTTATAGATTTCTTTACCCTATCACCTGTAAGTTTATAGTTTGAGCACATTTATGATAGACTCATAATGTTTTCACCTCATCACACTAAGGATATATTCCTAGCACATAAATTCCCTCTCTGATTTATTCCAGTTCCTATGTAGCTCCACCCTTATTCTCTCCCCCTTTTTGGGTTGCAAATGAAGTTGCCAGGAAACTTCTGGTGGGGACCTTGCAGTTCTTATGTTGTATCATAAACGTGAAGGTGTTGCTGTCTTGGGGAAGCTATAGACTGGTCCAGAGAGAACCAGGCAGAATTATGATGGCAGACACAGAACCGTGTGGCCCGAGAAGAGAGAGGAAGACAGAGATTCTGTAGAGGGTAAGGCAGATCTCTGGTAGAGTTTCTGAGAGACAGGAGTAAGACAGGAAGGTGAGATGGAGGACAAAGGGACAGAGGACGAAGATGAGGTCAAAAGCATAGGAGCTCACTAAAACTATCAGGACAGGAAAAGTGGGCACAGGGAAGAGGTGAATGTGAGGATGGAGATGAAGCTGAATAGATAGAATTTTGTCATAGAGGAATAAAGTAAACAGACAAAAAAAAAGCGCGGTGTATGTAGATTCCTTTCCCTCACATAACCCCACGCTGGATGTAGTGTCTTTCCTAGGACTCTGGGAGGAATTTTCACAGGGCTGGCCTTGGGAAAATTGCATTAAATGTTCTTATCAAGGCCCACCAACCTCAAGACTGTCTGTTCTTCCAGAGTGGACCTTGAGTTCCCAGAGAGTAGTGTCTGCTCTGTACTCTCTCTACCTCTGGCCTTGGCCTGCGCCAAGGGCTGTGGTCCAGCTGACTCATTCTATCTGTGCATTTCTGGCTCAGTCAACGAAAACGAGAATCCCAGGATGGACTGTCATGGAACCCTGGCTTATGAACTCTGTGCAAGCCTCTCCCAGTGCAGTCCCTCATACATACACATGAATCAGCAGATTTTCCTAACGGGTAACTCAGAAAACCACAGCTTGCCTTTCAGTTTGCTGCATGTATGTAATGCTGTTCTCAGCGCCAAAAATCCCACGTTCCTCTCCTTCCCTCCTTATAGCCCGTTATTCCTCTACTTTATGGAAATCTTCCCAAATGCTTACTTTGTTCTTCTGAAATCTCACTGGGTAAAGCTCTTGACCTTTGAGGAACAATTCAGTTCCTTGCTTTTTCAGTCTGTCCGTGGCTGGATGGGGTCAGAGGTCCACAGCCTCCTAAGTTCGACCCATGCCGGAGTCCAGCTCTGGATGGGGCCAAGGTCTGAAGATGGATGGATGCAAGGGTGGCGAGGGAGGAATTAGACATGGGATAGATACTTCTTGTTGACCCTTTAAAGTTTACTTTGTTTTGAATATCTTATTCCTGTGTAAGTACAGGGACAGATGTTTCAAGAATATCTCATAGCCTCATGAAGAGACCTCTGGTTTCTTTATGTGTCACAACCTCCAAGGTGTAAGGGAAACCTTCAAGTAGATAAGGATATCCCCCTAAAAGCCAGGGGAATAGTATGTTCAGGACTGTCCTGGGAAAGCTTAGAAGCAGTATTCCTGGGAGAAGGCATAAATGATTGATAAGGAATTTTCCATCAATCCAATATCCTCAAACCGTACAAATATTAAAAGGGCCCCAAGTATGCAACAGGTGGAGATGTAAACCAAAGGTGGCATGGCAGCCATCATGTGGCTCAGCTCTGCTGGATCTTTGTCAAGCAGCTGTGCTGGCTTTATGACTTCTGCCACTCCATTCAGACATGGCTGTGCCAAACCCACAGAAGAGAGTTTACATCAGTGGCAACAGACTCAGGGACAGTTTTTGTCTTCTTTTTAATTTTGTTATGCTGTTTTCATTTTTCAGATTAAAATATTGTTTCTAAAGGCTTATTTTATTTGTAGTGTGTGTGTGTGTGTGTGTGTGTGTGCGTGTGCGTGCACATGCGTGCACATACTTATGGATAACCTAAGAGGCAAGAAGAGGTGGTCGGATCCTCTGGAGCTGGTGTTACAGGCGGTTGCGAGCCATGCCAGGTGGGTGCTGAGAACCAAACTCCGGCCATCTTCCCGAGCATCAAGTGTCTTAATGGCTGAGCCATCTCTTCAGTCATGTTGTGGTTGAAACCCACTATCTCCGATGCTGGTCTGGAGACCACTATGTGACCCAGGCTGACTCCAAACTCACTGCAATGTTGCCAGCTCACCCACCTGAGCGCTGGCATTACAGGCGTGCACAGGATGGCAGGCTGACAATACTGTGTTCTAGTCTGACTTCCCATCACCTTCATAGACATCGGCTTCATGAGGTCCAATCACTGCTGTATATTAACTTGACCTTAACCCACGCCCCGGGCTCAGGAAAATGGCTGCTCCTCTTGCCCAGCGGGGGCCCGCACAGCCACGCCAGGCCATCCTCTCTGCCAGCAAGCCTGTGCACGAGAATGATGATAGCTGTCTGTGGGATCAGGAGAAACAGAAGCCAGAGCACCTGGAGGCCCTCCCTGAGCAAATGAAGATGTTATAGTATCTGGGGCGTGGCCGCTGTTTTCCAGGCTCAAGGTAAAAGGAAGAGAGCTGTACTTGCTGCCATGTTGGCCCCCAAATCTCTCTGAATCCGTGAGCCAAACAAATCTCTTGGGATCAGCGTGAGGGCTCAGTGGATTAAGGGGCTTGCTGCCAGAGCTGACACCCCAAGTTTGGTTCTAGGACCCAGACAGTGGAAAGAGGACTGATTCCAGTAAGTTGTTTTCATGGTTCTTGGGTGTCCCCCTCCCAATAAACAAGCATACATAGACAAATTAGTTAATAAGGACATAGGGCACAGCAAAGAAAACCCTGCCCTCTGGTGTGTTGTCTGTGTCAGATCCTTCTGTCACAATCCTGAGGGCAGAGGGGAGGGAGAGCTGAGGTCAGCGCTTGAGGCTGGCTGCAGCTGGCGTGGTGCTACAGTAAGCCCTGGTTGTCTCTGACCTCTTTAGAAACTGTTTGCCACTCACTGCCTGGAGAGAAGGCCTGGAATATAGAACGTCCTTGACTGTTGTTCTGACGGGTCTGCTGGGAAAGAGGTTAGTTTTGGCACAGTGAGATTGACCTCAGGCACCAAGTGGAGAAACGTGACCTTTCTGTTCTCAGGGCCTTGATTGCTGACGAGGCTTTCTTTCTGGGTCTGCTGGCAATGTCCCTTTCATCCAGTTTTTGCTTAGTCATTGGTAAGATCTCATCTATGCTGCCCGGATTTGTTGGATTCCTTTGTCCTGTTGGGAGTTCAGGTTTTGGGCAAACAGAGGCTAGAAGGAGCTTAGCTGTGAACCAGGAACAGGTCTATGCACATGGAGAGAGATGGATGGGGTCCCCTGCAGGAGGTCAGGAGGCATGAGCCCAGGGGCCTCACAGAGTGGCACCCACAGAGCGAAAATAGGAAAGCTGATTAAGCATTCCTGGACCTCAGGTTCCCTCCTGACAAGTAGACATAGTCAAACAGATTTTTCAGGATTCCTGAGTGAGGACCCAATTCTGTATTTTGATGTCTAGTGTGTACAGAGGGCCTTGCAGATGGTCTAGCTCCCCCGTCGGAACCCAGCAGCTCTGTATGTCTACAAGCCCTTACCCCTCCTCTGACTCCACCCTTCTGACTGCTGACTCGACCATGCTCTGTCTGGACAACTTTTACCACGATACAGTACACTTTCTGTGTGATGCCTAGGTGGGGATTCAGGATTCGGTACAGACTAGACAGTGATTGACAGCCACCCTCTGGTGCTGCCTTCCACATGACCATTCATGCCACACCTCAGAGTAGTTCACGACAACTGAAGTAAGTTTCCGGCAGGTTTTGTAATTTTATACCGGCAGTTTCTGAAAAACAGGCCACGAAAAGGAAAATCACTAGTTGGTGTGCATTATTACCTCTCAGGTCCTCATTTTCGAAATCCCCATTTTGCTGTATTTGTTAGATGCAATTGATTGTAGCATTAACATGCATCTGTGGAAAACATGTATCCCCAATTTTGAAATCATTTGTTTAGATTTATACATCTTCTTTTCTGTCTCCTGATATTTATTAACTTGAAATCTTCCTGCCCCCATGGACAGGCAAGGTCTTATGTCCCAGGAGAGCTGAGATGACCTTGACTGACTTCCTGTCCCAGCCTCCTCTGCCTGCTAAGTGCTGAGAATACAGGTGAGCACAGCGATGCTTGCTCTGTGATTTGCTGGGACCGAACCCAGGGTGTTGTGCATGCTAGACAAACTTTCTACCACGTGCCACTTCTTCAGCACCTGAAATTTCCTCCTGTGTTTTTTTTTTTTTTAATTCTGGTTGGAGTTATGCTCTATCAATTTTGCTAATGTTTTATGTTATGATTACTAGGTTCATGTGCACATTGAAAGAAATTTCTGTATTTTTCTTTTTCCTACAATTTTTCTTCTGCAGTTTTATTTTACAGTAAACGTGGCTGCTTTCTGACACTTTGAAACCTTAATGCATTTAAACTCAAGTTTTGTTCCTTTCTCTTTTCTCTCCATCTGTCTTCACTGCCCCCCTGCTGTAGGATGTCTTTCTGTAGGTTTTGTGGTGGTGTTTTATTTGTGCACCCCAATAAAGCTTATCTGGAGATCAGAGCACAAAGCCAGCCACTATATTAAACATAAAAGTCAGGCAATGGTAGCACACGCCTTTAATCCTAGCATTCAGGAGGCAGGGATTCACCCGGATCTCTGTGAATTCAAGGCCACACTGGGAACAGAGCCAGGCATGGTGGCACACACATTTAATCCCAGCACTAGTTAACCACAGAGTTCTGGAGGTCTATACAGACAGACAGGAAATGATAGAGCTGGGCAGAAAGAGGTAGTAAGATGGCAGGGCACTGCTGTAGGATGGTCTGTATGTCAAATTACTCTGATTGGTCAATAAATAAAACACTGATTGGCCAGTGGTTAGGCAGGAAGTATAGGCGGGACTAACAGAGAGGAGAAAAGAACAGGAAGGTGGAAAGAGACACTGTCAGCCACTGTCATGACCAGCAGCATGTGAAGATGCCGGTAAGCCACCAGCCACGTGGCAAGGTATAGATTTATGGAAATGGGTTAATTTAAGCTATAAGAACAGTTACCAAGAAGCCTGCCACGGCCATACAGTTTGTAAGCAATATAAGTCTCTGTGTTTACTTGGTTGGGTCTGAGCGGCTGTGGGACTGGCGGGTGACAAAGATTTATCCTGACTGTGGGCCAGGCAGGAAAACTCTAGCTACAGGGCACAGAAAGGTAGATAGGTGTGAGTATATAGGAAGTCACTCTCTCTTTGGCTGAGGATTTCATAGCAGTAAGAACGTGGCTGACTTCTTTCTGCTTCTTCAGTCTCTCAGTTTTCACCCCAATATTTGGCTCTGGTTTTTTTTTTTTTTTTTTTTTTTTTTTTATTAATAAGACCATTAAAATTCACCTTAAAATGCTGTGAATATGTGCTGCTCCCATTGGCTATAAATAAAGCTGTTTTGGCCTATGGCAAGGCAGCTTAGAGGCAGGCAGGAAATCCAAGGAGAGAGACAGGAAAGAGAAAGGCGGAGTCTGGAGAGAAGCCAGCCTGCCGCCCAAGGAGCAACATGCCACCAGACTGGTAAAGCCATGGAACACATGGAAAACCTTAGATTAATAGAAATGGGTTAATTTAAGTTGATAGAACTAGCTAGCAAGAAGACTGTCATAGGCCAAGCAACTGGTAAATAATATTAAGCCTCTGAGTGATTATTTTATAAGCAGCTGTGGGACCACAGGTCCGGGTGGGATCGGAGAAACCTCTCTCTTTTCTTGAATCCCAGTGACTCTTCCTTATTCCTTCCCTCCCTTGGTAACTCCCTCCCTCTCTCTCTCCCCCTCCCCTTCTCTCCTTCCTTCCTATCTTTTTGATGGATCTGAGTTTATACATAGGGCATCCTGCAGGCCACACAGTGGCTTCCCTGAAGCCACCTCTAACTCTGTAAACACCCACTGGGTGGAGACACAATGTGAAGATGTTTTGTTTTCCTAGGGTATCAACCACCATTGACTCAGATTGCCTGTTCTCTGATGAAAGCACAACCTGAAAATTCACTGTTGCTGGAGGGCTTTTCTCCAGGTTCCACCAAGCCCCATAGTCCCACAATCCACATATAAAATAATCACTCAGACGCTTATATTAGTTATAAACTGTATGGCCGTGGCAGGCTTCTTGCTAACTGTTCTTATATCTTAAATTAACCCATTTCTATAAATTTATACCTTGTCATGTGGCTGGTGGCTTACCGGCATCTTTACATGTTGCTTGTCCTGGCGGTGCCTGCAGTGTCTCTCCCCCTTCTTCCTGTTTCCCCAATTCTCCTCTCTCCTTGTCCCGCCTATACTTCCTGTCTGGTCAATGGCCATCAGTGTTTTATTTATATAGAGCGATATCCACAGCAATTCACCTCCTGTCTCTGCTCTGTAGTGATGACAGCACAGGCTCCTTGTTCTGCTTTTCCTTCCCAGCCCTTTACCCGTTCTTACCATCACAGGGATGAGGGCGTTCTTTTTTCACATCTGGGACACGGTGACATTCACTTCATCATTTCCTGCAGAATGAGAAAATACTGTGTGTCTTCTCTATTTCCCGAGTGTTCTGGACAGTCAGCACTGCAGAGACTTTCAGAAAGTTTCCACGAGGCAGAGAACACTGAGTTATTTGTTGGTGCTCATTTCTCCTGTAGTCTTTCAAAATATGAAGCCAGTGGCCGGTTGTGATGCACACCTTTAATCCCAGCACTCGGGAGGCAGAGGCAGGAGATCTCTGTGAGTTCAAGTCAAGCCTGGTCTACAGAGTGAGTTCCTTGACAAGCAGGACTGTTATATAGAGAAACCTTCTCTTAGAAAACAAAAAAAGAAAAAATAAACAAAAAATGAAAAAAAAAAACCACTGAAGCCATTATATGTAGAATTCTGTGAATTTGCATTGACAACATTAAAATGTCACCCATTAGGCTGGAAGGAATTATGGATTCCATTTCAGATGTCACTCTCCAGGCTATAGGACAAATTCCCTCTAATATATTTAGATTTTTCATGCACAGTGTCCTTTTAAGCCACCTGGACTGGCTGTGCTGTGAACTTGTAACTCGGCACAGTGACAGCCAGAGATCAGTGATCAACACTGGGGTTCAGTTCTCCAGCACAGTACAGGCTTCAGACATCTTCCCATGTCCCTGGTCCCCACTGCTCCCTGTTGCCTTTAGAGACCTCTGTCATTCAAAGGATGATGCTCTTAGACTCCGGGACCCTGCACTGAGGACTTGCTGTCCCAGCCCTTACCTCTTCTGCAGAGCTGTTCTTTCCTCTGAAGGGCTGCAGGGCCCTGGCTCCCTTCCCAGGTCCCTGAGTTCTTGTTCTGTCCAGCAAGGATTCCTTCTCTATCATCCACTCCCCTTCTCCAGCCAGTGTAGTGTGTGGAAATATACTAATGTGCATCGTACTTGCTAAATACCTCCGTAACACAAATCTTAAAAGGTCTTATAATAAAAAAAAAACAAAAAACCCAGAGCCAGATATTGGAGTGAAAGCTGAAAGATCAGAGAAACAGAAGAAGGCATCCACTAGCTTACTTCTATGAAATACTCAGCCTCAAGAGCAAGACTTCCTGTTTACTTATGTCTTATACACCTTTCTCTGCCCAACATCACTTCCTAGGACTAAAGGTGTGTGTGTGTGTGTGTGTGTGTGTGTGTGTGTGTGTGTGTGTGTGTGTGTATGTGTGTGTGTGTGTTTCCCAATACTGGGATTAAAGGTATGTGCCACCACTGCCTGACTTGGTTCCCAGTGTGGCCTTGAACTCACAGAGTTCCAGATGGATCACTGCCTTCTGAGTGATAGGATTAAGGATGTGTGGCACTCCTGTCTGGCCTCTTTGTCTAATCTAGTGGTAGGCTCTGACCCATGATCCCCAGATAGGTTTATTAGGGTACACAATATACCTCCCTGCAATTCCCATTGGACTTGTGGTCTTTAGTAGCTGATTTAGAGTTCACATGAAGGGCCTTCTTATCTGTGTGGACTCTACGCTAGAGACCTAATTTTAATGATGGAGAAATAATGTTTAATAAAGTCAGAAAGAGACTGGATGAACACAGTGGTACCATTTCTGTTCCATGTAAAATTGTTTTAATGTTTTTTTAATGCCTTTTAAAGTTATTATTCTAGTCAATCTTAGCACTTAACACTCATTTTTTTTTTCAGATAAACCCAAAAAGTTCAATTTTCTCTCCAAATGTCCAAATGTTAAAGCAGCATTTGCCACAGACACTGTCAGCTCCGGTGACATGGTCTCTGAGCTTGTGTCATCATGGAGACCTGCAAAACGTGTGGCTTCTCTAATTTCACAGAATGAAGACAGCCTCAGCCTGTCCCCTGCACCCTCTCTGCACCCCTCACCCTCCTGAGGGCAAACCCTCAGTGACATGCTGGCTTCACATCCTGTAGACCTAGGGAAGGATGACTTAATCCCAAAAGTACTTTCTCCAGAGCAGCAGCCTTGCCCTGTGACACGCAAACCCATTTTAGTCTCCACTTCCCTCATTTGTTTTCACGATTTCTGATAAGTTTCTGTAAACAAGGTGATGTCATCCTCTGGTCAATTAGGCACAAGCCTCTTGCTTTTGGAAGAGTCTCTTGCCTTCAAGGAAGAAAGTAGACACGTGGGACCTGTTGTTGGTAGGACGTTGTCCTTATGAAGGTTCCCCCAGGACCCATACATACCCCAGGGTAACTTGAAAGGCCATTTGACCCACCCTGTCACATCTAGACACAAGTGTGTCAGGAGCCTGGGCCAGGACCAGAAAGAATCCAGGCATCTGGAGAGCTGAGGATCTAGCTTTGGGCTCCTTGTGTCCTGTGCAGAGTGTTACAGGCTCCTGTGTGGACACATCCTGCTGTCCCTTGAAAGCAAGCCTCTGGGAACACATGTTCTCCCACTCTATTGCACACCCCGTCGGTGAGCTCTTTGCTCCCCTGCTGGTTCCGTCAGCTGACTGCTGTCCACGCCTGTGGCTTCCCTCAGATTCGTGCCTCTCTGTGTTTGGGTCTTGAATTTAGATTCATAAACACGGCCAAAACACTGATTGATTTTTTTATGATTGAAGACTGGGTTCCCAAATCTAAATAAAATACAGAGACCATTTACTCTTCTGCTTGTCCCTGCCCTGGGTTGTTTTCATGTCTCCGACTGTTCCTGTAACTGGAGTCTGTGCGCCCAATAGTCTGGTAGCTGTCAGATCAGCCGAGTCCTTTCTTCAAGGATAGGTGATAGATTAAGGCTTCAGGTTGGGGGCGCGTCTTTTTGTCCTTAAGCTGAGAGTTGAGCCTCCCCAATGACAGATTCCCACAGTCTGAGTTTGAAAACCGAGCTCTGCAAAGAAAAGGAAGAAGGGAGTCTGTCTTGGTTCTTTAGCTCTCTGGCCAGTCTCCAGTTTCCAGTGCCAGTTTCCGGAGCATCCAGCAGGTGGCGATGGCGGCAGTGGCTAAGAGGGTTTGGAGCAGGAGAAAAGATTTTGCCTTCAGGGTGCACAGAACAGAATCTTGGGGCCAGAGGTGGCAAAGGATCTAATCCCTCCTCTCTCGGAGAGGGTGTGGCCCTGTGCCTTCTGGGTCAGGATCTGCAGCTCTGGTTACACAAGGGAGGAAGGGGCGTGCCTGACTGGGATTGGCGCGGAGTGGGGAGGGACAGGCCGCTTGGTCCCTCCTAGGCCTCTCTGGGAGTCTGCATAAAGTCGCAACTTGTCCAAAGACCCAGCTCAACCCTGCTGCAGCCAGTCTGAGAAGACCAGCACCAGCCACAGCACCAGCACCATGCCTATGATACTGGGATACTGGAACGTCCGCGGTGTAAGAGAGGGGACCGGGATGTGAAACAGAAAGTTCATAACAGCAAGGCCCTTTCTAGCAGAGGGATACTCCTCAGGCCTCCCTAGAATCTTCTACCTGTAGCTCTCAGAGCTCAGGAGGACGCTGTGTGTGTATAGGGGGGTGGTGGGGGAGGGGAGAGGGAGGTGCGAACTCGCTCCTGGATATGCACACTGCATGGGGGCTGTATTTGCTCAGTGTGGGGGTCTCAAATGGAGAAGATGAAGTCATACAGAACGGTCACCCCAATTTCTCACTTCTGCCTGTGCTCTTCTCTCCCAGCTGATTCACCCCATCCGCATGCTCCTGGAGTACACAGACTCAAGCTATGAGGAGAAGAGATACACCATGGGGGACGGTAAGGGCACCTTCCCTGACAGTCACCTGCTTCCCACCTGCCCAGTGATGCCCATCAACCCGTGCTTAGCCTCTTATTCCTCAGGCCTGCAGCCAGCCTACAGTTGGAGTTAGAGCCTGCTGCTTCCAGGAACCTCATGCGGGTGCAGTTTGGTTTTTCAGTGTAGAACATCGAGAATGCAGTTCCTGGTCCTTGTGTTATTAGTAACTAACTAGGCTGGGTGCACTGTTGGGGTCCAGGCTCCTCTTATTGCCAGTCGTTGCTTACATCTCTCTCCTCCATCTTGGAAAGTGACTCTGAGGGGTTGCAGTCCCCCCCCCATTCCCTTACCACCTCCTCCACCCCTTCACCTCCCACCTCCTCACCTCAGGGGTTCCTGCTCCTGGTCCAATACCAGGAGTAGGGTGGGACACTGGGGTGATTTCTCTTTATAAATCTTCTTGTCCACAGCTCCTGACTTTGACAGAAGCCAGTGGCTGAATGAGAAGTTCAAGCTGGGCCTGGACTTTCCCAATGTAGGTGCAGGGAAGGGGAGGTATGGGGAAGGCTGGTGTTCTCATCTTATCTCCTTTCCTGGCTGAGACAGTTTGAGATCAGAGGCTCAGCTCTCCCACGCTCATTCTTGGTAGCTGCACAGTGTTTCTGTTTTGGGCTGGGACCCAGCTTTTCTACTCAGTGTGAAGTGTGTTCATGGAGGGCTCACCTTGCCAGCCACACTGAGTGCCAAACCACCTGTCTGTCCTCACCCAGAAAAGGGATGCAGGGACCCCATATCTCATCTGAACATTTTTTTTTAAATGGTTTTTCAAGACAGGGTTTCTCTGTGTAGCTTTGCACCTTTCCTGGAACTCACTCTGTAGTCCAGGCTGGCCTCTGCCTCCTGAGTGCTGGGATTAAAGGCGTGCCACCACCGCCCGGCTCATCTGACCATTCTTGCTTGTCTTTTCAGCTGCCCTACTTAATTGATGGATCACACAAGATCACCCAGAGCAACGCCATCCTGCGCTACCTTGCCCGCAAGCACAACCTGTGTGAGTGGGCTGGCTACAGGCTGGGTCATGTGGGACAACCTCTTTGTCTTGGCTAGGATGGGATGCTGAGGGTGAGTGTGCTGTGTGCGCTGCAGGTGGAGAGACAGAGGAGGAGAGGATTCGTGCCGACATTGTGGAGAACCAGGTTATGGACAACCGCATGCAACTCATCATGCTCTGTTATAACCCTGACTTTGTGAGTCACCAGGGGTGGAGCAGACAGGGTTTGCAGTAGGACTTAAAGTCGTGTGTTCAGAGCTGCAGCATCCTCCTTCAGTGAATGAAGAGTGTTACTGATACTCTGAGTTCTCCTTCTTTACACTGAAGGTCCCTCATAACCCCAGTGAGACAGCACATGAACACTGTGAATCTACCATTACTAATGTAACCATGGAAGAGATGGTTGAGATTATCTGGTGGACAGCTGATCTAAGTCCTTCAGCATAGTTGTAAATCTTGACCATATCTGTCCTTTGACCTCTTCCATGTGTTGTCTTTCCCAGTGGTCATACCAAAAGCCTCCAGGATGAAATTAGAGGGTGTGGGAATGGCCTGGTGGTTAAAAGCATTTGCTGTGTGGCATGAGGGCTTTAGAATGGATCCTTAGCGCCACATAAAAACCCGGGAGTAGCAGCATGCTCTTATAATCATAGTGCTCTGGGGGAGAAACGGGCCAATGAGTCCAGCCAGTCTGTGAGCTCTAGATTCAATGAGAGACCCTGTCTCCAAAAATTAAGGCGAACTGTGATTGAGAAAGACACTTGACATCAACATTGGGCTCTCCTCTACCAACAGGCAACAGTGTACTCCCCAAATGATGAACATAAGTCATATCGCACACTGATCTCACACATCTGTCCAGTGCATTCCCATGGTTCTGTCTTAGGTATCAACAGAAATTAGGTCGTCTTTCTGATAGGCAGCTCAGGGTCATCAGCCAGTTGACCTTCAAGCTTCTAACTTTGAATATTAGTCACTGCTCTAAATTGATGCAGACCCTTCACGTATGTGATCTGTTTTTATTGCCTCCCCAGCCCAGTATAACTGTCTTCTCTTCCACTGCATCTCTGCAGCCAGAACATGCAAGATGCTCAGGAGGTCCTGGGGGTAACTTTTGGACTTCCGTGGTGGCAGATCCCAGGGACAGTGTGAAATTCCAATCTGAGTCTCCATCACCTCGCACATTAATTCTGCCACCAGTAAAATAGTGATGTGTTGAATGGAGGCCTAGACACAGACATGGCCCATTGTTGGGAAGGTGGCTGTTCCCTTGCACAGCTTTGGGAGGCCAACCTGTCTGCTGGGGAGCCTGAGTCTTAGGGTCGTGACCGCTGTTTTCTGCCTCAGGAGAAGCAGAAACCAGAGTTCTTGAAGACCATCCCGGAGAAGATGAAGCTCTACTCTGAGTTCCTGGGCAAGCGGCCCTGGTTTGCAGGGGACAAGGTAAAGGGAGGGAGGTGTGGGGGAGAAGTTGCCATCTTCCCAGGCCTCAAATTCCAGCACACTCATCCTTGGCTTCCTGCAGATCACCTATGTGGATTTCCTCGCTTACGATATCCTTGACCAGCACCGTATATTTGAGCCCAAGTGCCTGGATGGGTTCCCAAACCTGAAGGACTTCTTGGCCCGCTTTGAGGTGATGCCCTGATCCTACTCCCTTTGGGTGGCCTTCTTCCTCTCTTCCACAATGCTTTTCTAGTCCTGAGAGTAAAGGAAAATAACTAGAATTGCTTGAGATTTCTGTAAAGAACTGTATGGGGCAACATTTATCACTTCAAAATCCCCAAAGGTGGATGCGATTCTGAGTCCCATCGGACAGATAAGGGATCTGATTCTGTGAAGGGTCCTCACTTGTTCATGGGTTCAGAACCAGTAGCGGCTGTGCTGGGCTCCATATCTGTCTCTGGGTCAGCATTCAATGACTGTCCCAGCTTTGTGTCAAAAGAAAAAGCTTCAGTCCCCCTCCCCACCCCCAGCCTCATTTTCCTTTTGGGATCCTTGGCAAAGCAGAACATACCAATCGTATATGGGTCTTGGCATTAGGAAAGTGAGACAGGCAGGACTGATGTGACGTACCCAGATGCAAGAAAATCCAGCCCTGCTCTGCAGAACAGTGAGAGCTCAGGGCTGTAGCTGGGGCCTCCCTGAGTAGACACGGGAGTGCCCACCCTGCTGGGGACATCTACTCTGAGTGTGTGCTGGTGAGATCTTGTTTCCTCCTGGTCACGCTCCTCTTTCGCCCCACAGGTCCTGTCTGTGAAACGGGGTCTTCACTGATTCTCTGGCAGTCTCTTCTCTAGGAATTTCATGTTGGGTCCCAGGGGGTATGTAAAATGCCTCCATCTTGAGACTGAGTAGGCAGAGAGCTTTAGAGATCCAGACTGTGAGAGGCACAGGGCTGCTGAGCCCAGGCTGGACCACACCTACACCATCCTTGGGTCATTCAGACATCTGGGAATTGGAGACACTGATCCAAGGATTTTTTTTCCAATCTGCAGTCTGTTGACCTAGCCCATTCTCTGTCAAGGGATGCACGTCCTCAGCTAATTCTCTGTCTCTTTCCCCAGAGCTGAGGATTGAACCCAGGGCCTTGTGCTTGCTAGGCAAGCGCTCTACCACCCAACTAAATGTCCAACCTTTCTCAGCTAGTTCTCATTCGCTCTGGTTCTGTCCCAGGCTCGGTATCCTCGGAACTGTGTAATAGCTGGCGTGGCCTAGGGCAGGCGTGTAGAGAAACTCGGGGTCACTTAGCCCAGCTCCTGTATAGTTGGCCGTGGACCTCTTTGTGCCCTCTGGAATTATCTGTGTCTTCTCCAGCTTGGTGTATGGCTCATAGCACAACACGCAGTCAGATGGGGGTGGTGCCTGTATTCGTAGGGGAGATGAGGACAGCCAGCGTGCAGTGAGATTGCACTGAGCACCAGGTTTAGAACAGTTAACTCTGCTTTCAGGAAACTGATTAGAATTCTGTTCGGCTTTTCTTCGTGGGCTGTCATCTTGATGTTCCCCTTCTTGCATGATTTGCTGAGTCACTGGGTGTTGGCTGTCTTCCTAAACACACACAGTCCTGTTTTCCTGGTCCTTTGTCCTGGTGGATCTCTTCTGTGTGTAAATACAGGCTAGAAAGAGCCTCTGCACGAATAGGATCGTTTCTATGCAGAGAGATTGGAACAGTGCCTCCTTGGGAGGTCAGAAGAGGAGTAGAGAGGGAAGAGGGAGGGAGGAGACAGAGAGAGAGAGAGAGAGAGAGAGAGAGAGAGAGAGAGAGAGAGAGAGAGAGAGAATGCACCCATAGATGTCTGCTCCAAAGCAGCTGTTTTACGAGCTGTGTTAGCCAGAGGACATTGAGACCTCAGATTCTCCCCTGATAACTGGTCTTGCAGGATCAATGATATAGATCAATATAGGTTTTCTGAACCTATATTGTAATTTTTAGCGGGTATAAAACAACTCACACAGGACCCAGTCTTCTCTTTAACAGAGGAAATTGAAGAGCTCTTTGGCCTGGGCTGGGAGCTAAGCAGGCTGCCCTGTGCTCCAGCCTGAGCCCAGGACAAAGGCTGTTCCTGGCACGGGGCTGCTCCTCTCAGTGGGCTGCAGACCTGAGCCCCCCTGCTCCCTCCTTCCCATTTTACAGGGCCTGAAGAAGATCTCTGCCTACATGAAGACCAGCCGCTTCATCTCAACACCTATATTTTCAAAGATGGCCCACTGGAGTAACAAGTAGGCCCCCGCTACACTGGCTTTCATAAGGAGGACCAGTCCACACTGGGGATCCTCCGGGCCCTGGGGACAGCCGGCCTTCTGCCCTCAGCCTCCCTGATCTCACTTCCATCTCCTTCCCACCGCCTTCTCCAGCTTTTCAGTCTCCTCAGCTCAGACCCTGGTCAAGCCCATGCAGTCTCCATCTCCCCACTTCCTTTCATCAAGACCCCTTCCTCATTTGTGCCCCAACCCAACCACACAGTCCTCTTCCATGACCTGATGCCTGCCCTGAACTCTGCTCCCTAGAATTACCCTAAAGGTCAATACTGTCTCAAGTTCCCCAGTGGGGGGGGGGGGCTGCCCCAGGCCTTCTCATCGCCAATAAAGCCCGAAACACACTTGCTCTGTGCTGTGTCTCATTCCTTCTCCTTTTTGGACTCTCCGAGTGTTACAGCTGCTTCCGGAAGTCTGAGCTCCGAGCCTGTCGTGCTGGCTCTGAGGAGTCTAATGGAACAGAAGGAGTTTGAAATATCTTGATTCTAATCTGAGACTCTCACAGCAGTGACAAAACTCTCTAGAGAAACTGTTCTCAATCTGTGTGTCGTGACCCTGTAGGGGGGTCAAATAACTCTTCCATAGGGGTCGTATATCGAATATCCTGTATGTCAGATATTTACATTATAACTCATAATAGCAGCAACATTACAGTTATGAAGTAGCAATGGAATAATTGTATGGTTGGGGGTCACCACCACATGAAGAACTGTATTAAAAGGTGTTGGCATTAGGAAGGTTGAGAAATACTGCTCAAGGGGGTAAAGTATGTTTGCCTAGAATCTCCTTCGCTGTAGCATCCGGGGACTTTGGACTGTGAACGCCGCTGTGGGTCTCAGTGAGTGATGATGGGCTGTTGGGCATTCCCAGCAGGGACCCAGGATGCTTCCTCTACCTCCCACAGGCGGTGTCAATATTAGGTGCCTATTATGTTGTCTTTACTGGGTTTCTGATGGCCTCTTGGAGCTGGCTTGAAGCTCTCCTGGCATGGGGATGTCCATTCTTTGTTAATCCTTTTCTGTCTAAGGAAACTGAATTGAATATACGGTAACTGTCAGTTCATTGTTATTATCTATGCCTCCTCTAATGTCAATGAATCTTCCTGTCAGTGAAGATGTTTAATGTTGTGTAATTCACTCAGTTCATGGAGAACTGATTGCAGATGGGTCCGCTTTAATCAAACTCTAGTTGGGGCGCTGCAGAGCTGGCTCAGACGTTCAGAGCTCCATTTGCTCTTTCGGAGGACCCAGGTTTGGTTCCCAGTATCCACATGCTAGCCGACCATGGTCTGGGCCTCAAGTTTGGGGATCTGCCGCCCTCCTCTGTCCTCTGTGTGTACTGCATGTATGTGGTGCATAGACACACATGCAGGCAAAATATCTGTACTCATAAATTAAAAAATTTAAAAACTCACCGATAGGCAAAAAATAAATTAATAAATAAGCAGATGATGAGCGAACTCTTTCTGTCATGTCCAGATGCCCATCATCTCCTGGCCTGGTTGTCTGATTTCTTTTTGCTCCGTCATGACCCGGGACTCCCCCCCCTCCCACCTCCTGTCCAGTCAGGTCTGACTGAATACATTATGGGCTGTGTGGCTTTTTCCTTTACAATGGGCATGTCATGGGGTGACCAATCACAGGAACCTCTTCCCATGACAAATAGCACATGCATACCCACATAACCCCCAAATGATTTGTCTCTCTATAGTATGTTGATTCTGTCCCTTGAGAACACTACACATAGCAGAAACAGATCATGCCCAGCAATGAGTAAGCTTGGGAGGTGTGCAGGAAAGAAAGTAAGCTATCTTCCTTTGTCCTTATGGATCTCTCAGTGTGTTATGGGTCTCAAAGGAGAAAACGACCTGTCTGCTTGTCCATTTTATCCAGCCGATGGCCAGGAGGAGCTTGGGAGGTTTGAAAGGGTGTATGAGCATTTGCAAGGAACAGCTGCTGTGGCTGCCTCAGTACTGCTGCCTTGGCCCCACGAAGATCACCAGGCACCTATGCCGTCCCCTTTGGCCTTTCCCAGGCAGGGTTCTACTGAATCCACTGACAGTGACTTATAGGAGGAGGCTGCACTTGTTCAGAAAGCTCAGTGGATCCTTCATGGCCCTACCCTGCATCCCTGGAGGAATTACTGTGTGTGTGTGTGTGTGTGTGTGTGTGTGTGTGTCGGTGGGTCTAGCTGCTTAGTCCTGGGTGCTGTATCACCCAGAGAATGATATATGAAGCCATATGTTAGATTTTGAGTGATTGAGTTTTCTTAAGTATATAGCAAGGCAAAGTAAAAGAATTAAGACAGAGACAGACAGAGAGAGACAGAGACAGAGACAGAGACAGAGAGAGCACAACAAACAGACAGCACATCCTCATTAGATTAGGTGCTCAGTACATCCTGGAGGAACTGACTGGGAAGTGGAGGTAGGGTTGGACTGAGCTTTCACTCCACGGCTTAGCTTCCCACCAATGAACTTCTGGTTTCTCTCCTCACTGTGGGCACGTTTGAAATGTGGATTTGACAACACTAACATCCATTGGGAACAGTTCACTTTTCAATTGTTCTCAAGGCTGATGACTTTTACTCTCAGGAAGTTTTCTTGTTCTCTTTCCTTCCACAGAGGGAGGGGGGGGTGTCATCCCACCCCCAGATGAAGGGCCTTGGAGGACTTTGAGACAAACATGCTTGGGTTTGAAATGGGTGTGGGGACAGTATACAGCCCTCATCTAGATCCAGCTGCTCAGTAGCTCAAACAACATGTGACACTTTATCAACACAATGTACTTAGCTTCAGCTTGTGAAAGTGTTCATGTGTTGTTATAGGACTTTTTATGTATTGAACTACTACAGTTTGGGCCAAACCAAAAGGTTAACTGTAAAGATTTTGTTGTGTGTGTGTGTGTGTGTTTTTTTTTTTTTTTAAGAATTTATTTTTTAAAATCAGGTTAATCTGGCTATCTTAGACTCCGCTGTAAGATGATTTATTTCCCTTTAACATTTCAATGTATTTAATTTACATATTTGTTTTTATCATAACATTTTTCTCATTAGGATTTTGGGACTCAGTTTTGGGGTATTGGGTGAGGGCTGTTCTTGGCTGCTTTGGATCCAAATATGGACTTCGGAAAAGGGTTTGGATTGATCCTTTTGGGTTTCTTACTAAGGAAAGCTGCTGCTTGGCCTTACTTCAGGTGATCCAGTGGCCCTCGGTGAAAGGATGTGGTTATGGTAGTTGAGAGGTCTAAATTTTTCTCATTTTACAACCAGATCTAGGTTTCAGTTTTTTAAGAACAAATTTTGTTTTGTTTTGTTTTTCCAACAAAGGGGAATTAGGTTACACCACCCCTGGCAGCAGAGATGAGGAGGGAAGCCAGGATGAGGCCTGAGCCAGCCCCCACAGTATCACAAGACAGTGAACAAAAAGGACAGTTCCTGTAACCCCCTGAAACAGGCCAGGACTTGCCCCAGTATGCCCAAAGACGGAAAAACTAAACCTCAGCCAATAAAAACATACTAATGTAATGCTGCTGCCCATTGACCAATCATGTTTGAGATGACTTAACTGTTCCCGGAATTCCCCTAGCTGTGCTTAAAAACAGCCTGCACAATCCTCTCGGGGCCATCGCCATTTTGTACCGGTGTTCGACCCTGCACGCTGGTAATAAATGCTCTTTATTCTTGCATACTATTTGAGTCTGGGGTCTTTCTTCAGCACTTTCTTGGACCCTTACAAAGTATTATTTGAAGTTTTAGAGAAGCTATTGATAATAGTAGGAGTTGTGGATCATGGTCCATGGATTTACTTAACTGTAGTTGACCTTTGGGGTCCCTTTTGAAGAGCAAGGATAAATCCTCAGTCGATTTACTGTTTCAAGAAGGATCTCCTGCTTTTCCTTTGGGTGCTTTTTGGATACAGGGTTTAACCTTGGACAAGTGAACCCAGTTAGTAATCTTTCCTTAATGTGTGTGTCGCTTTCCCCCTTTTATTGAAAACAGATACTTTTCTCATACAGTACATCCTGATTACAGTTTCTTCTCCTTCTACTCCTCCCAGTTCCTCCCCGTCTCCCCTCTCCTCTGGATCTACTTCTTTTCTCTACCTCATTAGAAAAGAACAGGCTTCTGAGACATAACAGCCAAACATGGCAAAATAAAATATAACAAGATGAAGCAAAACCCATCACATTGAAGTTGGACACAGCAGCCCAGTAGGAGGAAGAGCCCCCAAAGCAGGCACAAGAATCAGAGACCCACTTGCTCCCATGCTCAGGAGTCCCATAAAAATACTAACCTAAAAAGCTATACTATGTATGCAGAGGACCTAGCGAAGCCCCACGGAGGCCCTGGACTTGCTGCCTCAGTCCCTGTGAGTTCACATGAGCCTCACCTAGTTGATTCAGAGGGCCTGGTTCTCTTGGTGTCCTCCATCCTTTCTGGCTTTTACATTCTTTCTGTCTCCTCTTCTGTGTGGTTCCCTGAGCTCTGAGGGGAGGGATTTGATGGAGACATCCTATATAGAGCTGTGTGTTTGAAGAATTCTCTCTCTCTGTGTAATGTCTGGCTGTGTGGGTCTCTGCATCTGTTCCTGTCTGCTGCAGGAGGAAGCCTCTCTGATGATGACTAAATAAGGCACCAATTTATTGGTGCAGCAGAATGTCATTAGGAGTCGTTTTATTGATACTTTCCTTTTTAGACCAATAGTGTTTGCTTTTGCACTAGGTCCATGTGAAGGCTCCGTGTAGGCACCCAGCTTGACTTCTTCATGTTCAGTGAGTTCTGTGGGTGCTGTCCTTGGCAGTGGGGCCCTGTTGTTGGTTTGCAGAGAGCAACCCATTGTCTTAGCAAAAGCCTGGGTGGTTTGGAGATTCCCATGGGACTCCCTTGGACAACAACTCAATTGAATGCAACCCAGTCCTGGTACTGGAAGACTCATTTGGTGACAAGAGATGGCCAGTTGGAACTCAGTATCCTCCATTTTTAGGAGACCTCATTAGGATTGCCTTTATATGTTTTAGGAAGTTTCCATTGCACTAGGTTTCCATATCATCCTTCAATTGTCCCCCAATTCCAACCATCTCTTCCCATATTCCCTCCCTCAATCCCATCTTCCCTCCTCCTCCCCACCTGATCTTCCTGTTCCTGTTCCCACTTGCCCCCACTCCACCTATAAAAATCTATTCCATATATCCCAAGATATATATTCTATATATATTCTCTATATCCCAAGAGGGGATATATGCCCCCCCTCAGTCCCTTCCCCTTTATCTAATCTCTCTGTGTCTATGGATTGTAGGATGATTATCATTTACTTAATGGCTAATATCCACACATGAGTGCATACATATCATATTTATCTTTCTGGGTCTGAGTTACCTCACTTGTGTGATTTTTTTTTCTAGTTCCATCCATTTGCCTCCAAATTTCATGACGTCATTTTTTTAAACTGCTGAGTGATACTCCATCATGTAAATGTAGCATATTTTCTTTATCCATTCTTTGGTTGAGGGATATCTAGGTTGCTTCTAGTTTTTGGATATTATGAATAAGGCCACAGTGAACATAGCTGAGTAAATGTCTTTGTAGTAGGATGCCAAGAGTTGTATAGCTGGATCTTGAGGTAAATCGATTACTAATTTTCTGAGGAACCACCATACTGATTTCCATAGTGATTGTAGAAGTTTGCACTCCCACCAGCAGTACAGAAGTGTTCCCCTTACTCCACATCCTTGCCAGCATGAGCTGTTTTTTGTGTTATTGATTTTGGCATTCTGACAGGTGTATGATAGAATCTCAAAGTAGTTTTGGTTTGCATTTCCCTGATGGCTAAGGATGTTGAACAGTTCTTTAAGTGTTTCTCAGTCATTTGGGTTTCCTCTATTGAGAATTCTCTGTTTAGATCTGTGCCCCAGTTTTTAGTTGGATTTTTTTTAATGTCTAGTTCCTTGAGTTCTTTATATATTTTGGATATTAGCTCCCTGTCAGATGTGGAGCTGGTAAAATTCTTTTCCCATTCTATAGGCTATTGCAGAGCAGAGGTTGAGACTGGGGGATTGTGGTGTAGACTGATCCTTCTGTACACTGTGCATATGTATTACTCTCATTGGTTAATAATAAAGCTGTTTGGCTTATGGCAAGGCAGAATAAGGTTAGGCAAAATAATCAAACTGAGGACTCAGATGAGAAGGGGCAGAGTCATGAGAGACGTGAGCGATCTGCCCAAGATGCTAGGGGCCAAAAAAATCCACCACCATGTGGCAATACATAGATTAATAGGAATGGATTAATTAAAATGGGCAGCCCAGATGATCCAGCATTTCAAAATGTGTGTTATAGTTTCCTGAGTTCTGCATCCAGAACAGCTTCAAGGCTGTTGGTTGAGATGATCTAGCCTCACAAAATACTCCAGCAAAAACTTACCAATTATCCTGATTTTTCTCAGGGTCCCTCAAAAATGACCAGCATCTACCAATCAATAGAAAGCAGTCTAGAAAACTATGCCCACATTCCCAAAATATTGGTTATAAATGTTTGTTTTCATTTAAGGGGGGTGGTTACAAATTGTTATTGGTCATAGTCAATCTCTTTCTAAAAGTAGAAAGGGGGATATAATATAGAAATGATGGGGGAAAGGGTAGATTATTGAATCTACTTTAATTCAAAAAACAACTATTAATCTCAAAATATTTTACATTGGTATGGATTTTAATTTATTGATATGAATTTAAAGTTAATTTTGTTATACTGTATGTATATTTCTATTCTTGTTTAAGGTATTGTGTTTATGCAGCTCAACTAAAAATATAATGTATAATTAAGAAATACAGATTAATAGGCATCTATAATAGTCAAACTTACAGTCATGTTAGTTAGGTTTTCTAGGTATATAAAGATATATTTCAGATAGATAGGTAATCTTCAAACATTTCAAAGACCTACAGAATATGGCATTTAAAATGTTTTAATAGCTTAGACTTTTCATGACAGTGAGACATGTCTGATTCTGGCAGCACCAATCTACTCCAAAAAAGATGATTGGCATTGAAGAAACTCTGTATAGAATTTTTGTTTTCTTTATAGTAAAAGCTAGTCATGTGGGCAGAGAAACTGCCCTTGCCTCAATTACTGACAGTTACTGTCCAAAGTGGACAAGCAGGACACAAGAAAGACAATTGCTGAACTTTACCAAGACAAGGAAGGACAGTCTTTCAAAATTCCCTGCTTCACAGGAAAGTATGTCAGATATGCTAGGCCTGTAAGCCAGAAATGGATACCCCAACATTATAGAGGAACCTTGGGTGACTGTCCAGGCAGCCAGTTGTTTCTGTCATTTTTCACATTTTTTTTTGGAAGTTGCTTGCTGCACATCCTGCTTACTCAGGTAATATTATTTCCTTCTCAAGTCTTTGATAGAGTTTAAGACTAGATAGTCATAGTTGTAGTTTTTCTTAGTTATGATCAAAGGGTAAATTAGATATAAAACTTTGGACTCACCAAGATAGAATGGGTGATTGTTTTCACTGATATTGTCAAATACAAATAGACTGGATATTGTAACTGTAATTCTTGCTTGATAACTGTTCTGTTGTATGTAATTTTACTATGTTAAAGTTAAAACCTTCCATTTGATTAGACAAAAAGAGGGAGATGCTGTGGACTGATCCTTCTGTACACTGTGAATATGTATTATTCTCATTGGTTAATAATAAAGCTGTTTGGCCTGTGGCAAGGCAGGATAAGGTTAGGTGGAACAATCAAATTGAGGACTCAAATGAGGAGGGGTGGAGTTGTGAGAGATGTGAGCAAGCTGCCCAAGAAGTAAAACCATGGGCACATGGCAATATATAGATTAAGAGAAATGGGTTAATTTAAATGTAAGAGCTAGTTAGTAATAAGCCTGAGTTACCAGCCAAGCATTTTGTAATTAATAAAAGCTTTTGTGTGCTCTTTGGGACTGGACGGATGGGACAGAAAGCTCCACCTCTGCTAACAGGATTGGATCTGGGGGAACCAAAGGAAAAGAGAACATCTGCAGGCAGCCTACCTCCCCAGTTAGCAATTTTAAGGAATTAACAGATTTCCCCTTTAAAACGAGCTAATCCAGTTATCTGAAAGTTCATTGCATTGGTTATAGTTTCTTTCTGTGTGTTTAAGGCCAAGCTGGGATCCACAGACTATCCTTAAAACGTTTTTTTTTAGGTTAGCTAAGATTGTTTCAGGGGCTCCTAATCCTAGGTTACTGCTAGGTAGGATCTTAAGAGGACCCCCTGGCCCCTTCAGTTTTTCTTTTACCACCATGCCATCAGCAAGGATTGGTCAGGGTCAGTTGGCCATGTGGCTTCCTCTAAAAGCAAAGGACACATGTCCACTCCACTGACTCTCCTTCCTGCAGGATGTGCATTAGTGCAAATCCTGTCTCCAGAGACTCTACAGCCTCTCTGATAGAGGATCAGTGACTTATCAGAGGGGTCTGGTCATGGCCTGGGTGCTGGCTGACCTCACTGGGTGCCTCCCAGCAGTTGTGTTGAACATCCAAAAGGACAGTGTTATCAGTCTTGTAATTTCACCTTTCCTGTAACATCTTGATCAGGCTCAGACAAAACTCTGGTTTTAAATAAGTCTTGATTTTTGTTAAGACCCAGTTTCCTGAGTAGTGATTTTGATGGAATAATGTTTAAGCCAGTTCTTGTACATGTTACTATATGCAGATCTGTAACCTAGGAGAATTCTCTTGATTTAAAAAGAATTTTTATAATCACTGTATTGAACTTGGACCTTAGGGACAATTTTAAAGATTTTAATGATGTGTAGGTATGTATATCTGCACATGAGTACAGTTTCCCTCAGAGGACAGAGGTGTTGGATGCTATGGACCTGGAGTTACTCACAGTTGAGACTGCCTGACATGGATGCTGGGCACCAAACTCAGGTTCACTGAAGAACAGGAAGTGCTTGTAACTGCTGAGCCATCTCTCCAGCCTTGACCTTAGAAATTTTAGTAACCCTTAACTATTAAACACACATTATCCTTAAGTCTCATCATCCACAAACCTTCACAAATTACTCAGGCTTTCTGCAACCTGGATTTAAGTTTTAGAAAAAAAAATTGGTCTACATCTTTTTCTTCTTTTTTAGAACAAAATCCTATTTTTTTAAATAAAGAATCCATCCTAATTTCAGATACTCTCTTTTCTTACTCATCCTACCAAAATATAACCTCATGCTTCTATCTTCCCCAACCCCTCCCCCAACAGGGGTTGAAGCAAGATGACATATGACACAATGCAGCCAATTCTTATTGGCACACACATTGTTAAACACTAGAGCTCTGTTCCCCTGGGAGTTTGGGCAAACTTCTTTATCCCTTGGGGTTTCTCATCTTCCCTCTTGTGGTCTGAGCTGGACAAAGTTTAACATTCCATCAATAGTCTACAGAGATATCAATGATCGCTACCACCCAACATTCTCTGTATACAAGGAAAAGCACAATCAAAAGTACACAGAGACCCTCAAATCATTACATATTAACCCTTTGATTCCCGTGTTAAATACAGAAGTTGTTTATTCCTTTTTTTTTTCCCAGCAGTGTATGCGTGCATAACGGGGCACCTATGGGTGCATCTTCACTCTCGTCCTCCCCAGTTTTATCACCCATACATCGCCTTTCACTTTTTATAAGTTAATCCTTTCAAAATAGAAATAGCATCTTCTAGATCCTGCCAAGCAAGGCAATTGTATTCTGTATGTTTCAGAAAATGACCTAAGATAGCAATGCTTTGGGTTTTGAATGGGTTGATTATTAAGTATATAGCAAGCCAAATAATAAGCAGCAAGAGATAGCTAGATGACAGAGCATCATTAAACATGTGCTCAAAACATCCTGCACAAACCAACCTAGGCAGTCAGGGAGAAGTTCCCAACAGAGACCGTCCTGGGCAGGGCAGAGTGTCCTCGCAGCTTCCAAGTAAAAGAATAAATAGCAGCAAATAGAGACGATGTCATTAAATCAAGTCATCACAGCATCTAGCAGAACCTGACTGGGAAAGTTGAGGCAGCCAGCTGATGATCTGGATGAGCTTCCCCTCCTTGGATGAGCTTGCTATGGCTGAACTTCTGGCATCTCTTTCTCACCAGGTACTTTTATGTCATAGGATAAACAATGGTATCCTCTGTTGTACATGGTTTACCTTCTAGCTGTTCCCAAGGACACGATGGTTGTCTTTACTCTTGGGCTGTTTTGCTGTTTTCTTCCCTACTGTAGTAGAGTTAGGGGTATCATGCCTAGAAAAGAGACCCCTTGGGGGAAATTGAGACAAACATGCTTGAGTCTGAAATGAGTAGAGACACAGACCACTTTCAGAGTCAGCTTCTCAGTGAGCTGGAACAGTATATGACAATTTACCAATACAACATACATCACACCCTGGGACAGCCTGCTGAAGATCATGGGGGTGGAGGCTGGCTTTCTGAGCGCCAGAGTCACACCTGTCCTACCCTGTACCCTGGAGGACCAGCCCGCCAGCCTCTCCACCTGGTAGACCCGGCTCTCTGACCAAGTCTCTTGCTCTCTTTCCTGATGTGCAGCCACAGTTTTCCCAGGGCAAGCCTGCTCTAGGTCCTCCCCATGTCCCCTCTCCCAGATGGCTCCCAGAGCGTCAGCTGCCCTGCTCTGCCTCTCACTGGCCAGCATTTCTAAGGTGGTGTTCTTCCAGCTGTGGCTTTTGAGCTATTCATGGTTCACAGACTAGGTGGGTCCTCTCACCAGGCTGTAACTCCATTTGGGCTGGATGTGCGCTGTGCATTGTGGAACATTCATCAGCTTCCCCATCCCCCCCCCACTAGATGCTGCAGCACTTCCCAATGGTGACCATTCAGAAAGTCTCTGATCATTGTTAAGTATGTCATAAGCTGCAAATTACCTGTAACAACAGGTCAGTGTTTACTGGATGGAGACTCCCTTTTTTAAAAAGTAGAATTAGAGAAAGAGGGGGGGGGGGAGGGAGGGAGAGAGTTTTGTTTGAAGAAACTTCATTTCATTTAGCAATAAGAGTGTGTGTTCCTTCCTCCAAACCCTCCCATGGACCCCATCTTGCTGTCTTTCAAATTCATGGCCTCTTTTTCTTTCTTTTCTTTTCTTTTCTTTTCTTTTCTTTTCTTTTCTTTTCTTTTCTTTTCTTTTCTTTCTTTCTTTCTTTCTTTCTTTCTTTCTTTCTTTCTTTCTTTCTTTCTTTCTTTCTTTCTTTTTCCCTTGTTTTTTGAGACTGAGTTTCTCTGTGTACCCTGGCTGTCCTGAAACTCATTCTGTAGACCAGGTTGGCCTCAAACTCACAGAGATCCACCTGCTTCTGCCTCCTGAGTGCTGGGATTAAAGGCGTGTGCCAGTACCACCCAATCGATTCTTTTTCTTTAATTTTTGATGATGATGATGATGATGATGATGATGTGTGTGTGTATTTCTAAATATATAAACATAACTCACTCAGTCCATATAATTTTACATAAATATATGTGTACATATATATGTTTTTAGGGCTGACCATTTGGTATTGGATACCCAACTGGTGTGCATCTTCCCTGTGGAAGACAATTTCCCCCACTCTTAGCTGCCTGTAGTTCTTTGTGTAGGGTTGAGGCCTCATGAGCTTTCCCACTGTCTGCTTCAGCACGTCTGTTGGTGGTGTCCTTGTTCAGCTTATGCTTAGGCAGCAGCCATGTTGGTGAGACTTCATGGGTGTAGCCCTGACATTCTTAGAAGATATAATCCCACAGCAAACTCCTTGTTCCTCTGGCTTTTAAAATCTTTCCACCCTCTCTTCTGCAATGATCTCTGAGTCTTAGGTGTAGGAGTTGTGTTGTAGATATATCTGTTGGTACTGGGCACCACAAGTCTGCTTTTTGATTGGTTGTGGTTTCTGTAATGGTCTCCAGCTGTTACTTCTTTTAAGAAATTCTTGATGAAGAGGAAGGACTACACTTACCCATAGGTCCAAGGACAAGTATTTACAGCGTAGTTAGGGATTATGTTGGTTTAGTAAAGCGGCATTTGCAGGTTTCCCTCCAAGATCCATGACTACACTAGCCCTGGGTAACTGGCTAGGGTTGTAGTAGCTGACATGATTTCCCTCTTGTTTGGCAGGCCTTAAGTCCTATTAGAGAACTGTTGGTTACCAGCAAGGTGTTTGCGCCCCTGCTGCCCCTTAGGATTACCATGCCATGCTGGTCCTTGTTGTGGTTTGTAGGTGTCACAGCAGTTTAGGACTGCTGGTTGCCTCCCTCCTTTGGAAGCTTTCTTGGTAACTTCTGGTACCATGAAATCCAGTCCTCAGGGAGGAGGCTTTTGGGTCCATTCCCGCTTAGATGCCTCTGGGCACTGTCTGAAGTGCATGGTGTTTTCAGCAACAGGGCCTAACCTTCCACCTCCAGGGGGCAACCAAGAGCTATTTTTTCCCCCAAGACAGGGTTTCTCAGTGTAGTTTTGGTGCCTGCCTGGATCTCGCTCTGTAGACCAGGCTAGCCTCGAACTCACTGAGATCCGCCTGCCTCTGCCTCCCGAGTGCTGGGATTAAAGGCGTGTGCCACCACAGCCCGGCACCTTTACCACTTTGAGAGACCTTTGGAGAACCCTGACCAACAACTCAAACGAGGGTTGCTCATGATTGGTGTTAGAGTTTTTTGTTAGATAGTCTCTGACTCTTGGGGGAAGAAGCATCACAAGCCCAGATGGAAATTTTTCATTCAAACTATATATTCATGTTTATATACTAATTTATGTGTATTATCGGTATTTTTAGGTAAATAGTTAATAGTATGACTTTTCCAGACATCTTTACTCTTATTTTATCCTCCTTCTTCTGTATTTATCTCCCTCCGCCTTCCTAAGGAAGAGCCCTCCATTTTTCCCATTTCTCATTTCTTTGAATTTTGAGTTCTTTGTATATTCTGAGTATTAATTCTCTATCAGATGTTTAGGTTACAAGGATTCTCTCCCACTCTGTAGGTTTTCTCTTCACTCCATTGAATGTTTCCTTTGATGTATAGAAGCCTTCTAGATTTATGAAGTCCCACCTTTTTTCACTTGTGGGCCTTTATTTTTGAGTGAACGGAGTCTTTCCTCCGCCTGTATTTGGTAAGGTAACTGCCTATGTTCTCTTCCAGCAGCTTTAGTGATCTGGTCTTCACTCACTGAGGTCTTTGATACACTTGGAGTTGAATTTTGAGCAGGGTGCTAGATATGAGTCTACTTCATTCTTCTACATGTGGACATCCAGTTTCCCTAGGAAAGATGTCTTTCCTCCAGGATTCATTTTTGGTGTCTTTGCCAAATATCAGACACACTCATGACTGAGTTTTCTATTTGGCCCCACTGGTCTACGTGTTGGCTTTTGCGCCAGTAGCATCCCGTTTTTACTACCATAGCTCTGTAATAGAGCTTAAAGTTTGGAGCTGTAACCTCTCCAGCCTTGTTCTTTTTGCTGAGGAGTCCTTCGGCTACCTGCTGGCTTTTGTGCTCCTGCATGCATTTAAGAATTTCTTTTTCTGTTTCTGTGAAGAATGTCCTCTGGAAAAACAGTCCTTTTCACAATATTAATGCTAGCAACCGGTGAACACAGAAAGTCTTTACATATTAGTGTCTTCCCCCATTTTTTTTTTTTTTTTAAGTCAGAAGGCTGTCACTGTTTCTATCCCCTTATTGAATGAAAATGAGATCATGACTGCTCCTAGGTATGGTTGGGGAGAAGGGTTTCATTGTAGATAAAAGGGCGAGGACATTTAGGGGCATCTGGAAAGGTCCAGACTTAATTGGGGCATGGGGTGGGATGGATATGAAGTAGAGAGAGAAGAGAGGGCAATCGGACCAAGATGAAGTTACAGGTCAAGATGCCAAGAAGAGCCAGGAGCTGAGAGAGGGTAGACCAAGAAAATGCTCAGCCAAAATGGCTGAGTTATGTAGAAACAGAAGCTGGGGGAAGGGAAGTCCAGTCCTGGGGCTGGAGAGGTTTAGGGGAGAGTTGGGGTGAGAGGTGCTGACAGAGCCACAGGTACTGAGGGATGCTGGGAGAGCTGGGAGGAGCCACAGGTACTGAGTGAGACTTCTTTCTTTGAGCCCTAACCCTATCTGTTAGAGGTATGTTTAAGTCGTTGATCTTCTTGGTTTAACTTTGGTGTTTTGGGTGAATCTGGAAATTTGTGCATGTCTTTTAAGTTTTCTAACTTAATGGAATACACTGTTCTGAAATTCTTTGGTGTCTGTTGTAATGTCTCCCGGTATATCTCCGACTGTTAATTTGAAGTTCCTCTTCTTTTAATTGGGTTCACTGGGCTAAGAGTTATCAGTTTGGTCTATGTTTTCAGAGAACTAGCTCTTAGATTGGTCGATTCTTTGTATTGTTTTCTTTGATTAATTTCTGTTCTGATTTTTATAATTTATTTTTTGAAGAACAGTTTGTTTTGTTTTTCCCAATCCTTGAGTTGTATCATAAAGTAATTTATAAATTTCCCTCTTGAAACTGCTTTTACCATTGTATTCCTTTAATTTATGTAGGAATTATTTTTTTCTTGTTTATAGGATCTTGTGAACTTTTAAATAATTAAGTTAATGTTTTACAAGATTCACTTTTATTTTTTAATTGTATGTGTGTGTCTGTGTAGGATGTGCATGTAAGTAAGGGTGTATGCAGAAGCCAGAAGGGGTATCAGATACTTTGGAGCTGGAGTTACAGGTTGTGAGCTGCCTGACTTGGGTGCTGGGATATGAACTCTGGTCTTCTGTAAGGGTAGGAAGTCCTCTTAAGACTGAATCATCTTTCCAGCCACCCCTTAAAAAAAATGATTTATAAATTTATTTTTAACATTATACACAACAACATAAAAATCATACGTGGGGGTGTGTGTTTTGTGCGTTATTTTTATATATGCATCACTTCATCATGGTGGAAACACTTCAAGTCCTTTCTTGCAGGTACTTGGGAAGATGTACTACACTGTCACTGTGTGTAGCCACCCGCTGTACGGCAGCACATCAGAACCTCCTCCTAAGGGCAACTCAGGACCTGCTGACCTCCCTCTCTCCACAGTCCCTTTTTTCTGGCCCTTCGCAGCTTTGAATGCTCACCATTTCTGCTGATCTGGCACCCCCACCTCCCCTCTCCTCCTTCTCTTCCTCTGTCTTTGAGACGGGCTCTTGCTATGTAGCCCAGGCTGCCCTCAAAGTCCTAATGATTTTCCTGGCCCAGGCTCCCAGTGCTGGGGTTATAGGCATGAGTCTTTACATTTGGCTATGAGTTTGTGTTCTTTATGTATTTGTATGGCGATCCTCTGTCGGAGGAAGAGCTGGCCGAGGTTTCCTCTGTCCCACAGGAGAGCCCCCTGTGCTGTGTAGAAGGCTGTTCGTTTGGTGCACTCTTGCTTGTCAAATCTGGCATTTATTTCCTGAACTGTTGAACCCTAGTCCAGAAAAACAAAAACAAAAACAAAAACAAAAAACAATTGTCTCTTCCTACATCTTAGAGCTCATTGCATGTGTTTCCTAATTTCTAAATTTCAAGTCTTAATTAAGGCCTTTGGTTCATTTTGAGTTTGTTTGTTTCCTTTTCCTGCATGAGAGACAAGATCCTCATTTCTCATCATTTTTCTAGTTTCTACACGTGCATATCTAGTTTTATTCTTTTTCCATTTTTTAATATAGTTAATAGTATTCTGTGGTACACATGTACCACATTCTCTTTATTTGTCAGTGGATGGCTTCCTTTCTTCTTGGTTTTTTTTTTTTTTTGTTATTGTTGTTTTTTCAAGACAGGGCTTCTCTGTGTAGCTTTGGAGCCTGCCCTGGAACTCAATTTGTAGACCAGGCTGGCCTCCAACTCACAGAGATCCTCCTGCCTCTGAGTGCTGGGATTAAAAGCATGTTCTTTCACCGCCCCGCTAGTGGATGGCTTCTTAGATGACATCCATTTCTTGACTACTGTAAAGTGCATACTTTTTAGCATACCAATATCATTTCCTGTGGATAAATACCCAGTATTGGCATTGCCGGATCACACGGTGGTTCTATTTTTGGTTTATTGCCAGAACACCAGATTGTTTTCCATAATGGTTGTGATAATTTACACTCTTATCAGCAGTATCCAAGGGTTCTTTTCCATCTGAATTCTCACCTGCCTCTGATACCTTTGTTCTGTTTGATTACAGCCGTTCTTACTGGGAAAGGTGTGTCTCGAGGTGGTTTTGCTTTACATCTTCCCAGTGCTCAGTGATCCTGAATATGTTTCAGACATCTAGAGGTCGTATGTGTATGTGGCTCGGAGTTGCCCAGCTTAGCAGTGTCCTGCATGCCATCCAGGAGCACAGGCAGCACACTAGTGTCTCAGGCTTGAGGCATCCTGTTTTGTTCTGACTCAGCCACCAGGATCCACTCAGAGCCAAAGCAGGAGGGGCTGAGGCTGAAGTGTGAGCAGTGTCAGGAAGAGAAAGGAGTGTTGCCCTTTGACCACCAAGAGTGTCTCCCCCTGCACATCTGTGTCCTCATGGACACAGAACAGCAGGGTGAGAGCAGGGAGATGCTGACGCAGATACTAGCCTGGGCTTGCCTTTTGCTTCGAGGGCTCAGACTTGTTTGCTGAGTCAGTCTGAGATGAGGCTAGATTTTTTTTTTGTCCTGCCCCTGGCTCCCTGGCTACTTCCTCTAGCACTCCCTGCACTGGAATGTCTGAAATTTGAGACTCTGTAGGCCAATAGCCCAATAGGAAAGCAGAACCAAGTCCCGCCTCCTCCCACTTAACCTAGGACATTATCAGAAAGCTCAAGCTAGCAAGGTCCCGGTTAGCCTGCTCTGGACACCTCACCAGCACCATGCCCATGACACTGGGTTACTGGGACATCCGTGGGGTGAGTGAAGGAGCTACTGCTGGGTGGGACAGAGACATGGTGTGGCGAGTGGCTAGGGCTGATTTCTAGGAGAGGGATGGCGTTCAGAACTTGTTAGAAAGCTTTGCCTGTGAGGGGAAGTTCAAACACTGGAGAGCTCCTGCTTATGGCCAGCGGCATGTGAGCTTGTGGGGAGGCTGCAGGTGTAAGATGGAGCTCACCAAGAGGTGGCGAAGGAAGACTGTCAGTTTCCCCATCTGTGACCTGTCCTATGTCATCTCTGCAGCTGGCTCACGCCATCCGCCTGCTCCTGGAGTACACAGACACAAGCTACGAGGAGAAGAGATACACCCTGGGGGACGGTGGGTGCCTACACCCTGTTGGTCAGACCTGGGCTCCCCCTGTTCATTGGTGCCCAGGGACACTTGTCTGACCCCCTCGTTGCTCAGCTCTACAGGGCTTCTCCAGTTGGATTTAGGACCTGTGCCTTCTAGGAACCTTCTTGAATTTGGTCTTCCAGTGGAGGCTGGCTGGCCGGGTTGCCTTCTACAGCAGTTGGATGTTTTCCTCTAGGGCTTGTTTAAATGTTTCGTAAATCTCAGTGATGTAGGGTCCACAGTCCTTACAAGCGTTCTATACTCCTGAGAAGTGTGAAAGTGGGGTCGGGTTGCAGATCTCCTTCTTAGGGGGTTCTCATACCCGACTCCTTGGGACACTGGGCTGACTTCTCTTCACTTCATCTTGTCTACAGCTCCCGACTTTGACAGAAGCCAGTGGCTGAGTGAGAAATTCAAGCTGGGCCTGGACTTTCCCAACGTAGGTGCAGGGAAGGGGAGGTTTGGGGAGGGCATGGTGTCCTCACCTCATCTCCTCGTCTGGCTGAGGGGGTTTGAGATCAGAGCTTAGGCTCTCTTCTCGCCATTCCTGATGTTTGCACAGGCTCTGTCCCATTCTCTCATTCCACGGACAGCGTGTTCATTGGTGGTTTCCCATGAGTGCCAGGCCCCATGTATATCCTTTCTGACATATATGTCCCCCATACCCCATCTGATCATCCCTGCTCTTCTGTCCAGCTGCCATATTTAATTGATGGATCACACAAGATCACCCAGAGCAACGCCATCCTGCGCTACCTTGCCCGCAAGCACAACCTGTGTGAGTGGGGCCGGCTGCAGGATGGGGGGCAGAAGCCATCCTCTTGGCTTGGTTGGGGTGGGATGCTGAGGGTGACTCTATGCTGTGTGTGCTGCAGGTGGGGAGACAGAAGAGGAGAAGATTTGGGTGGACATTTTGGAGAACCAGGCTATGGACACCCGCATGCAGTTGGCCATGGTTTGCTACAGCCCTGAGTTTGTGAGTCTCGCCCTGTACTCTTGCTCTAGAATCTATTCTGGTCCAGTTTGCCACCAGAGCCTCCCAGTGCTACTCACTGTACAGTATTTGAAACTGCTGACAGAGTAACGCCAGTACTCAGTGTGCCAAATGAAAATTCCCAGTCATCACTCCTAAGTCTTAAGACCCAGTCCAGGTTCTCCAGAGAGGAACTCCCGCCCCTGATGGTATAGACAGAGTTCAGAATGCTCCAGTTCCTACTCCCGGTTCTGTCGTTAACCTTGTCCTGCAGTTGGCTTAAAGCGCTGCTGCTTCTGCAACACACACTCTATGCAACCCTCACACTATGAGAAGAAGAAACTGGGGCTGGGAAGGACACTCTCTTCCCAAATGGCTTCCCGGAGCTGCGTCCTTGACACCCACAGAGATACGCGGATGTTCCCAATAAGCAATTCGGTCAGCCAAAGGCCTTTGGTCCTCCTCCTGTTCCTTTTGTCCCCTCAAATCCATCTCATCTCTTGGGAAACTGTACCAAAGTCTCAGTTGTTTGCATGTCTGCTTCTGCCTCACATGAGTTCAGAGTTCAGAGCCAGGTGCCCACAGCTGTCTTGGGTCTTTGGGTCTGATGTACAGTGGCTCAGAAAACGGTGGTAGAGACTGAGGGTAGGGGTGGGGGTGGGAAGATGGGGGCGGGGCGCACAGAGTTGTACAGTTGTATCCTGTTGGGCTGCTACACAACAGCAATCTAATCAAGAGGATGCTGTAAGTAAAGGCCTGGACACCAACCCAGACTAAATCTCATGAAAGTCACCCTCCTCTGCCTGCCGGGGACTGCACAACCCTGCGGAGCCAGCCTCTGCCAGGAAGCCTGTGTCTGAGGGTGGTGACCGTTGTTTTTTGCTTCAGGAAAAAAAGAAGCCAGAGTACTTAGAGGGTATCCCGGAGAAGATGAAGCTCTACTCTGAGTTCCTGGGCAAGCGGCCTTGGTTTGCAGGGGACAAGGTAAAGGGAGGGAGGTGGGGAGGAGAAGTTACCATTCTTCCCAGGCCTCAAATTCCAGCACACTCACCCTTGGCTTCCTGCAGATCACCTATGTGGATTTCCTCGTTTATGACATCCTTGACCAGCACCGTGTATTTCAGCCCCACTGCCTGGATGCCTTCCCAAACCTGAAGGACTTCTTGGCCCGCTTTGAGGTGATGCCCTGATTCTCCTTCTCATTCTATGTCCTTTTTCCCTTCTCCCTTTCCAGGATGACTTTTGTCTTAGCATTTCTATTGCTGTGAAGAGACACCATGACCATGGCAAGTCTTATAAGGAAAACATTTAACTGAGGTGGCGGCTTATAGTTTTAGAGGTTTAGTCCAGTATCATCATGGTAGGGACCATAGCAGCTGGAATTATGGGTGCATTCAGGCTGACATAGAATTGGAGAAGCAGTTGAGAATTCTACATGTTGATCTGAAGGCAAAAGGAAGTGGTCTGACACACTGGGCAGTATCTTCAGCAAAGGAGACCCCAAAGCTTGACCCACTGACCCACAGAGACACACAACAACAGCACACCTGCTCCAACAAGGCCACACCTCCTAATAGCGTCACTCCCTTTGGGGGCCATTTTCTCTTAAACCAGCACATTCTACTCCCTGGCTCCAAAAGCTAGTCACTATATCATAATGCAAAAAATGCATTCAGTCCAACTTCAAAAGTCTCCATAGCCTATCACAATCTCAAACTTATTTAAAAGTCTGAAGTTCAAAGTCTCTTCTGAGATTCATATATTCTCCTAACTGTAATGCCCTAAGAAATCAAAATCAGAAAGCCAATTATATACTTCCAATGTATAATGGCACAGGATATACATTACCATTCCAAAACACAGTGAAGGGTGCACAGTGGGGAAATGCTGGACCAAAGCAAGGCTAAAAACCAGCTGGGCAAATCCAAACTCTGCATCTCCATGTCTGATGTCAAAGCACTCTTCAGATCTCCAACAAGGCCACACCTCCTAATAGTGCCACTCACTCCCTTTGGGGGACACTTGCTTTCAAACCACCATAACTTTCTACTCCTTGGAATGGAAATGGAGAATAATTAACATTTGTTGAGCAGTGACCTGTGTTCAGTCCTTAGATCTTCTGCATGAAATTTCTCATCACAACATGTTCTGTAGCAATGTCTGTTCCATTGGACTGTTAAGGAGGCTGACTATAGAGACTGTCAGTTTCTCAGGGAACCAGTACCATTGGAGGAGGTTGTGTTTGTTTCCCTGTGTGCGTGTAGCTTCAAGAACAGAGGACAGTGGAGTTCCCTGATGCCAAAGGAAAAAAGCCATAGGTTGCCAGGGAGCCTGGATTTTCCAGCCCTGAGGCCTATGGAAATTCAGGACATGTCGGGAGTGTATAGCAAGTGCTGTTGAGAGGGGGAAATATGGCAGGACTGATGTGCAGTGCCAAGGTGCAGTGTGCATATCCATCCTGTCCAATTCTCTGCGCAGTCAGATTCCTGACTGGGGAAGCACTGGGACCCAGGGCTACAGCCGGTGCCAGGCTGAGTGGACAGGTCGCTGCTGTTGGAGGATGTTCTCCTGAGTTGTTCAGTGTTTAGGTATCCTGTAGCACAAATTCTAATTGGTCTTAATAATAAAAACCCTCAGTCAGATATTAGGGTGAAAGCTGAAAGATCAGAGAAGCAGAGACTTCTTACCTCTATGGAATCTTTAGACCGAAAGAGGCCAAACTCCTGTCTCCACCCACCTTATCACTTCATCCCTCTGCCCAGCCTTATCACTTCCTATTTCCTCCTCCCAAGTGCTGGGATTAAAGGCCCGAGACTCCCAGGTACTGGGATCAAAGGCATGGATCCCAAGTACTGGCATTAAAGGTGTGTGCCACCACTGCCTGGCCTTTAGTGGCTAGCCCCGAACTCTGATCTCCAGGCAAGCTTTATTTGTTAGAGCACAAACAACATATCACGACTGTATCCTGTTTCTTTCCTTTCATCTTCCTTCTCAACAACAGCTTGGTGTTTGACTGTGAAACCGTTGAAATGGGATTTTTCGGTTATTTTCATTCACCTTCTCTTGGTGTCTCTCTATGTGTGTGGCACAGTTTCAGCTCAGTAGGACTTGGAAAGATGCATCTCCACCCAGGGATGCAGCGTGGCAGGCATGCCTGACTATGAGGTCCATGTGACAGCCACAAAACCTACTTCAGTAGAGAATTGGGGGTCAAGGCTGTAGTCCAATGGGAGTCTTAGCACGGAATCTTCTTTTCTGTCCTCGAAACTGCCCAAACAGCGATGTGTTTTGTTAGTTTCCATCAGCTTGGATTCTGGTCCAGGCTGTTCAGCTCTGGAGATTGTGTAAGAACTGGCTGTCAGCACAGCGGGAGTGTGGGAGGCTGCAGTTCAAGGCCAGCTAAGCCTGCCCACTTGGGTCCAGGCAGCTCTGGAACTCTGCATTCTTCACAGCTTATCTAGGCTTTCTACTGGAAAGACGGCACACGGCCCAGAGTCTTTCTGTAGTCTTTGTCCAGCAGGGCTGGGGACAATAAGGATGGACGCACTGAGTGTGCGTTCAGCCGCCAGGTTTAACGTTTAGGTTTTTCTGCTTCAAGAGAATGGCAAAGGCCACTCCATTGTCTCCTTGCTGGTTCACTTATCCCCATCCTCATTAACTCAGGATTTGCTGAGGTACTGGGACACACCGCTGAGAGCAGTGCTCAGTTTCTCCTTCCTTACTGGGAATCAAAGCCTTCCCTTACCAGTGTGGGGCACCTGAGCAGCGCATGCTGTGTTGGGGTTCTTAGAGTGAAACGTGTGTCCGCAGTGGTGCCACAGACGCTGAATTCCTGCCTTCTCCTCCCCCTGCAGGGCCTGAAGAAGATATCTGACTACATGAAAAGCAGCCGCTTCCTCCCCAAACCAATCTTTGCAAAGATGGCCTTTTGGAACCCAAAATAGGACTACAAAGCCCAGACCCACAAGAATATTCATGACCACCCTGCTGGCTCAGGCCCTTGGGCATGGCTCTGTGTCCCCACCAAATGTTTTCTCCTTCTTTCTATTCCCTATTCCTCCACTTCTTCTCACAAGCCCTTCCTTCAGTCAAGCCTCTGGATCCTTGGACTCCCCATTTCTTCCTCAGTCTCCTGCTCCTATTCCTTTTTCCTACCCCACATCCAACCATCCCTCACTGCTGATTGGAGGAATGGAGCAGACCCCAGAATCCCCAGTAAGCTCTGAGAGGTCAGATCTGCCTCTGTGCTCACCCTGGTCCTCAGAGTGAGCAGCCCTGTCTGATCCCCAGTAAAGTCTGAATGACATTTGTCCTGTGTCTTGTTTGGTTTCTGTGATTCTCGGGACCAACTGTGTTGGCTTTTTTTTTGGGGGGGGGGGGTTTCTCTGTTTTGTTTCCTGTAGGAGGGGCTGCAGAAGGAAATGTAGGGACTCTGGGTTCTTCAAAGTCCTTGATGTCCCTGTCCATGTCCCCGTGTTCCTCAAGCTGGTATTCCCATAGGAGAGCTCTCCTTCATCTCTCAATTACTCTTCAGAGTGCAGTGCCTCAGTTGTCCATGGGAAGCTCGTGTCATGATTCTGAGAGATTCTGGGCTGAAGGGAAGGCTGAGCAGGCAGGCCCTAGATGACCATCTTCTGCCGTCCTCCTCAGCTGTCCTCAGTTTCCCTCGTTTGTGTTCTCAACATTTCTCTCCAGCAACATTCCCCACTGTCTGCAGTTGATGTAGGAGTCTTCCCCTCGACTTGAGCCAAAGTGAGTCGGAGGATGGCTCCTTTTCTCCCTCTCCTCATCCTTCTTTCATTGTTTTTTCAAGATGTATCTATTTTTATTTCATGTGCATGAGTGTTTTGCCAGCTTGTGTGTATGAGCACCATATGGGTACCCGGTGCCTGCTGATGCCAGAAGAGGGCATCAGACCCCTGGAGCTGGAATTACAGATGGCACGTGGGTGCTGGGAACAGAAGCGCTCTAGAGCAGTGTACTCTTAACCTGTGACCCATGTCTCCAGCCTCTGGTTGTTGTTGGTTTTGATCCAGGATCTCACATCACCCACTCTGGCTGGGTCCTCACTCACTATGTGGCTGAAATGTCTCCTGATCTCATAGTTCTCCTTTTTCTACCTCCTGAATAGGGGAATTATAGGTGTATACCGCAATGCCATCTTCGGATTGTTCATCTTTGATATGCATGGCCAGGCTTGGCACATGGTTGATGAACGGAAAATTTAGAATTGGAATCAGGTGTCTCCAGATATTTTTGACCAGTCCATACAACCAGCCACAGGGCTTAGAGCTCTGGAACGAACCATCTTATCCAGAGTCATTACCGCACCATGTCCCTGCGATGGTGCTGGAGTCTGAGCCAGAGACCCTCTCAGCTGAGCAGGCTCCTCAAGAGGCTGCAGATGCATATGGGAGAGCATGGCGGGGGATGGGCTGGCCTAGTGTGCTGGGCCCCGGTGACAGGGCATATGGTCCAACGCTGTGGGCATTTTGCATCAAGTCACCCATGAAGGACTTGGGCACATTGCAGAAGCACTTGCTGAGCAGGGTTCCACGCCAGCGGCTGGATCATAGACTCTGGCCTTTGTCAAGCAGTGCCCTGACCTCCCTGTACCAAGTAGCACCTCTGGATGAGAGCCCTGATAGGTATTGCCTTCCTACCCACTGCCTGCTGCCACCCACTGCAGTTAAGAAATCAGCAGGCACAGGCTTGCAGGAAGGAATGAGGAATTACAAGGACATAAGATAAAAATTCATAGAAGTGAAATGTTCGTAGGACTGGTAAGCTCACGTTATTTCAGTCAACCTTTGTTAAATTTTAACTAAAAGGCAAAGAAGATAATCTGGAAAGGATGTAATAAGGTCAGGAGTGGCCCTGATAATGTTGAGTAGGGAGGATAAGATGTGGACCAGCACCTAGAACAGAGGTTGGCAAACGTCCCCCATGTGGGACTGGTACTTAGACTTTTCAGGACATATTCTCTCCAGGTAACACATGGAACTCTGGGTTATGGAGTCTATGCACACCAAAAGAAGTCCAAATCACTCTTTTCGTAAAGAGGAAGACATGGCAGATGAAGAGAATTGTAAATTACAACAATTTTCTGAATATTAACATCAAAATTAGGAAATTAAAGCCCAGGTAAAAGTGCTGTAAGGCTTGGCCTTGAAACTCACCAATACAAGTCAATGACTTGATGAGCAGTCGTGGTGTAGGCCTTTAATCTTAGTACTTGAGAAGCAGAGGCAGGTGGATCTCCGTGAGTTTGAGGCCAGCCTGGTCTACAGAGCAAGAGCCAGGACAGTCAGAGGTGTTACGCAGAGAAACCCTGCCTTGAAAAAACAAAACAAACAAACAAACAAACAAAAAAGCCAACGACTTGACCTGGCCAGAAAGCACTAGAAGTCCTGTGCTTTGGAAAGTTTGTAGCATTAGAAGTGAGCACTGTATCTGTTCAGTGTCTGTAGCTCATCCAGGAAAGACTGATGCTCCTTGGAGGCCCCAGTTCTTACACATGCTAATGCTTCTCACTGCTGTGTGTTAGTGGAGAAGGAATCAGCTGAAACAGATGCCGGTCTGTGAAACCGTTCATTTTCCCTGTGTAAGTTCCTTGGGAAACATCCAGGAGGCTGGCTGAGTGGTCCAGCTCCATGGCATCATTCAGTTGTTAAGCTCTTTCTGACTGTGGCCCTGCTACTTCACAGGATGTTGTGTCATGAGTATCAAGAACTGAAAAGGAAGAAAGAGACAGAGGAGGCCCAAGCCCAGCCAGCAAGTTCCCATTATGGAATTGAAGCAGGAGGTCACCCGTTATGTGCAGACACTTAACCACTGCCCAATCTGAGTATGTGGTTAGAGTTAGGTGCAAGGTCACCTAGATTAGTGCCGTTTTTGCTACACCCCCCACAGACATCATGTCTCTGTGTGAAACTAGCCTAGGGTGTAAGTTGAGGACAGTGGCCACCCTCATGAACTTGACTGGGGTGAAGTACTGAGTGTGTTTCACTGTGTAGCTTAGACATGGGCAAAAAAGGAAGATTCATTTGGACAATGGGATCCAATGATAGCCACTCAGACTCAGGTGGCTAGAATCTGCTACCCAGACTTTCTGAATCATCCAGTGCCCTGAACGGGGGTGAACCAGCTTGGATCTGGACCAGGTCTCTTGGGTTCCTATGAACCCACACCTGTTTCCCTTTTGAACTCGTATGGGTACCTACAATCTAGGTCGTTCCCCATGCTGGTGCCACTGTCTTTCTAAACCCTAACTGTATCAAGTGAACACTATTATCAGGGCCCACCAACCTCAAGACAGTGTCTGTTCTTTCAGAGTGGACCTTCAGTTCCCAGAGAGTAACGTGTGCCCTGAACTCTCTCTACCTCTGATTGTGGCCTGTGCCAAGAGCTCTGGTCAAGTGAGTTTACACTATCTGCATTTCTGGATTTGACAGGCTCAATCAATGCAAACAAGAATTCCAGGATGATCTGTCATGGAACCCTGGATTATGAACACAGTGTAAACATTTCTGAACCCTGTGTGAGTGTTTCCTAGTTCAACTGAACCAGCAAATTGTCCTGAGAGGCAGTTCTGAAAATTATTTGCCCTGTAGTCTAGTATCCTGGTATGTGATGCCTGTCTCAGGGTGGAGAGGACCACTGTTCTTCTCCTTCCATCTTTTTTTTTTTTTGGTTTTCCGAGACAGGGTTTCTCTGTGTAGCTTTGCACCTTTCCTGGAACTCACTTGGTAGCCCAGGCTGGCCTCGAACTCACAGAGATCCGTCTGGCTCTGCCTCCTGAGTGCTGGGATTAAAGGCGTGTGCCACCACCGCCCGGCTCCTTCCATCTTTTAAATCTCAGTTACTCCTCAGTTTTCTAGAATCTCCCCAAACGCTCATTTCGTTCTTCTGAAATCTTACTGGGCAAAGCCCATGGCATTTGAGGAACAATTCAGTTCCTTGCTTTTTCAGTCTGTCTGTGGCTGGGTGAGGTCAGAGGTTCACGGCCTCCTGAGTTCAACCCACAGAAGAGAGTTTGTGTCCGTGGGAACACACTCAGGGACTATGGGTTGTTGATATTGTTCTTGTTCTTTTCCTGTCTTCAGATTTTAAAGTTGAACTAAATTAATTTTAAAAGGCCCTTTAATGTGTGTTTCCGTGTTTCTCTGTGTGAGTGCATGCACACATGTACATGGGATGCCCTCAATGGCCAGATCACCTGGAGCTGCAGTTACAGGTGATCCTGAGCCACCCCATGAGGATAACTGGGATACAGGCAATCCTGAGCCACCCCATGAGGATAATGGGAAGCAAACTCTGGTCCTTTGCAAGAGCAGTGGGTGTCTTAACTGCTGAGCATCTTTCCAGCCATGTTCTTGTTGTTGAGACTCAGTAGCATAGTGTATTCCACATGATCTTATTGAAAGGGGCCAGAAAAAAGCACCAAGTCACTTCAGGATAGCAGCAGACTCTTCAGGTCAGGGGGTCTGGGAAGATAACATTACAAGTTCTGAAACATAACAAATGAGACATTACAGAGGTGCACCACCATGCCAGGCTGGCAGAGCTGTATTCCTATCTGATTTCCCATCACTTCCGCAGACATCAGCTTCACTGGGAGTCTAATCAATGCTAATGGGTTAACTTGAAGCCTTTACTGTAACCAAAGTCCAGTTTCAGGAAGATGGCCATTTACCCTGCCCACCCAGGGACACCCCAGCTCTGCAAAGACATCCTCTCTGCCAGGGAGCTTGAGAATGAGAATGGGGACAGCTGTGTTTTGGCCTCAGGAGAAACAGAAGCCAGAGTACCCAGGAGCTCTCCCAGAAAACTGAAGATGTTACAGATCCTAGGGAGCGGCCATTGTCTCCCAGGCACAAAGTACAAGGAAGAGAGATGCTCTGCCGTGCCTTCCCTGAGAAGAGGACCCGAGATCCCTCTGAATCCATGAACTAAAATAATCCTCACGTCTTCAGTGATAGGATTCAGTGGACAAAGACACTTGCTGCCGGCCTGATGACCTGAGATCAATCCCCAGGGCTCCTACAAGTTATTCTCTGACTGCTGTGTGTGTCCTGGCACATGCATGTCCTCCTCCTTCTCCTCCTCCTCCTCCTCCTCCTCCTCCTCCTCCTCCAAACAAACAAACAAAAAGCAGATAAAGTCATACAACGTATTTTTAAAACCTCTCCTCTTATGCGCCGTCTGCATCAGGTGTGTCTGTTACAATGATTAGGAAACTGACTAACACATGTTCTTGGACGCAGACGGTCTTCAGAGACCCCTATCCCATCAGAGCCCCACCGGGAACCACTGACTTCCCAGGCTGTCCTTGGTGCTGAGTCTGAGCATTACCCAGGTGTCCTTTCTCACGGACTCCATCTTGAACATTCTGTGGAGTGGTAGTTTCTTTTATCGCTCTCATCCTGTTAGAGTGTGGATCTGAATTGTCCTTCAAAGGCTTATGCATTGAACAAAGGCATGGTCCCCAGGAAATAGTGTTCAGATGTGGGGCCTTTGGGAGTTGATTGGAATGTGAATCTGTGACCCATCAATGAAGTAGTATAGCTGTGGAATTAATAAATGGCTATTGAGAGGCAGTGGAAACCCGAGGGGGTCCCTAGTAGGAGGAAGTAGGTATTGGGGTGGGTAAGCCTGAGGAGTATATTACAACCTTCCCCTTCCTCTCTCCTTGCTTCCTGGCATCATCTGGTGAGCAGCTTTTCCCCAGCACCCACTCATTGCCATAATGTTCTTCCCCATCATGAAGACAAGAGATCGCAGACTGAAACCTCTGAGACCGTGAGGCAGAATAAATATCTCCTCACTTAGGCTGGTTTTCTCTGCTACTTTGTCTAAGTAACAGACACCTGACTATCATGGACATTCCCTTGCAACAGTGATTCTCTGGGAAATGGGACATATTCTCACTCACTGTCCTCTGTGTAAGGCATGGTGTCAGGCACAGGGGGACAGGGGAAGATGTCCTTATCCTGAGACTGAGGGTTGCAGAGAGAGAGAGAGAGACAGAGACAGACAGAGACAGAGAGAGAGAAAGACAGAGATCTCAGACTCTGATGTGTATCTGATACCTACTAGGTGCTGGGAGCCTGGTCTGCCTCTCACTCACAGACACCCATGGGTCACTAAAAATCTACCTCCTGATACCCACACAACCTACTTTAGTAGAGATTTGGGAGGTGTTAGGGAAACAAGTATTTCAGCCTGGAATCTGTTTTTCTTCCTTACACACATCATTACACACTTTCTCAGCTAGTTCTCATCAGCGCTGTTTCTGGTCCAGGCTAACAGCCTTGGGGATCTTGCATGAAGTGGCCTAGCCGTGGTGAGAGAGAGAGTGAGGGGGCAGTTGAGGGCTGCACCTGAGGCCGGCTGCACCCGGACTATTGAGGGCATGAAGTCATGGATATGTTTGAACTCTTGATACGATGTGACACTTTCTGTCCTCTTAGAAGGTCAATGGCATGCACGGGTCCCTTATCAGGCCTAGAGATGAGGTCAGTTTTGGCTCAGTGAGTATGACATACGGCACCAAGTGGAGGAACTTGGACTTTGTTCTCTTGATTACAGCCCTGATGAGGCTCTTTCTGGACCCTTCCCAGTGTCCCATTTCATCCTGATTTTTGTGGGTCTTTGAGTAAGATCTCTTCCATGCTGCACTGAGCTGTCGGACTCCTTTGTCCTGCAGGAAGTTCAGTTTGTGTGCAGACCTAGGTTAGGAGCTCAGCTCCGAACCGGGAACATGTCTGTGCATATATGGGGTCCCCTGCAGGAGGGCAGGAGGTGTGGGTTCAGGAACCGCACAGAAGCCAACCACAGAGCCAGTGTGACCCAGGTCTGCCCTAGTGACTAGGTGTGTGAAGAGGAAGTTGTTTAAGCATTCTCAACCTCAGGCTCCCTCTGGACAAGTGTCACAGTTGGACAAATTGTGCAGGACTGTGGAGTGGGTGTCCAGGTCTGTATTGTGACACCTGGAGTGTAACAAAGCCCCTTGCACGGGGCCCGATCTCCTCTTTGCACCTCAGCTGTGTTGTCCACATGCTCTTCTCCTCCCTCACACTCCATCTCTGCCTGCGTCTATAGCGTGTCTGAGCACAGAAGCCATGCCATCCAAGCCCACATTCTTCCTCTGGGATGCCTAGGTGGGCGTTCAGACTCCAAAGGAGCAGCGATTCGCAGCCAGCATCCCCGTGATACCTTCCAGGTGGACATTTATACCAGACCTGAGAGGAGTTCATGACAACTGGGGGAGCTTCCTAGGTTGGGGGGGGGTGGTTGAAATTCCATCCAGCTAGTTCCTGAAAAGCAAAAATCCTCTGTTCCACTATTAGCGTGCATTATTAATTCATTTGGATCTTAATATTTCAATCCACATTTTGTTGTATTTTCACAAGACCCAGTTCATTGTAGCATTAATGTGTGTATATGGAAGAAATGGACCCCTGGTTTTGAAATAATTTATACAGATTTACAAGTCTCTTAATTCTTTCTCCTAATTCTATTGTGGGGTGGGGGAGGGCAAAAACAGCTTGACCACATAGCTGCCATGACAGGCTTAGAGGCCCAGACACAGCTTCTGGCAGGCAACACTTTTGGACCCAGGAAAAGCCATAAGCTGACTCCACACAGTGGGGCGTGCATCTAAGAGGAAATAACTAACATTCTAAACATTCCGTATACCCCCAGACAAATGTCAGCCAGTCAGGGTCCTGAACCCTGGAAATCCCCTCACCCCAACCTCTGCTGTGATGAAAACCCCACCCTGCCTGAGCTCAGGGGCCCTCTGCTCTCAGGGGCCCTCTCTGTCAGGCAGAGAGCCCAAGCTTGAGTTTGAAATTAAAGGCTCTTTGCTTTTACCTACGGAATTCGGTCTTCCTGGTGGTCTTTTGGGGGTCCCCACGATCTAGACATAACACTTACAAGCTTATAATTTCCATTTCCTCCCATTTGAAGCAAAGTTTCAAGTCTCAGGTAGCTAGTCTTAAACTCATTGCATGGCTAGGGATGTCCTTGGACTATTGATCTTCCAGCCTCTCCCTTCCGAGAGCTGAGATTAGATGAACCCCATATGCTTGGTTTATAGGGTGCTGGGGATGAATCCCAGGGTTCTGTGCATGCTAGGCCACACTCTCCCAACTGAGCCATGTGGCTAGGGCCTTTGGAATTTCCTTGTCCTTTTCTTCTTGGAGTAGTGTTCTATCATTTTGCTGATGCTTTGTGATAGGGGTATTGGGTTCTCATGAGTCTTGGTGAAAGTCTGAGTATTTTTCTTAGTATGTTTTCTACAAAACTACAATGTTTCACATTGAACCTGGCTGCTTTTCAGCCATTTTGAAATGTTAATGTGTTTAAATAAATGCTTTTTCACTTTCTTTTTTCTTTTCTTCCCCCTTCTCTTCCTCCCTTCTTCCTATTCTCTTCCTCTCTCCCTCCCTCCTCTCCCTTCCTCTTTCTCTCCTTTTCTTCCTTTCCTCTGTCTGTCCTTTCCTTTCTTGGTTCCTGACTCTCTCTGTGCAGGCGATGTTTAGAGAATACACAGCTGATCCAGGCAGACACTAACTAGACGCACCATTTAAAATGGAGTCTGGAGTCCAACATCCAGAGAATAAGGAAAAATACAAGGCATGAAGCTTGTACCAGGGCCTCCTGCAGGCCACACAGTGGCTTCCCTGAAGCTACCCCTAACTCTGTAGACACCCACTGGGGGGGGGGGGACACAATGTGAAGATGGTTTGTTTTCCTAGGGTATCAACCACCATTGACTCAGATCGCCTGTTATCTGATGAAAGCACAACCTGAAGATTCACCTCCTGTCTCTGCTCCGTGGTGACGGCAGCACAGGCTCCTTGTTCTGCTTTCCCGTCCCATCCCTTTACCCGTTCTTACCATCACAGGGATGAGGGCATTCTTTGTCCACGTCTGGGACATGGTGACATTCACTTCATCATTTCCTGCAGAATGAGAAAACACTATGTGTCTTCTCTATTTCCCGAGTGTTCTGGACAGTCAGCACTGCAGAGACTTTCAGAAAGTCTCCCTGAGGCAGAGAACACTGAGTTATTTGTTGGTGCTCATTTCTCTTGTAGTCTTTCAAAATATGAAGCCATTATATTTAGAATTTGGATTGACAACGTTAGAATGTCACCCATTAGGCTGGAAGGAATTATGGATTCCATTTCAGATGTCACTCTCCAGGTTATAGGACAAATTCCCTCCAATATATTTAGATCTTTCATGCACAGTGTCCTTTTAAGCCACCTGGACTGGCTGTGCTGTGAACTTGTAACTCTGCACAGTGACAGCCAGAGATCAGTGATCAACACTGGGGTTCAGTTCTCCAGCACAGTACAGGCTTCAGACATCTTCCCGTGTCCCTGGTCCCCACTGCTCCCTGTTGCCTTTAGAGACCTCTCTCATTCAAAGGATGATGCTCTTAGACTCCGGGACTCTGCACTGAGGACTTGCTGTCCCAGCCCTTACCTCTTCTGCAGAGCTGTTCTCTCTTCTGCAGGGCTGCAGGGCTCTGGCTCCTTCCCAGGTCCCTGAGTTCTGTTCTGTCCAGCAAGGATTCCTTTTCTATCATCCACTCCCCTTCTCCAGCCACCTTAGCGTGTGGAAATATACTAATGTGCCTCGTACTTGCTAAATATCTCCCTGCAATTCCAAGCAGACTGGCTGTCTTTAGTATCGAATTTACAGTTCACATGAAGGGCCTTCTTATCCGTGGGGACTCTACGCTAGAGACTCAATTTTAATAATGGAGAAATAATGTTTAATAAGAGAGGAAACAGACTGGATGTGCACAATGGTACCATTTCTGTTCCATGTAAAATTGTTTTAATGTTCTTCTAATGCCTTTTAAAGTTATTATTCTAGTCAATCTTAGCACTTAACGCTCATTTTTTTTTCTCAGATAAACCAAGGAAGTTCATTTTTCTAAGCTCAATGTGTGTAATAACTCTTAGAATGGCAAATGATTAAAGATCTAAGACCCAGGAGCTCATGGAACCAGGTAGTTATGTGTGTATATGAATAGTATTGTCTTTCTCTGGGCAATCTTAACACTGGCCATCGTCCTTAAGGCCTCAGGTTATTTTCTGAGCTTGGACATTCCAGGATCCTGAAGTGGGCAGTGAACATGTCCAAATGTTAAAGCAGCATTTGCCACAGACACTGTCAGCTCCGGTGACATGGTGTCTGAGCTTGTGTCCTCACAGAGACCTGCAAAGCGTGTGGCTTCTCTAATTTCACAGAATGAAGACAGCCTCTGCCTGTCCCCTGCACCCTCTCTGCACCCCTCACCCTCCCGAGGGCAAACCCTCAGTGACATGCTGGCTTCACATCCTGTAGACCTAGGGAAGGATGACTTAATCCCAAAAGTACTTTCTCCAGAGCAGCAGCCTTGCCCTGTGACACGCAAACCCATTTTAGTCTCCACTTCCGTCATTTGTTTTCACGATTTCTGATAAGTTTCTGTAAACAAGGTGATGTCGTCCTCTGGTCAATTAGGCACAAGCCTCTTGCTTTTGGAAGAGTCTCTTGCCTTCAAGGAAGAAAGTAGACACGTGGGACCTGTTGTTGGTAGGACATTGTCCTTATGAAGGTTCCCCCAGGACCCATACATACCCCAGGATAACTTGAAAGGCCATTTGACCCACCCTGTCACATCTAGACACAAGTGTGTCAGGAGCCTGGGCCAGGACCAGAAAGAATCCAGGCATCTGGAGAGCTGAGGGTCTAGCTTTGGGCTCCTTGTGTCCTGTGCAGAGTGTTACAGGCTCCTGTGTGGACACATCCTGCTGTCCCTTGAAAGCAAGCCTCTGGGAACACATGCTCTCCCACTCTATTGCACACCCCGTCGGTGAGCTCTTTGCTCCCATGCACTGTGATAATCCCTGGGGAATCCTGCCAGCCAGCCACCCTGCAGTGTGAATGGGTTATCTCAGATTTCTTGTTCCCTGGGTGTCTGGTTCTTGGATTTAGCTCACAAACAGGTCAAAAATACTAATTTATATGGTCACCAACTTGCTGAACATATGATCAAATCCCCAGATTTCCTAAAGGAAAATACTGAGACTACCTGTTTTCTGATTGTCCCTATCCTGGAGTCCTTCCAATGTCATGGATTGTCCTATGACTTTAGGTGGATAATAAAGCTGTGGTGGATAAGAAAGCCTGGCAGCTGACAAATTGGCTGCTCTGGACGCCGTGATAGGTTCTGGATTAAACTTTCAAGTTAGGGACTCCCGCTTTATCTTTGGTTGAGAGTAGGGCATCCCTCAATGACGGATTTCCACAATCTAGGGGTGAAAGCCAAGTAAGTTCTTCAAGGAAAGGAAAACTGCACCGTGAGCTTTTGGGGCACCCAGCAGAGGGCGAGGGAGGGAAGGCGCTGAAGGAGATTGGCAGACTCTGCCGCGCCTGCGGGACCCCAATCAAAATCCAGGGCCTGAGGCTGCAAGGGATCTTTCTCCTGCCTCTCCCAGGGTGAGGGTGTGGGTGGCCTTTTGGTTTAGGGTTCAAAGTCCCTGAGGACGCTTGGAGGGAAAGGCAGCGCCTGAGTGGGGTTAGGGCATTGAGGGCGGGACCGTTTACCAGGCCCCTCCCACCTTTCCCTTAGTGGTTCCTTAAAGTCCCCTGCTCAACCTTTCTGAAGCCAGGCTAGAAGACCACAGCACCAGCCAGCACCATGCCTATGACACTGGGTTACTGGAATGTCCGCGGAGTAAGAGGGATCTGCCTGAAGGGTGGGACTAGGATTTGGGCGGGAAGCTCGGAACCGCCAGGGCTGTAGCAGAGGGATGCTCCTCTTAGCTCTCTGGCGCTCACACACTTGGGAGGCTGCGCAGATGAGGCTGCGCAGGTGTGAGTGCACCGCGGGGTAGCTGTGTTTGCAGAGTGTGGGAGGACTCAGTTGAAAACACGAAATCATACAGTCAGGGGCCAACCATCTCTAATGTCTCTGCTCTTCTCTCCCAGCTGACTCACCCCATCCGCCTGCTCCTGGAGTACACAGACTCAAGCTATGAGGAGAAGAGATACACCATGGGGGACGGTAAGGGCACCTTCCCTGTCAGTCACCTGCTTCTCACCTGCCCAGTGATGCCCATCAACCCGTGCCTAGCTCCTTCTTCCTCAGGCCTGCAGCCAGCCTACAGTTGGAGTTAGAGCCTGCTGCTTCCAGGAACCTCTTGAGGGTGCAGTTTGGTTCTGTAAACACTGGAGATGGCCTGGTGCGATGGAGCTCGCATTTGATTTCAGCACTAGGGAGGCAGAAGCAGGTGGATCTCTGTGTGTTTGAGGTCTGCCAGGTCTACATATCTAGTTCCAGGACAGCCAGAATTACATAGCTGATAAACCTTGCCTCAAACAACAACAGCAAAAAGAAGAAGGAAAACAAAAAACAAACAAACAAACAAACAAAACAAAAACAAAAACAAAACACTGGGAATGGAGTTCCTGGTGTTCACTACTGGGGTCCGGATGGGTCCAGGCCTTATTATCGGTTATTTATACCCTCTCCTCCATCTTGGAAAATGACTTAGTGTGAGAGGTTACAGATACCTCAGGGTATCTTGCTCCTGACTCCTTGGGTGGGTCCCTGAGGAAGGAGTTGGACCCTGGACTGATTCTTTCCATTTCATCTTGTCTACAGCCCCCAACTTTGACAGAAGCCAATGGCTGAGTGAGAAATTCAACCTGGGCCTGGACATTCCCAATGTAGGTGCCAGGAAAGGGCTGTTTGGAGAAGGCATGGTGTCCTCGCCTCATCTTCTTGCTGGGCCGAGGGGTTTGGGATCAGAGCTTCTGCTCACCTGCTCCCATTCCAGGCTTGCACAGCATTTCTGTGGTGGGCTGGGTCCCAGCTCTTCTCTTCAGTGTGCAGTGTGCTCGTGGAGGGCTCACTTTGCCAGGCACACTGAGTGCCAGGCCCCATGTTGGTCCTCACCCAGGGAGGGGATTCAGGGACCCCATATCCCATCTGACTGTCTCTGCTTGTCCTTCCAGCTGCCCTACTTAATTGATGGATCACACAAGATCACCCAGAGCAACGCCATCCTGCGCTACCTTGGCCGCAAATATAACCTCTGTGAGTGGGGCTACAGGGTGGGTCATGGTGGACAACCCCCTTGTCTTGGCCGGGGTGGGATGCTGAGGGTGGGTGTGCTGTGTGTGTGCTGCAGGCGGAGAGACAGAGGAGGAGAGGATTCGTGTGGACACTTTGGAGAACCAGGTTATGGACACTCGCATACAACTCATGATAGTCTGCTGCAGCCCTGACTTTGTGAGTTGCCAGGGGTGGAGCAGACAGGGTTTGCTGCAGGACTTAAAGTCATGCATTCAGATCTGCAGCATCCTCCTTCAGTGAATGAACTGTGCTGCTGATTCTCTGAGCTCTCCTTTCTTAATACAGGAGGACCATCATAACCCCAGCGAGACAGCACATGAATACTGTGAAACCATCATTACTAGAGTACCATGCAAGAGATGGTTGATGCTCTGCTGGTGGACAGTTGATCTAAGTCCTTCAGTATAGTTGTAAATCGCGCCTGTATCTGTCCTTTGACCGCTTCCATGTGTCATTTAACCCAGTGTTCACACTAACAATTCCTCTTAAAACACAAACTTAAAGGATGAAAATAGAGGCTGGAGAGATTGCTCAGGGGACCAAAGTCTTTGATGTGCAAGCATGAGGACTTTGTTATGGATCCCTGGTACCCACATTAAAGACAAGTAAACCTGAGTGTGACAGCATGGTCTTATAATCATAGCACCTCAGGAAAGGAAACAGGAGCATTTCTGGCCTTGCTGGTCAATGAGCCCAGCCAGTCTGTGAGCTCCAGGTTGAGTGAATGACATTGTCACAAAACCATAATGTGGAGAGTAATTGAGAAAGACACTGGATAGCAACCTTCAGCTTCCACAGTTGCACACATAGGTAAACACACACACACACACACACACACACACACTCGCACACGCACATGCACACGCACGCACACATACCTCCTTCCTACAAACACATTATGGAGATAGGATGCACAGACTTGCGAGTGGCCTGCAAAATGGTCTTATACATACACCTAGTGCTTTCCAAGAATTCTGTCTTTGGCATCAGTCAGGGTCAGGACATCTTCCTAGGAGAGAGCTCAGGGTCAGTCAGAGTACCTTTGGCTGTTCTTCTTTTCAATATTAGTGATTGCTCAAATCTGGTGCAGGCTCTTCACATATCTGATCTGTTCTTCTGCAACCCCAGAAACCGCAGTATAACCTTGTCTTCTCCTGGGATCTATACATCCTTTGCTTCTGTGGCTCCACTGGATCTCTGGGACCATAACATCTATGATACTTAGGATGTCCTGGATGTGACTCATAGCACCTGGGTACCAGTGGTGACAGATTTAGGAACAGAATAGCATTCCTGTCTGTCTTCCCATCATCTCTAACAGATGATGTTTGCTACTAATAAAATGGTGGTGATATTCATGAACTTAGCCCTTCAAGGCCAGCAGGTGGTGACAGATGTTTTCTGCCTCAGGAGAAGCAGAAGCCAGAGTTCTTGAAGGCCATCCCTGATAAGATGAAAATCTATTCTGAGTTCCTGGGCAAGCGGCCATGGTTTGCAGGGGACAAGGTAAAGGGAGGGGGGTGGAGAGAGGAGTTACCATTCTCCCCAGGTTGTCAGGTTCCAGCACACTCACTGTCGGCTTCCTGCAGGTCACCTATGTGGACTTCCTCGCTTACGATATCCTTGACCAGTACCGTATGTTTGAGCCCAAGTGCCTGGATGCCTTCCCAAACCTGAAGGACTTCTTGGCCCGCTTTGAGGTGACGCCCTGACCCTCCTTCTTGGGTGGCCTTCTTCTTCTCTTCCTGTAAGGATAAAAAAGAAAGGGGAAGTGGGTGCCTTTTGGCGGGCCCTGCCAAGGTATGCCACTGAGAAAACACGTCACTCGTGACAGAGTTAGTGCAAGAAGTTTATTGGGGAGGCGGGAAGGGGAGAGTGGAAGAGTGAGAGAGACAGACAGGGAAGAAACAAGAGGAAGAGGAGAGGCAAGAGAGCGAGCTGTGCCCAGCGGGCACTTTCAAGGGGTGCACATGTTGCGTAGTTGACGTTGAGAAGGCACCTGACAACAGGTGATGACATAACTGCTTTGGAGGCAGAGGCAGGGCTGCTGCTGCCGCAGCGGAAGCTAACACTTCCTTCACAATGCTTTTCTAATCTGAGACTAGAGGAAAACAACCAGGGCTTTCTGAGCTTTCTGTAAAGACCCATATGGGGCAAATTTTACCACTTCAAAATCCCCAAAGGTGGGTCGGGGGGACACATGCAAATGCCACAAGCTTGGGACTGAATCAGCAGAGAGCTGTAGAAACCCAGATTGTGAGATGCATGTGATACTCCCCATGGCTGCTGAGCCCAGCCTGGACCTCACCTGATTTTAGTCTTGAGTCATCTACAATGGGGAATCTGAGGCCTTGATCCAAGGGTTTTTCTACCTGCCATCTGTTGTAGGCAGACTTTTCTTTCCTATCTACCAGTTGCCAAATAACCAACAAAGGGACTCAATATTAATTATAAATGCTGGCCAATAGCTCAGGCTTGTTACTAGCTGACTCTTACATTTAAATTAACTGGTGTTTCTTATCCATGCTTTGCCACGTGACTTGGTACCTTTTCTCAGTTTGGCATGCCCATCTTGCTTCTCTCTGAGTCTGGTAGTGACTCCTGAGTCTGCCCTTCATCCTCCCAGCATTCTCAGTTTGGCTCTCCAGCATAACTTTATCCTGTGTAGATATTGCCCAGTCAGCTTCTTTATTAAACCAATCACAGAGACAAATCTCCCGCAGTGTACAAAGGGATTATTCCACAGCTATCTATTGGCTTTGTTCATTCCCCATCAAGGATGTACTTTCCCAACTAATTTCCATCAGCTTTGTTCTGGCCCAGGCTGGATGTCCTGGGGGGATGTCCAATAGCTGGCATGGCTCTAGGGTGGGTGGGTAGAGAAACAGAGTGGCACCTTAGCCCAGCTTGTGTATAGACAGCTGTGGATCTCTTTGCGCCCTCTGGAATTGTCTGTGTGTTCTCCAGTTTGGTGTATGGCTTGTAGCACAACGTACAGTCATATGGAGCGGTTCCTGTACTGTGGGTGCAGATGAGGACAGACAGGGTGCAGTGAGATTATACTCAGGAACCAGTTGAACAATCGTCAACTCTGCTCTCAGGAAATTGTTGAGAATGTGATGTCCCTTTCTTTCAGGATTTGCTGAGTCACAGGTTCCACTTGTCTTTCTGGTTCTTTTTTCCTGTTACATCCCTCCTGTGTGTGTAAATACAAGCTGGAAAGTGCCTTCCAGGGGCACGTCTGAGGGAGCGGGGGTGAAGGGAGAGAGAGAGAAGGGCAGCCCCAGAGCCAGGCTGACTCCAGCCCTGTCTTGATCACTACCATGTGAGCAGGGGAAGTTGATTAACCTCTCTGGACCTCAGGTTGCTTTCTGATAGCTCGTCCTGGTGTTTCCTGAGCATGCATTGTGACCTTTAGTGGGAATGAAGCACCTTCATAGGGTCTAGTCTCTCTTGCCTGATAGGAACTGAAGAGGTCTCTTGCCCGGGCTGGGAGCTAAGCTAGCTGTGCCATGTTCCAGGGCTTGAGCTTTTGAGAAAGGCTATTCCTGGTGGGACTGCTAAGCCTAGTGGGGCTGCAGACCTGAGCTCTGGCTGTGTCCTTCCCCATTTGCAGGGCCTGAAGAAGATCTCCGCCTACATGAAGACCAGCCGCTTCCTGCCAAGACCTGTGTTTACTAAGATAGCCCAGTGGGGCACTGATTAGGCCTCTGCCATGCTGGCACTCACAGGGAGGACCAGTCCACACTGGGGATCCTCCGGGCCCTGGGGACAGCCAGCCTTCTGCCCTCAGCCTCCCTGATCTCACTTCCTTCTCCTTCCCACCGCCTTCTCCAGCTTTTCAGTCCCCTCAGCTCAGACCCTGGTCAAGCCCATGCAGTCTCCATCTCCCCACTTCCTTTCATCAAGACCCCTTCCTCATTTGTGCCCCAACCCAACCACACAGTCCTCTTCCATGACCTGATGCCTGCCCTGAACTCTGCTCCCTAGAATTACCCTAAAGGTCAATACTGTCTCAAGTTCCCCAGTGGGGGGGGGGGGGCTGCCCCAGGCCTTCTCATCACCAATAAAGCCCGAAACACACTTGCTCTGTGCTGTGTCTCATTCCTTTTTCTTTTTGGACTCTCCGAGTGTTACAGCTGCTTCCAGAAATCTGAGCTCCGAGCCTGTCGTGCTGGCTCTGAGGAGTCTAATGGAGCAGAAGGAGTTTGAAATATCTTGATTCTAATCTGAGACCCTCACAGCAGTGACAAAGCTCTCTAGAGGATAAAGTGTGCTTGTCTGGACTCTCATTCACTGAAATACGTACTGGGACTCTGAACTGTGAAAAAGCCTGTGGGTCTGGGTCTCAATGAGTGATGATGTGGCTTTGGATGGCCTCTCTTCCTCCACATCCATGCCTGTGTCGATATTAGATTTCTAGGGTATTGTCTTTACTGCGTCTCTGATATCCTCTTCTGGCTTAAAGCTCTCCTGGCATGGGGACCTTCATTCTTGGTCAATCCTTTCTGTTTGGGGAAAGGGAATTGAATTTACCCTGCTCTCTGCTAATTTTTATGACCCGTCCCTCCTGCACCCAAGGAATCACTGTCAGTAAATCTCCTAGTCAGCGAGGCTCCCTGTGTCTCCTTCCACACTGGGTTAGCCAGACAGTTCTTGGGGAACTTCAAAGTATCTGTGACGATCAAACCCTGGTTTTGTGCAGGCATGATGGGATTAGTTGCTATTGCGTTCAGGATTTGAGTTCAATAGAATGGTTGATTGCCAAGACCTGCATGGCTCTGGGGTGGATCTGACTGGGGCACCTGGAAAAGAAGAAAGACTGAAACAAGTCCAGAAAACACTGGGATCGGTAGGCCATGTGCTATGATGGAGATGCAGTAGCCACCCAGAAATTCAGGGTGTACAGCTGAACTAGAAGGCGGGTTTATTATTCATGTGTGGACAAGGAGGTCTGCCAGCTCATTTCTGTAAGGGTCTGTAGGGGAGCAGTCCCTGACACAGTCATCCTGGAGGAAGAAACTGTGCTTGGTACTTTCTGCACATACTGTCAATGCCTGTCTTGGACCACGAGAAGGCCTTGTCTTTCTTCTGAGCCTGAGGCCTTGTCCTTCTCATGGGTCTGAGTGAGGCATTGTGGTTCTTGACATAGACACGTTCATACCAGCAATACACATTCACTCAGACTTCATCTGCTCCCCGACGGTGATATTTTAGTGTCAAATGGACTGTGCTGAGAGCTCCCCAGGAAGTTTGTGACATGTATGTATGCTGGTGGGACTATGGGGATGTTTCCAGGAGTGATGCCCTGTTGACTCTGTAGACTGAGTAAAGAGGACCGCTCTCACCACGGGGTGGGTGGGCACCACTCATGGGCACAGGGCTTAGGTGGAATCACAGCTAGATGATGTGTGAGATCATTCTGTCATGCCCGGGCACCCATGGGCTAGTCATGTGCATTCTTTTCTCAGGCTTTAACTGGGGCTTTCCCAGCACTTCCTATCCAGTCAGGACTGATTCCACATGGGCTTTTGGGGGGGGTCTCCTGAAATCAGCAGAAGAGGGGATACACACCACAGGAGAGCTTTTCCATTAGAAATAGCGTATGTACATCCACAGAACCCATAATAACATGCCTACACTTTTTTTTTCATTTATTTTATATACTGACCATAGTTTCCTCCCCCCCCTCCTGTTCCCTCTCCCCACCTCCCTTCCACTCCCCCTCCCCCAATCCACTCCTCCTCAGTCTCCATTCAGAAAAGGGCAGGCCTCCCATGGGAGTCAACAAAGCATGGCATATCACTTGAGGCAGGACCCAGCTCCTCCCCCTGCATCAAGGTTGGGCGAGGCAACCCAGCATGAGGATTGGGTTCTCACAAGCCAGCTCAAGTGCCAGGTCCTGATCCCATTGCTAGGAGCCCTACAAACAGACCAAGCCACACAACTATCACCCACATTCAGAGGGCCTAGGTCGGTCCTATGCAGGTTCCTTAGCTGTCAATCCAGAGCCAGTGAGCTCCCATGAATTCGGGTCAGCTGTCTCTGTGGGTTTCCCTGTCATGATCTTGACGACCCTGGCTCCTACAATTCTTCCTCTCTCTCTTCACCAAGACTCCCGGGGCTTGACCCAGTGCTTGCCTGTGGATCTCTGCATCTGCTTCCATCTGTTCCTGGATGAAAGCTCTCTGTTGGCAATTGGGGTAGTCACCAATCTGATTACAGGAGGCCAGTTCAGGCACCCTCTCCACTATTGCTAGGAGTCTTAGCTGGGGTCATCCTTGTGGATTCCTGGGAGTTTCCTGGCACCAGGTTTCTCCCTAAACCCATAATGTGCCTACACATTCTATTGATCCTGTCTCATGGGTCCTGGCTGGCCTTGGAGGGCAAGGGCCAAAATATTGGCAGTCCTTATGAACCCCCTTACTTTTACTGGTATAGAACTCCCAATTTTTTGGTGAACACCCAGAAGGACAGCATTGCCAATCATGTAATTTTAACTTTCATTGACATTTTGACCAGGTTCAGAAAAAACACTGAACAGTTTTAAATAAATCTTGATTTTTGTTAAGACTCATTTTCCCTGATTATATTAATGAAACAATGTTTAGTAGACCAAGAGACCAATATCCTAGGAGAACACTGTTGACTTAGAGATAATTTTGGTATTAGTGTATTAGACTTTGACCTTAGTAGTTAATAACCTTTAGTTATCAGACACGTATCATCCACAGACCTGTATAACTTATCCATGCTATCTACAACCTGACTTAAAGTTTAAAAAAAAGTCTTCAACTTTTATCTTTCACTTTTAGAACAAAAATCTTGTTTTATTATACAAAATCCACTCTTATTACAGGTTTTTTTTAAATTTTTACCCTCTTACCAAAAATACATCTATTTTCATATTTATATCCTTTTCAACGTCTCTCTCTATTTTATAACAAGAGTTTAATCCAAACTATGTATCGTGGCACAGTGTAGTAAATTAAGATTGTCTGTACATATATAGCCATAGCTCCAAGCTTTGTTCCTCCTGCATGTCTTGGGGGTATGTCTCATCACTTGGATTTTTATGTCTTTTCCCCAAATGGTCTCACAGATTCTGAAAGTAAGAGAAAGTGTTATAGTCCCTGAAGGGCCTGCCGAAGTATCAATGCTCTTGAGCGCTGAGCATTCTCTGTAAACAAGAAAAAGCAGAAGAGGAGGCACACAGAGATGCAAACAGCTTTAGGTGTTGACCCTCTAATTGCAGCAGTAGGTACAAAAGATGTTTATTCGCTATCCCTTGTCAGCCGAGTTCCTTTAGATATGGCAAAGTCAACCACAGGCCACGTTGGTTTTGAACCTTCAAAGACAGCTCTTTGCCCCTCAGTCAGAACACTGGCACAAGGGACAGTGCTCTTTGGTGTTAGGCAGCTGGACTGACATTAGCAGACTTCAAAGCCATTTGAAGACGAACCGAGTTGTCATAATCAGCTCTCAGCCTTTCTGTTATCTGTATAAAGGGTAACATCAAGATTTCTCCTCCTTAAGATTCAAATACCAAATGAGGAAGTGGAAGAGGAAGGTATCAGGGCTTTGTTGAGTCCCATTAAGGGAAGGCACTTCTTCCTGGTCAGTTGCAGAATCTGAGTTCTACCTCTGGCCCTGGGTACAGACATGACATTCTAAACTGTTCAAAACATAAGATTCCAAATACATATTATTGTCTCCTCCCTTAAGTTACCCAACTAGACTTGTCAATGATCTGGCCAGGAGACCACATCCTCAAGAAAGCTGATATACCCGAAGACATGTCAAAAAATGGGAGGAATAATTACTCCATGAATGAGATAACATACTTACAGACCCTAAAGCCCTGTCCTTGATGCAGTTGCTCACAGATGTGCTAAGCCTGCTGCTCTACTGAATTCTAACTCAGAAGGGATGGATCTTCCTTTCTCCCCTTCCTGTTTGTTCTTCAGATAGCAGCCAAATCACAGAATATTTCCCCTGACTCTCATTCTTTGAAGGCGTCTCTCATCTCATATGGCTTCTTCCAAACCTCCATTGCTGTGCTTACCTGCTTCCTTGGACACTGACCCAAAGAGTGCCACTCACTCCCCATTTTCCATTCTTCCCTCCTGGCAGCTACTGATATTTACTGATGTCCTGACCTACTACTTTTTTCTCTTCTTCTTAATGAGATGGTCCGTGAGTTTCCTTCCAAGTCCATTTTCATTTATTTATTTTATTTTTCAGACATGCAATTCAGGCTGGCCTCAAATTGGTATGGCAATTGAACTCCTGATCCTCTTGCTTTTACCTCCCAAGAACTGTGATTACAGAATTACACAATTATTCCCTCACTGAGTCTTGTGTGCATGTGTGTATGTGTGTGTGTGTGTGTGTGTGTGTGTGTGTGCGCGCGCGCACGCGCGCGCACATGTGTTCACACGTGTAGAAATCAGGGGTTAATATCGGTATCTTCCTCAGTTACTCTCCACCTTAATTTTAAGACAAGGTCTCTCACTGAATTTGTAGCTCACCAATTCAGCTAGACTGGCCATCCAGGAAGTCTCTGGGAATGTCCTGTCTCCATTTCCCTAGCACTGGGATTACAGGTGCAGCCCACCATGCCTCATTTTTTTTTTTTTTAATGTGGGGTCTAGGGAATAGAACTCATGTTTGATATTCTGGCTAGTTCCCCCATAAACATAATATTTTTATTAATTATTCTGGAATTTCGTACAGTGCACCCTGTTCATGCTCTCTTCTCATTCCTTCTAGGTCCATCTTCCCTTGCACCCCAAGCCCCCCAAAAACCCAAACAGCAATAACAACAACAACCCCAAACCTCCACCAAGTGCAGTTTGTGTTGCCCATTTACTCCCTGGAGCACAGTCAAACTCCTAGCAGCCATCCCATTTAAGAAAATTGAGTCCCCCCTTCCTTTCCATCTTCCCCAGATCCGCTCTTCCTCTGTTTTCCTTCAGAAAAGAGCAGGCCTCCCAGGAATATCCACTGAATGTAGCATAGCAAGATACAATTAGACCAGGCACAAACCCTCATATCAAGGCTGGACAAGGCAACCTGGCAAGAGGAAAAGGGTCCCAGGAGCAGACGAGAGAGTCAGAGACACCCCCACCCCCACTGTTAACAGTCCCACAGAAACGCCAAGCTAACAATCATAGCGTATATGCAGGGGACCCAGCTCAGATCCATGAAGGTAATGATTGCCACTTCAGTCTCTGAGAGTCCTTCTGAGCCCTGCTTAGGTGAAGTCTGTGGGCCATGTCCTCCTGGTGTCCTTGACCCTCTGGCTCCTGTGTTTCTGCTTTCCCCTCTTCCGGGGCTTCCCTGAGCTCCAAGGGGAGGGAAAGAATGGAGTTTTCCAATTTGGGCTCTCTCTCCACCTAATGTTTGACTGTGGTTCTCTAAATCTGTGCCCAATAGCTGCTGGTGGAAGCTTCTTTGATCATGATTGGGCTAGGCATTGATCATGTTTGTCTTTCTGGGTCTGGGTTACCTCACTCAGGATGGTTTTTTTCTAGTTCCATCCATTTGCCTGCAAATTTCATGATGTCATTTTTCAACAGCTGAGTAGTACTCCATTGTGTAAGTGTACCACATCTTATTAATCCATTTTTCTTTAGTTGAGGGGCATCTAGGTTGTTTCCAGGTTCTGGCTATTATGAATAAAACCACTATGAACATAGTTGAGCAAGTGTCCTTGTGGTAGGATGGAGCATCCTTAAAGTATATGCCCAAGAGTGGTATAGCTGGATCTTGAGGTAGATAGATTCCCAATTTTCTGAAGGGCCACCATATTGATTTACATACTGGCTGGTTTTTCATCAACTTGACACAAGCTAGAGTTATTTGGAAAAAGGAACCTCAATTGAGAAAATACCTATATCAGATTGCCTGTAGACAAGTCTGTAGGGTATTTCATGGTTGATGTGGGAGCACTCAGCTCACAGGACAGGGGTGTGGAAGATGAGGGGGGTGTGGGAGTGTGAGGTTTGGGGTGTAGGCAGTGGGAGATGCCACCTACCTTGAGCAGATGGTCCTGAGTGATGTAAGGAAGTAGACTGAAAAAGCCATAACAAGCAGGCCAATAAGTACTTTCTTTCTACGCGTGTATGGCCTCTGCTCTAGTTCCTGCATCCGGTTCCTGCTTGCAGTTCCTGACCTGACTTCCCTCAGTGATGGACTGTGACCTGAGAACTGAAGTAAGCCCCTCTTCCTCAAGTTGCTTTTGGTCGCTGTGTTTAATCACAGCAACAGGAGCCCTAACTAAAACACCTGGCAAGTCTTTACCAACAGAGCCATTTCTCCATTCTCCCGAGTTTGTTTTTAAACTCATTCCTCAGTGATGCTGTGGCAGTCTGAATAAAAATGGCCCCCATAGGCACATAGATTTGAATGGTTGGTCACCAGGAAGTGGCACTGTTTGAAAGGATTTGGAGGTGTGGCCTTGTCAGGTTAGGTGAGACTTTGTTGGAGGAAGTGTGTGTCTCACTGGGTGTGAGCTTTGGGGTTTCAAGGTTCCAAGCCAGGCCCAGTGGCTCTCTCTTCTCGCTGCCTCTGGATCCAGATGTAGAACTCTCCGCTACCATGTCTGCCTGCACGCCACCATGCTCTCTCCTACGAGGACAATAGACTAAACCTCTGAGACTGTAAGCAAGCCCAGATTAAATTATAAATTTCTTTTATAAGCGTGACCACGGTCACAGTGTCTCTGCACAGCAATAGAACAATCACTAAGACAAACACTAAAAACCTGAACAAGGGAACGTTGGCTCTCAAGTAACATTGGTAGGCTATTGTATTTGAGTTTTAACCTCAAGTCTCAGGTCCCACAATGACTCGAAGGGCATTCGAACCACCCTCTCATGCCCAAACACACATGAATGAGAAGCCTGAGCTGATGTCGGGGAGCTGGACGGCTGAGAGTCTGGCCTCGAGCTCTCTAGATCCTCTGCGGATACTGCAGACTCTCCTCCGATCAGGAATCTGTAACCCTGGAAGCAGGAGAGGGGTCTGGGTTGAGCACATGTTCAACCACCCAGCAAACTCCAGCTGTGAGCTCTGTGTTCCCTCCCACCGTGTTGGTGAGTGTGAGACTCTGCCAGCAGACTGCTGTCAGTGGTGGTGGGAAACCCCGAGTCCCCATGCCCTCTGTGTCTGGTTCTTGGACTGAAATCACAATTATGGCCAATGTACTGATCCATTTATATGCTCATTAGCTTGATGATCAAAGGCCTCCGTCTCCAACTAAATCCCCTAAAGGACACACAGAGACTCTAGCTGTGTGTGCTGTTTGTCACGGTCCTGGGGTTGTTCCCATGTCACTTCTTGTTCCTGTAACTCTAGGCTGTGGGACAATGAAGTTTTGATAGTTTCAGACTAGAGGAGTCTTGGAAACAGTGATACGTGCTGGATTAAACTCTCAGGTTGGGGGCATGACTTTTTGGTCCTTACATTGAGGGGTAAGCCTCCTGGGATGACAGATTCCCACAGTCTAGGTGTGAAAATTGAGCCCTTCAGTGAAAGGAGGGTGAGCCGCCTTGTTCTCTGCCTATCTGGCCAGTCTCCAGGGCATTGCCAACCTCCTGAGGACCCGGCAGGGGGAGGGGCTGTGGGCAGGGAGCCACCACAGCAGGCTGCCAGTCACTGCCTATGGTATCTGAGTGCTCAGACCTGGCCCTGGAGACTGTAGAGTTTGGACCAAAGTTCAAACATTACAGTCCTGCTGAGTTGGGCTTCAGGCCTTGAGTTTGGGCCGCCTGGGGGTGGGGAGGGAGGACTTAGGAACCTCATGCAAGCAGACACTGCCCCCTGGGTACTGGTATCTGAAAGTGAAGTCCATCCTGACTGAAGCCTGCCTGCTCAGTCTCCAAGGCTAGAACAGAAAACACACCCGTGACTCTGGGGTACTGGAATGTCCATGGAGTGAGCTAAAAGGTTAGGCTGCTAAGTGGGAAGGACCCTGCATTGGGGCCCAGTGAAGTGTTTGGCCTGGTTCCAGGAGGAAGAAACTCTTCAGCGCTTTCTAGAGCCTCCTTCCTGTTTCCTGTCAGGAGTCCTATACTTGCCCCTGTTCTATTGTTAGGAATAGAGATGGAGGCTTTCCTAGAGGAGGTGAAGTCTCACATTTAGGATCTCGCTAACCGTGCCTCGTTACCGGCCATCTCTCACAGCTGGGTCACGCCATCCGCCTGCTCCTGGAACACAGAGACAGACTACCAAGAGAAGAGATATTCCATGGGGGATGGTAATGACATTCTTCTGGTCAGACTCTTCTCCATCGATGCCCAGGGGCTTCTGCCTGGCTCCCTGTTTCTCAGCTCCGTGGCTCTCCTCCAGATGAACCCAGAGCTTATCTGTAGCAGGAATCTTAAAAGTTCTTATTAATAAAATCAAACCCGAGGCCAGTTATTGGGGTCCATGCTGGTAGATCAGAGAGACAGAACAAGCCACAGCTATCTCACCTCACCGGATCCTCAGCTGGTCTTGTCTCCTCAGACTGGAGGCCTCTGAGTCCTCATCCGGAATGGGTCTCAGCTGAATTACTGCTCAATAGCCTGAATGCTTAACCAGCCAAAATCGTCTTGTTTCTGGTTCTCACGCCTTATATACCTTTCTGCTTTCTACCACCACCACTCCCTGGGATTAAAGGCTGGCTTTCTGGGATTAAAGGCATGTGTCACCATGCTTGGCTATTTCCAATGTGGCCTTGAACTCACAGAGATCCAGAGGGATTTCTATCTCTGGAATGCTAGGATTAAAGGTGTGAGTGCCACCATTTTCTAGCCTTTGCATCTAGTGGCTGTCTGTTCTCTGACCCCAGATAAATTTATTAAGCTACACAATATTTTGGGGAACACAATACCACCACACTTATCCCTTCCAGAAACTCCTTGTGGGTGCAGCTTCGTTTTTCAGTACATAACCCTGGGAGTGGAGCGCGGGCTCCCTCCCTCTCAACCTGTAATTGTGTAGGGGTCGCCTAGTGCTTGCCCATACCTTTTGTAAAGCTTAGTCACATGGGACCTACAGGCTTTGAAGGAATATTCACTTGTGCAACCTTGGAATATGAGAATGAATGGGTCAGTTTACAGATTCCCCACCTCAGGGTGAAATAAATGATAAACGGCTCTGGTTACTGTACGCAAAGGTCACGAGGCACAGCCACGACTGCCTAGTAGCAGAGAGCTTTATTAGGAGGGAAAGGGATGGGAGGAGAAGAACCAGGCCTGGGGGAGACCGAGCAGAACAGAGAGAGGTGGTGCCTGCCTCTGGCTTTTTAAGGGTTCCTGGTGAACGTGCCCAGGTGGGCTTCTTATGGAGCTCCATCACACATGTGCTGACTGTGTGACCACGCTGCACACATGTAGTCACCAGCGCACATTGATGACATAAGACCCTTTGCTTAACTCCTGTACTGCATATGTGCCGTCGTGCAGCTGGAGTGAGGGCAGAATTCTAACAAGGGGGGCTCCCCCTGACATTTTGGGAGGATCTCAGAGGAAGGGAAGAATGTACAGGGAGAGATACTTTCACATTATTTTGTCCTAATGGCTGAAGACAATGGCTGAGTGAGAAATTCAAGCTGGGCCTGGACTTTCCCAATGTAGGTGCAGGGAAGGGGAGGTTTGGGGAAGGCATGGTGTCCTCACCTCATCTCCTTGCCTGGCTGAGAGGGTTGGGATCAGAGCTTCTGCTCTCCTGCTCCCACTCCTGGTGGCTGCACAGCATTTCTGTGATGGACTGGGTCCCAGCTCTTCCATTCAGTGGGCAGTGTGTTCATGGAGGGCTTCTAATGGTAGGCACACTGAGTGCCAGGCCCTGTATCTGTCTTTACCCAGGGAAGAACGTTGGGACCTCATATCCTATTGAACTGCCCCTGCTTGTCCATCCACTTGCCCTACTTAATTGGTGGATCACACAAGATCACCCAGAGCAACGCCATCTGGCTCTACCTTGGCCACACGCACAACCTGTGTGAGGCTGGCTGAAGGTGGGGGACAGAAGCCATGCTCTTGGGTAGGATGCTGAGAGGGAGTCTGTGCTGTGTGTACCTCAGGTTGGGAGACAGAAGGAGAGGGTTTGTGTGGACATTTTGGAGAACCAGGTTATGGACACCTGAATGCAGATGAGTGTGGTATGCCATAGCCTTGACTTTGTGAGTCCTTACCGGGGCAGACAGGGGTTTGAAGGAGGAGTTAAAGGCTTGCGTTCCTATCTATACTTGTTCTATTTGGTGTTTGAACCCACCCATTATGGTTCTCCAAGGTTTCCTCTTCAGCCAACACACTCACCTCCTTAACCCCCAAATCTTATTAATAAACACTGTGTATCAATGCCTAGAAGTGTTTAATATTACTGTGACAGCCATGGTTGGTTTTTTAGTTACTATATATTTTTGTATTCAGAATTCTCTCCAACTTTGAACTTGACCACTGTTCATCTTGCCTAGCTGGTCACACATCATCTGCCTGCTCCTTGAGTGAACAGATTCAAACCAGAAGAAAATGTCTAATATGTTCAGAAATCCACCCAACAGTTTTCCCAGAGCTGAGTTGCCCGTAGAAGCAATACTCAGGGCTTCTCTCCCTAATAGGCAGCCCATGGTCAGCCTGAGGACCTTTGTCCGTTTCATCATCAAACAGGGCTCAGCTTTGCTCACGTTGCTCAAATATTGACTCTGGTCTTGTGTCATCCCTTGGAGATAATTTGGTCTCTTCTCTGGAGACTGTTAACTACTGTGCTTCTCTGGTTATACTGGACTTCCAGGTGCAGGACCTGTCAGTTACCCTAAAGTCCTGGGTGTAATACACCATGCCTGGTTTGGATGCCAGTGGTGACAGATTCAGAGACAGTGTGGCATTCCCATCTAGCTTAGGCATTAGTGTGGCATTTCCATTTTAAGCTCCGAGTGAACTCTGCTACCAAGTAGGAGTCTGATTTCCAAGACTGTGGTGCCTTGCAGAGAAGCCTGCCCACCAGCACAGGCCCAGGGTTAGAAAGAGGATGCTCTTCTGCACAGCCCTGTGAGGTCAGCCTTTCTCCGGAGCACTGGTCTAAGGGTTATGACAGCTGTTGTCTACCTCAGGAGAAACGGAAGCCAGAGTTCCTGAAGGGCCTCCCAGATCACCTGAAGCTCTACTCTGAGTTCCTGGGGAAGCAGCCATGGTTCGCAGGGGACAAGGTCAAGAGGGTAACTGGTGAGGAGGGGGAGTTGCCTTTCTTCCCAGATGACCAGATCCCATCTCACTGACCCTGCTTCCTGCAGATCACCTATGTGGATTTCCTTGTCTATGATGTCCTTGACCAGCACCGTATATTTGAGCCCAAGTGCCTGGATGCCTTCCCAAACCTGAAGGACTTCTTGGCCCGCTTTGAGGTGATGCCCTGGTCCTCCTTGCTCTTGGCTGTCCTTCCCTGGTCCCTTTCCAGGATGCTTCCCTATTCTGAGGGTTAAAAGAAGACTAACAAGGATCTATTGAGCACTGGCTTTCTGCCAGGATCTGTGATCAGCCGCTTAGATCTGTGGAGTCCATTTATCATTGCAACAGCTGGCCACCTGGATAGAATTAGATGTCCCACTGGACTGATAAGGAATCTGGAGGGCAAGCTGCTTGCTCAAGGTCCTGGTGCCAGCAGAGGCTGTTCTGGGCTCCTGACTGCCTTTGGCTTCTAAAGGCAGCTTTCAGTGTCTGTCTCTGATTTGTGCAAAATGGAAAGTCAGGCCTTTGTACATCCTGGGTTTCCTGCCCAGGACCTGTGGTATGCAGAACATGTGAAGAATGTGTTTGTTCCTGCAGCCATTAGGCTGAGACCAAGGCAGACTGGTGTGCAGGACTAAGACATCCTCAATGGACATATCTGATCTGATCTGTAGAATGATGTAGTCAGTTCATGTTCCTGACCGGGGAAGCATTGTGACCCTGGCTGTTCCCATGGAAGATTTTATCTGGAGGTCTGTTGGTGGGTTGCTCTTGCCTCCTTTCCTCTTTCATATCTCACGTTCCTCTAGGAGATGAAGTCATCCTTTTATTTTTATTCAGATTCTTTGGAATTTTCCCCTGTGTGTGTGGCACAGGGTCAGGCCCAGCAGGACATGCGATAATGTCCCTCCATCCTGGGGCTGAGTGCAGCTGGAAGCCGTAGGCAGGGCAGAGATGCACGTGGTATTAGTGGAGGCCCTCATCTCACAGTTACTCACAGCCATGCTGAACTCTCTGGTTGGACACGAACGAGACCTATTTTTTTTCAGATTTGTGTATTGGTGTAGCAGTAGCGCCTGCGTTACCACTAACCGTTCACCATGTCTGAGCGAAGGGCTGCGGATTAAAAAATAGAGACAAGAGACAGCGAGTCATTCGTACGATTGGATGTCGAATGCCGTTTATTGCAAGAGGGAAGAAACCTTAAATACAGGCTTACAACACAAATGGAGGATCCCCTGAGGGCAGAAGTTCGCTACCAATGATCTACATTCTAGACCCAAAGTTCTGCATACTTGCATCTAAGTTGTTTACACCAAATACAGGATGCACCTAAGTTGTTTACATCACAAGCAGGATGTAGGAACAAAGAACCTCCAGTAAGCTCTCCGATGATCCTAAGGTGAGAAGGACACCGGCAGGGAATCTGAATAGGAAGGACACCTGGTCAGGCAAGCAAGGCTGCAGCCACTCACAGTCGGGGGTCAGGGCCCATGGCGCCCACAGGTCCCCCCTTTTTATTAAATGAGCTTCTGACTTAGGTTGCGTGGGACCAGCAGACCACCTTACCCGTCATAGAGACACTTGCCCAGGCCACACAAGTGCTCTGTCTTAGGTTGGAGGCAGCGGCCCAAGCATTACCCGTCTCTGAATACTCATTATCATACAGACTCAACCATGTGAGCTGTAGAGTGACTGCCGCCAAAGATCTCAAAGTGGCACTGGGCTTGCAATCTGTGCGACACAGAAAAGACCAGCAGAAGTCCTAACCCACCCATAGCCAGAGGGCTACAGGCAATTGAACCATTCCCTATTTAAACGAGCCTTACCGCAAATAGGAGTCCTGTAAGGTGGTATCCCGAGCAAATGGAACTTGAGTTTAAATAATTTATAACTTACAAAGCCAATTATAATGTATAAAAGTGGAATTAAATTTATCATGCCCAATAAGAAGAAAGATTAACTAACTGTGGTAGCTACTTTTGCTGCCAGGGTCTCCATTGTGCTAGCTGTAGTAACCAATTATGAAATAGCAATCCCAGAAACAATAGCAGCAGTGGCAACAGCGATGTCAGAGTCTCTTCTGGAGCGTGTGAGCATCATCTGTGTCTAGCTGCCACGGTCCACTGGCATGGACATGGCTCCAGGAACACGAACCACCAAGGCCCATTTTTCTTGATCCCAGCACTACTTAGGCTGGCAGGTCTGCAAGAGAACAACTGAGAAACATAAAGAAAACAGAAAACAAAAACAGCAAACAAGGAGCAGAACTAATGGCCTCAGTAATGGCTACATTCAGGCTCACAAATTTTGAGGTATCTTCAGAAAGGCTAGATGAATTTCAGGAGGCAAATAAATGTTGCACAGAGCCATTCCTGAAAAGTAGGTACTACACCAGCTTGAGGGGGGTTGCAAAATGCGAAAAGCTTAGCTGGCATGCTACTGTTAGCAAATGAAGTTCATTGACCTTCAGAGTTATCCTTAATCTCCAAGGTGTGATACATTCTCAATGTTTTTTGAAAAAAGTTACCATACATTACCTTCTGAAGAATCCAACCACATGGCTACAGTTCCTAGGCTTACAATAATGTTTGCCAAGGCTGGCCATATTGGGCTCTCAATCCCCATTGGCATCAGAAGGGGAGAGTTTTTTACGAAGGCCCAATAGGTCTCTGCCATGTTGGGATTCAGCAGCAGCCACAGAGCGTACACAGCGTTCAGGAACCCACAGAGGAATTTCATTGTCCTGTGGAAAGACACAAACAGATCCCCGGGCCCACACCAACACCGGATCGGGTCCCCTCCAATTGCCAGTAGAAAGATCTTTCCATCGCACCAGAGGATGATTTGCAACAGGAGCCCTCCAGTGCTTATCTGCAGCAGATACTCCAGCAGAATCCACCGATAAAAAATTTAAAATATATAAAACAAGGGAAAGAATAGAATGTGGAGAGGAGAGATGAGCCCCTAACTCCCCCCTTTTTACTTTAGCAATATAAGTTTTTAAGGTACGATGGCAGCGTTCTACTATAGCCTTTCCTTGAGGATTATAAGGAATACCAGTCTTATTAACAATAGAAAAATCTTGGCAGAATTTTGAAAATCCCGTACTATTGTAGGCAGGACCATTATCAGTCTTTATGTATTTTGGCACTCCCATGTAAGCAAAAGCATGAAGACAATGATTCTTTACATCCTTAACCTTTTCCCCTGAATGGACAGAAGCAAAAATTAGAGAAGAATATGTATCAATAGACACATGGACATGTTGTAATTTTCCAAAGGAAGGCACGTGTGTGACGTCCATCTGCCACACATGATTAGGTAAAAGTCCTCGAGGATTAACTCCCAAATGAGGAACAGGTAAAAATTCCACACAAGTAGGGCATGATTTAACTATCTGGATGGCTTGTTCCCGGGTTATGCCTGTATGATAACGGAGAGATCCAGCATTAAGATGATAACGCTGATGCAACTGAGTAGCCTTATCAAAGGCAGAATAGACTAATGTGACAGCCATACGAGTAATGGCGTCAGCCCTCTGATTACCTTCACTTAGAGGTCCAGGCAATTGAGTATGAGCTCTAATGTGGCCCACATAAAGGTTATGTGAGCGAGACCATATAAGTCCTTGTACTTGCAATAAGTATTCATGAATGGAAGAAATGGATGGTATGTAGGCTGTTGTTTCCAAAGGCATAATGGCATGTGCCACATATTGACTATCGGTATAAATATTTACACTCTCATCAGAAAACATCTGTAAAGCAAGCAACAGCGCCTGTACCTCTGCCACCTGGGCAGAAGTGCCCTGGACTTTTATTCTCTTTACTATGTTACCAGAAACCACCACAGCAAAACCACGTGAAGTGCCATCAGTAAATACCACACGGGCCTGAGGAATAGGAGTCATTTGTACTATCTTGGGAAATATAACAGGATGCAATTTAAAAAATTGACACACATCATTGGAGGGGTAGTGAGTATCAAACTGACCCTGCATGGAGCATGTCAATATGGCCCAATCATTATCATTAGCTTGCAACCATGCTACTTGAGACTGGGTGTATGGGGTCACCACAATATCTGGCTCCTTACCAAAAGTTTGAACACTGATCTTGATTCCCTTAAATATAATCTGAGCGACAGCTTGTGGATAAGGAGTGATGATTTTTGCTGGAGAAGCTGGGGAATGTACCCATAAAATAGGACCTGTTTGCCAAAACACTCCAGTAGGTGAATGAGTAAAACAAAATATCAAATACAATAAGGGAGAATTAAGATCTATATATTGTACGTGAGCCTGTTCCAGGGCCTCTTGCACACGTTGTAGGGCTACACGTCCTTCAGCTGTTAATTTACGGGGAGATGAAGGGTCAGGGTCGCCCTTTAAGACATCATACAAGGGGCGAAGCTGACCTGTTGGAATTTTTAAAGTGGGCCGAAGCCATTGAATATCTCCCAGAAAGGTTTGGAAATCATTAAGTGTGCGTAGCTGATCCATGCGCAGAGTAATCTTTTGTGGGCGTATGCCCGTGCGTAACAATTCATGACCTAAATAATGATAGGGAAAAGATACCTGTACCTTTTCTGGGGCTATCTGTAAATTAGCCAAGCTAAGAACCTCTTGTAAATAAGAAAAGGCATCAAAAACAAGTTTTTTATCTTTAGCAGCCATTAATATATCATCCATATAGTGAATTATATAAACACCTGGAAAAGCTTTTCGAACTGGAGCTAGGGCCAAAGACACATAAATTTGACATATAGTAGGGCTATTGGCCATTCCTTGAGGCAATACCACCCACTGATATCTCTGATAAGGTTCCTTAAGATTTTCTGAAGGAACACTGAAAGCAAAGCGAGGACTGTCCTCGGGATGCAAAGGAATGGTGAAGAAACAATCCCTCAAGTCAACCACAATTAAATGCCAATGCTTAGGAATTGCCACAGGGGCAGGCAAGCCAGGCTGTGTTGCTCCCATGAGAAGCATGGTTTTATTTACAGCTCTAAGATCCTGTAATAGCCTCCATTTTCCTGATTTCTTTTTAATAACAAATATAGGTGAGTTCCAAGGTGAAGTGGAAGGAATGATATGTCCAGCATCTAACTGCTCCTTAACCAATGCATACGCAGCCTCCAATTTTTCCTTAGCAAGGGGCCACTGCTCCACCCATACAGGGTCATCACTCTTCCAAGTGATTTTTATCGGTTGTATAATCGAAGGCTGTTGTGCAGTGACCTGTATGGAAAAGACCCTAATTCTCTAGTATCCCCAGGACCCCTAGTGACACAGTTTTTGTCTGCCTCAGGGAGCGGGTCTCCTTGTAACATTATCCCTAAGCCTTTGTCCGGGCAGTAGCCCTGACTCTTTAGCATCTGTTGTACAGGCTGTGTAGTAAGCACCATTCTCATACCATCTAACACATCCCGTCCCCACAAGTTCACTGGAATGTCAGGTAGCACAAATGGTTGAAAAGTTCCTGCATGACCTTCCTCATCCTTCCAATTTAAAAGTAGCCTGCTCTGCAATGGCATCTGAACTGTGCCAATACCTTTTGGTGAGAGGTAGAATTTTTAAGGGGCCAATTGGGATCTCAGGATTCTTGTGAAATTACAGATATATCCAGTACCAGAATCCAATAATCTTCCAATCTCAATCCCATATAATTTTGTTTTTAATTTAGGCTGTTTATCATTGATAACTGTTTGTCAAAACACCTTTTTTCTTGTACTTTCAAAGCCTCTAGTTATATATATCGGCACCATTTTGAATTTAAAATATGAAAGCAATAATAATTGAGCAATTCTATCACCAGCTTTTGTTTCCATGGTCCTTTTTTACATATGCCAATTATAAAAGCATTAAATACAATCTCTATAGGATTTGAAAAGGTAAAACTTTAGGTAATACTCTTGAGTATTTTTATAAAATCTTTAAAAGAGGATCCTTTCTTATAAATTTCAAGTAACACATTAGCACAAATAGCCAATTATTAACAATGTGGACCAAACAATTTATATGTATTTTATTTACTGGAAAAATAATTTTGTAACCTCTTTATCAGTAAGAGATTATCATTTATGGATTTATCTTAGCAACATTATTTAATAAGCTAATAACCCAAACCATTTCAGGTGTTATATTTTTATAGAACTAAACCAAGAATTTCTAAAAGGAACTTAAATTGTAGAGCCAAATTTTCAGTAATGATCAGCAGACAAGACCATACCTAATATATAGTTCAAAATTATGAATTTTGTTCCTTTAGTTTTTCAACCATGAGGATCAAACATTTATCCAAACATTTATCAAGACAATCAAAAGAACAGAACATCCTTTATTCACACAGCATTGCCTTAGCATTTAATGTCCTGACCGAAACCATTTTTCACCAGAAGTTAGGCCTGGTTTAAAATTTTTAGTGCTAGTTCCTTCTAGGCCTCTGCTCACTGGCTCTGTCCAGTGCTCAGGCTCCATTGCCAGCGCCTGCCTGGGCCGCACTCGCACTCTATCACGGCTCTGCCTCCCACCAGCATGTATCTGTCCGCCCGCTGCTTTGGGCTATCTCGTGCACGCCTTTGCCTTTGTCCGCCACAGTCGCTGGGCGCGCCCCGCACACATAAACTCATGTTTAAACTTCCTACTCCCATGAAGGGAATACCTAATAACGAGTTATTCCCACCATAAGGGAAAAACAGAAAAACATTTTCCACAAAGGGATCCTAAATACTGAATTATTCCCACTCTGAGGGAAAAATAAAAAACATCTGAGCCAAAATTAAGCAAACAGACAGCAAAACTTCTAACCTCTAAGCTTGCTTGCTCTCCAGTCAGCAGCAATGAGGCCTACCTGCCGATTCTTTGTAATTCAGATGCTGTCGCTCTGCACTGGCGGGAAGAAAGAGCTCAGAGTTTCAGCTATCCTGAAAACTCTACAACTGGAAAAAATCTTTACATTTTCCATTACCACTGGGAAGAGGCTTCTCTCTTTCCTTCATCTTTTCTCTACAGGGCCCCAATCTTTAGGCCTAGTTTCAAAAATTTTTCCCCTTTTTACCGGGAAAATCCTTTTTTCTTGATTAAAATTTTTCTCCCATTTCTAACGGGAAATTTCCTTTCCTTCCCTCTTCTCTTTTGGGAAGATTTCCTTCTTTTTATTTAAAATCTTAGCTGTCTTGCCCTTTCTTAACTTTGGTACCTTCCTGCTTCAACAGTCCAATTAACTGACTGTGAGCTAGCTGTACCCATTTCAATCCACTCTTACCGTAAAATGCCGGCCGGCCTTCCAAGAGTGTCCGTCAGCTGGTCCTTCTTACTCGGATCTCGGTAGGAACCTCCATCTGTAGCAGTAGCGCCTGCGTTACCACTAACCGTTCACCATGTCTGAGCGAAGGGCTGCGGATTAAAAAATAGAGACAAGAGACAGCGAGTCATTCGTACGATTGGATGTCGAATGCCGTTTATTGCAAGAGGGAAGAAACCTTAAATACAGGCTTACAACACAAATGGAGGATCCCCTGAGGGCAGAAGTTCGCTACCAATGATCTACATTCTAGACCCAAAGTTCTGCATACTTGCATCTAAGTTGTTTACACCAAATACAGGATGCACCTAAGTTGTTTACATCACAAGCAGGATGTAGGAACAAAGAACCTCCAGTAAGCTCTCCGATGATCCTAAGGTGAGAAGGACACCGGCAGGGAATCTGAATAGGAAGGACACCCGGTCAGGCAAGCAAGGCTGCAGCCACTCACAGTCGGGGGTCAGGGCCCATGGCGCCCACATATTGGAGCCGTTAGTGCAGCCACAGACCTCAGCCTGGCAGCGTTTCTCCTTCTCCTCCACTCTCCACGCAGGGATGCACTTGTTTTTCAGTTAGTTCTCACCAGCTCTGGTTCTGGTCCACATAGCGTGGCCTTGGGAGTGTGCAAGAGGTGGCCTGGCTGAGGAATGGGTGATTGTGGGGTACAGAAGCCCTTGTTCTGAGCACAGATGGGTGTGGCTTGTTGGGGTGGCCCTGGCTCTCTGTTGGTCTTTAGAAATGATCTGCGCACTTTTGCTGAGGTGTCCTGGGACACACTCCACTGCCTCAGAGCTAGAGATGAGGTTGCTTGGGGCTCAGGCAGAGTGCTCAGGGCTCAAGTGGAGAGGCCTCAGCTTCAGGGGGACAGCTGGAGCTGGCCTGTCCCTGCTTTGCATCCCCCTGGCCCTCTCCACTCACACTCAGGGTTTGCTGAATCACTGGGTGGGACCTGGGCTCTCTTCTGAGCCCCAGGCAAGTTCTCAGCCCTGTTGGTTTTCTGGCTCTTTGCTTCTTTTCATCATAGGGCAGCCAGGAGTGACAGTGCCCTCTATGGGAGGCAGGAGGGAAGTGCACAGAGAGCAGAGTGGCAGCCAGAGAGCTGGGCTGAGCCTCTTAGCCATGGGAGAATGAGGAAGTTTCTTAACCTCTGGGCACCTCAGCATCCCTGCTGAATGGTGGTGGTGGGACTGGTTTTGCAGGGTGGTTGGGTGGATTTTCTAGATCTGGCCTTTAAAGTCTCTTGGATGTTCCTAGGGTGAGTTTGCCCACCTGATGCCCTCTTTCTCCTTCCTGCTACAGGGCCTGAAGAAGATCTCTGCCTATATGAAGAGCAGCCGCTTCCTCCCCAGGCCTGTGTACTTAAAACTGGCCACGTGGGTAACAAGTAGGACCCCGCACTGCTGGTCCTGGTAGGGAGACCTGTCATGCCCCCGGCGCTCTGGACTTTGAACCGTCCTTGGCTCCTGCTATCTACTCTGGTTCAATCTTCCCTTCCTTTGTGCCTATTCCATTTCCTTCTCCTCCACCAGGGTCACTGCGTCCCCTCCATCCCCAGTCATAGTGAAGGCTGTACGCGTTCAGCTCATCACTTCGTTGGTTCTTTCCTTCTCGTCCTTGTTTCTTCAGTTTCCAACCAGACAGTCCCAGGCTTTGCTTTGAGCAGCTTCATTGACGCCATACTCTCCATGTTGCCTGAGATCAGCCTTGTCTGGACTCCACCTACTCTGTGTCTTGTCTTATAGCCCGCGGCTCTACAGACCGCGTGGACTCAGTAGAGTTCACGGGAAGAGGTGGGTAATGAGACTGTGATCAGAGCTCCCAATCAAATACGGTTCTTGATGTTGTCTGAAAATTCTGACCCTGGGATTGAGGATGGTGCTCCTTCTGTGACAGGTCCTCGTTCTTCCTGCAGTATGGAGTACCTCCATTGGCCGTGTATCCTTGTGTGTCGGGCCTCGAAGCAATGCCTGCCTGGTGGGAAGAGGTGAGCAGGCTCTAGACTCAACATCTGTTCTCACCTAGAAGTCTTTCGTGAACTGAATGCTCAGTTTTCTGAACATTCTTCTTTCTTCTCAAGATGTCTCCCCATAAATATTCCCACTGCTTGTGACTGGGGTTGTGGGTGTTTTTGCCTGTCAATCATAGGCTCCATTGAAGGATCCAGGCATTGTTAGATGCTAAAAGCCTCCTTTGATGAGGGCCAGATCCTGGATTCTGGCCTTTGTCAAGCACTTCCTTCGACCTACCTGTAACTAGGAACAGGTTGGAGGACAGCCCTGCAGGGCACTGTCCTTATGCCAAGTTCCAGCTGTTGCAACTACAGCAGTTAAGAGATGAGCACTCACAGGCAGGATGTGAGGTCACTGTGAAATAAGTGATTAATTAAAAGCTTGTGAGATAAGAGAAGAGATTATTTCCTTTATTTATTGATTAATCCGGTAAGATCAAAATCCTTTAAGCCAGCCCTTATTAAACATTGACTCACGTGAGTAGACTAAAGGGTAAACTGTGTCTCAGAGGGCCACACTGCAGCTTCCATAAGAGTCTTCTTTTTTTTTTTTTTGTTTTGTTTTTGGGGTTTTTGTTTGTTTGTTTGGTTTGGTTTTGGATTTTCTTTTCTTTTTTTTTTTTTTGGATTTTCTTTTAAATTTGTTTTTGATTTGGAGGAGAGGTTGCAAGGGCAGAGGGCAGATTCCAGGAGATGGGGTGATAAGTGGGATTGGAAAGCATGATGTAAAATCCAGAGTCAATAAAATTTAAAACAAACAAACACAAACAAACCAAAAAACAAAAACCATTAACTCAAACACAGATGAACTAACAGGAAAAAGGGAAGTTAAAGGGAATTTGATCAAAGTTAAGTAGGTAGACACAAATATTAAACGGGATTAAAAGTGTGTGCGCACGCCTGTGCGCATGCGTGTATGCATATGGGAATCAGAGGTTGATAATGTCAGATGTCTTCTTCAAGCATCCTCTACCTTACTTCTTTTTTTTCAGACTTTGTCTCATACTGGTCCTGAAGCTCACTGATTTGGCTGAATCACCTGGCTAGCAAGTCCCAGGACTCTTCTTGCTTCCCTCTCCCTGCACTGAAATGGACAGGCTCACACTTCCTAGCCTGGCTTTTACACAGGTGCCAGGAACTGGACTCAGCTGGTCGAGCACGCACAGTGTGCAAATACTTTACCGACTGAGCCATCCCTCCAGCCCTCCTGGGCTCTTCTGACTCCTCCGCTGCATGCTGTTCTGTAGAAGTCTCATTGAACGCATTCCACACACAGTGGCTGCAACACAGAGAACACCACACAACTCAACTCGGGCAAAGGACCTACATGGACTTTTCTTTTTCTTGGAAAGATATGCGAGCGTCTATAGGCACACGAAAAGTTGTTCAAGAATCAGTTATCACTAGAGAAATGCAGGACACAGCGGCATTCAGCATCTGCCTGACACACATCTCATTAGTCACTGTCAGTAAGCCACAGGTGGTGATTGTGTGGAGTAACTGGGATGTTTTTTGCTCTGGGTTGTAAACTGCTACAGCACTGTGGAAATTAGGTTGTGCCTCATAAAAGAAGTGATAGAATTACTTATGGTGAACCAATTCCTTTTCTAGGTACATACTCAAAATAATTCAAGGTTCATATATTACATATTTGCATATAATATATAGTATATATATGTACCATATATATAGTGGATTTATATAACTATTTTGGCTTTTTTAGACAAAATTTCTCTCTTTAGCTCTCAAACTGGCCTAGAATTATTTATGGAGCCTAGATTGGCCAAGACTTATAATCTTCTTGCCTAAAAGCTTCCTGAGTCCTTAGGATTACAAATATGTGCCACCATGGCCAGTTCAAATATGTATTTGTATGTCCATGTTCAAAGAAGCATTATTCTGATGAATAAAATATGAAAGCAACCCATGAACCTTTTCACAAATGAATGTAAAAAGAAAATGCAGTATAGGAACACAGAGGAATACTTTTCAGTGTTAAAGAGGAGGGCTATTTTGACACATGGTAAAGCTTAGATGAAACTGCAGCCATCAGAACTGGTTAAACAAAACAAAAAACCCCAAAACACCACTGCAGACATTTTACAATTCTGATTATATTAGCTACTTTCCCTATCATTCTGACAAAATACTGGGCAGGACACAACTGAAGGGCAAAAAGATTTATTTAGGTGAATATTTCATAAAGTTTGACCCACAGTCCCTTGGCTCTATGTGCTCAGGCAGACTATCATGGTGGCCAGGACATACGGTAGAGGCTGGGTTTCCTGTCTTGGTGGGTCAGAGGCAGAGTGCCACAGGAAGAGTCCTTAGATTGTCCTCTGCAAGGACCCGTTCCCAGGCATCTCCTCTTGCAGCTCCGTCTCATGTTCTAAATTTTCCACCACCTCACACGACAGTGCCGCACTCAAGTGTCCGGAATATGACCCTGCGGGTACAGTCGTATTTGAGCCACAACATGAGGAAGGCCCAATAGTCACGGAGATGGTGGCTTCTGCAGGCTGCAGGGAAAGGGAGCTGGCAGAATCTCCAACTTCACAGAAGGAAAAGGGCCGCAGAGATGAGTGGTGGCAGCTGCCAGCACAGTGCCCGTGACAATACTGAGCTGACACAGCGGGAATGTGATCTTATAGAATTTACTATACCCAAAACGATATAAGGTCCAGCCTTTGTTGTTTGCTCCTGGGTTCCGTGGAAGAACCTAACAACCAGCTGAGGATTCTAGTCTGAGGGATATCCAATGAATCTAAGCACACTGAGTTCTTCAGTCCATTCACTGTATCCTTCTAAATTCAGTCTATCTGCACAGTTTCTTTTCTGTTCTCACACTTAGCTCCTCTCAGTCCCTCCTGCTCTCAGTCTCCTGCTCTTCTCTCATCATTCTACCTAGTTCTTTCCATCTCCGGCCTCATCTTGTTCTTCTCAATCAATTCTCCTTCTGCTCCGAGGGAACCAGTATATATACCCAAACAGTAACTCTTTGGCGGGGAATGACTAAAGGGGAGTTCTCTGGTGGGGTCAACTAAAAGCTGAGATCAGTTAGGGAATTTATGTGCTCAAAGTATAATCTAGAAGTGGCTAGGTAGAATGTTAGAGGTCTATAAACGTCACTAGAAAAGCAAAACTGCCTTTAACTGTTTTGTTTTGTTTTTTTTTTTCCTGCTCATCCCAGTTGCAGCCGCTTTCTGGAAGATGGGGAGGGACTTATGCTCGGTTGCTAGGCAACCTAGTTCTTAGCATGTAGCATTTGGTTAGTTAAAGCACATTCACTAAGAGTAATTGCTAAGGAAGTTTAAAACTTAATTTGCACAAGAAGCTTGGCACCTATCTGGCACCTGGCCTTGCCAGAAATCTCCTCAGGTCAATGGGAAATTGTAGCTAGAGTTTTCCTGCCTTGCCCACAGTCATGACAAATCTTTGTCACCCGCCAATCCCACAGCCGCTCAGACCCAACCAAGTAAACACAGAGACTTATATTGCTTACAAACTGTATGGCCGTGGCAGGCTTCTTGCTAACTGTTCTTATAGCTTAAATTAATCCATTTCCATAAATCTATACCTTGCCACGTGGCTGGTGGCTTACCAGGGTCTTCACATGCTGCTGGTCATGGCGGCAGCTGGCAGTGTCTCTCTACCTCAGCCTTCCGCTTCCCAGAATTCTCCTCTCTCCTTGTCCCACCTACTTCCTGCCTGGCCACTGGCCAATCAGTGTTTTATTTATTGACCAATCAGAACAATTTGACATACAGACCATCCCACAGCAGGAAATAACTACCTTCACTCAGTAACCAGCAAATGACTAAAACATCATTTCAGGAATGTGAGCAGTAAATCTCTTAAATTAAAATCTTATGTAAATAACCCGGAGTGAGGGTAAGGAGTTGAGGACTTAATTGCTAATGGTTATTTTCTCTGTCTGTGGGTGAAATGAGCTAATGCTTTTCTGTCTGCATTTGTCCTAGGATAAAAAGATATCTTAGCTAAAATCCTTTTGACTGGGGAATGGCCCTGACCAGATATGTGTAAATGAAGAATAAAGACAGCTGGAGACAGTTATCCCATTGCCCCAAATGTACAGGAGAAGTTGTGCCCGTAAGGTTGAGATGCAATCATGAGATTACATGTGCACATACCCTGGAGATGCAGGGTAAATGGGGAGAATCATAGCTGTTATTGCACAAGAGGTTTACAACAAGAGACAGCCAGCTCATTCAAAAGGCAGTAATTCCATAACTGAACAGAACCCCTTAGTTCTGATAGGTTGACCTTCTGAACTCTAGTTGTCACCTGCTGTATACTTCCATGGACTTTTGCTACCAAGGGCTCTCAGTATTACCACAGTAAATATGACAAATGCATGGGAAAGCAAACAAAGAATAGGCGGTCACACTGTCCCCAACCCCAAATTCAGATGTGCCCATTAAAAAGGCGAGCTGCTAGAAAGCCAGATTTTAAGTGTGGTTATTAAAGAAAGAATAGAGAGTAACTTCATTCTCCTATCCTAAGTATACAATAAAGAAGTCCACTGCAAATGACAAGGTCTCTGCACATTGTGTTCACAGTTAGAAGGGATAAAAATACCCCCCGGAGGGTCTCAGCTGGGAGCAGCACAGGACGAATACTGTAGACACAGGCAACTAAACACGATTTGCTGTGGCTAGACTCCAGGGCGCCTCCGTCCATTCGGTGGGCCTATTGCTCTCTAGAATGGGGGGGTGGGGGGCAGGCATTCTTCAAAAAACAAACCAGAAAAGAAAAAGCAACTGCATGGGAGTTGGCCGGGTCAGTCTGCCATCACTGTTTGTTAGACTTCTTTGCCTGGTTTTCCCCGTTTCCATGGTGTCAGTGGACTAGGAGTCAGCTCAAAGAGATAGCATTCTAGAAAGCAGTTCATCTCCTGGGGAGAGTCCAGGAGATGGGGCATCTCCACTCGGTGGAATCTTTCAGGGTCTCAGCCTCCTTCTTTAGGGTAACTTTCTCCCTGTGAGGTTTTCAGGTTCAAGAGGAGAAGGGGGCACCGAGTCGAGTTGACAGTAGGCCAGAGTTTTGTTAACCGCTGTCAGGCAGGCAGCACAACACAGTAAGGGTCTCAAGAGGGAAGCTCCAGGCCCCTCTAGGAGGGAGAGCAGAGCCTGTTCCCGTAAGATCCCTGGCGAGGGGAGTAACGAAGAAGGGCTGTATCTCAAGGAACTGGGTCCAAGGTCCCCTGATAACACCTAACTAGACTAAGATACAGGGTGTTTTCTTTATTTCTGGCATAAACAAGTGCCTGAGAGTCCCAAGGACATTTCTGAACAAGTGCTTCTGGAAGAACAAAGGGCCTAGTTAGTACATGATAGGACAGCGGTCCTGTCTTGCCTGCAGTCCTCCATGGAGGGCTCTGCTACCTGGAGGGGCTCTTTGCCAGGGACAGGGAGACTAACTCCCTGCCTACATGCTCACTCAATTGTGGGAGAGAGAGAGAGAGAGAGAGAGAGAGAGAGAGAGAGAGAGAGAGAGAAGATAACAGGCCAAGGGAGACGTTCCCAACATGGAAATGGGACGGAGGGGCAGCAGTCAAGACCAATCACATCTCATTGGTGAGGTGTACCGTGCCGTAATCAGGCACAGAATCACCCTAGAATGATGTCAGCCTATGTGAGAGGAGCTAGCTGCAAGTTGCGGGTGTGGGGGGAGAGGGTCAGAGGCCATCTCTTGAATTTACCAGAGGGGAAATACTGAGCGTCAGTCATTGTGTGGGCTACTTGTGGACATTTTTAAGATAGCCCAGACTTTGCACGTCATCTCAGGCCCCCTGCTAGACAGGGCCAGGAAGGGTTTTGATCATCACACAGAGCCTGTGTCTCCTCTGAACTTGTTGAAACTACTTACAATCCAGTTCACTCCACAGGCTGCCCCCAGGATCGCTCCTAACACCCTACTGCAATGAACGAACACGATTATTATCAAGGTCAGAACAGAGTGGATTCTCCCCAGAGTGGACCTTCAGCTCCCAGAGAGTAGAGCCTGTGTCTAGAACTCTCTACTTCTGCCTATGGCCTGTGCCACAGCTTTGTTCCAGTTGGCTCAGATAATCTCTGTACCCCTGGAATTAACAGGCTCAATCATTGAGGAGAAGTGGTTCAGGATGAAGTCCGGACATGGAACCCTTGACTTCACCCATGCTCACCTGTTGCCTGTTCAGATCCATCACTGAGTTTTCTAATAGCCAGCCCATGGGCCGCCAAAGGACTCTCTCTCTCTCTTCCCTCTCAGCCTCAGGTACTCCCCAACTTCATGGAAATGGCCAAGCATTTACTCGTTCCTCTGCCTCCCCACTGAGCTAAGCTTTGACTTCACGACCGACCCTGAGCCCCCAGGTGTATACATGTGCTCCTTGTATACGCATGTGAACATGTGTATGTGGAGGTTAAAGGTTGACCTCTGGCGTCCCTTTGCGTGTAGTTTTTGAGACTGCTCTCTCACAGATCCTGAGTCTGCTGAACCAGCTAGACTGGCAGCTGGAATCCTGCTGCAGCCTGTGTCCCCAGCACTGGGCTTTCTAAGTGCCTGCCACCATGACAAACTTTCCCACATGGGTTAGCACTGAGATCCTAGAGTTGGTCTGGAAAATACTTACCAAGTGAGCCATCCCTCCTGCCACCTGGAGTCTGTTTTTGAAATTCGTCTATCACTGATGCTAAGAACCTGAAAAAGGGAGCCTTGGTTCTCGGGTGACATTGGTAGGATTTTGTCTTTGAGTTTTAACCACACGTGCCACAGTGACTAGAAAGACATTTGAGCCACCCACTTGTACCCAAACACACATGATCCAGGAGCCTGGGCCGGGGCTGAAACCAATGAGCTGGACAGCTGAGAGTTTGACTCTTAGGTGCTTGGGTCCTCTGCAGAGTCCTTCAAGGTCCTCTCTGGACAGAAGCCTGTTGTCCCTGGGGATCAGGAGAGGTATCTGGTCCCTCCTGGCCACTGTGCTGTTGAGTTCAGGATTCTGTCCATGTGGTGGGACAGAATTTCACAAGCCCTCTGTATCTGATTCTTGGATCTAGCTCACAAATATGGCCAAAGTACTCATTAATTTATTAATTACTAGCTTGATGGCCAAAGGGCTGGGTCCTGGTGGTGATCTGAATGAGAATGCCCCCTATAGGCTCATATGTTTGAGTGCCGGGTCCCCACTTAGTGAAACTGTTTGGGAAGGATTAGGAGGTGTGGCCTTGCTGGAGGAGGTGTGTCACTGGGGGTCTGCTTTGAGATTTCAAAAGTTCATGCCCTTCTAGTTAGTTCTCTGTCTCTCTGTCTCTGTCTCTGTCTCTGTCTCTGTCTCTCTCTCTCTCTCTGCCTCCTGCTTGTGAATCAGATGTGAGCTCTCAGCTACTGCTCCGGCACCATGCCTGCCTGTCTGGTTACCTCTGCCATGCTCCTCACCATGATGATCATGGACTCTCCCTCTGAAACTGTAAGCCCTCATTAAATGTCTCTTCTGTAAGTTGCTGTCTTAGTTGGGGTTTTCATTGCTGTGAACAGACACCACGCCCACAGCAACTCTCATAAAGGAAACATTTAGTTGTGGAGACGACTTGCTTACAACTTCAGAGGTTCAGCCCATGATCATCATGGCAGGGAGCATGATGGTGTGCAAGCAGACATGATGCTGGCTGACAGGCCTTACATCTTGACTTGACTCAGAGGCAACAGGAAGTCGACTGAGTGAAGTTTGGGAAAAGGGACCTCAAAGCCTGCCCCCACAGCGACACACACATCCTCTAAGAAGGCCACCCCTCCGAATAGTGCCACTCCTTCTGGGAGTCATTTTCTTTCAAACCACCACAATCGCCTTGGTCATGGTGTCTGTCACAGCAGTAGGAAAGCAGCCTTCAAATCCCCCCGAAGAGACACAGAGACTGTTTGCTCTTCTGTTTGACCCTTTCCCGGGCAGTTTCCATTTCACCGCTCCTGCACCTGCAGGTTGTGCGGACCATAAAGCCTGCAGTTTATTAGGTTGGCAGGGTCCTTTCTTCCAGTGACGGGTACAAGAATAGACTCTCAGGTTGAGAGAATGCCTTTTCATGCATACATTGAGATCTGAGCCTCCCTGAAGGACAGATTCCCACAGTCTAGGTGTGAAAACCCATCTACAAGAAAAGGAGAGGGGCAGAACAGGACTGTCTCCAGGGATACCGCCAACTTCCTGAGGATCCAGCAGGTGGCAGACGGGAGCAGGCCTGCCTTTGGTATTTGAAAACTCAGCCCCGCCTCCGGATATTGGCCCCCGGGCTTGGATTGGCTTTTACTCCCCTCAGTCATGGTGGGTTGGGCTTTAAGGCTCGGTGGTTGGCTCCTGCAGGGGCGGGGCAGAGCCGCTCTGGAACTGCTCTTGGATTCTTCACACTGTGCGCTGCTCTCAGCAAGTGGAGTCTTTTCTGACCGTGGCCTGACTGCACAGTCTCCAAGGCTGGAATAGAAATCATGTCCGTGACTCTGGGTTACTGGGATATCCGTGGAGTAAGTGAAAGTCTGGGCCGCTAGGTGGGAAGAGCCCAGGGTCAGAACACAAAAGGAAGATTCCCATCAGGGTTTTCTTGAGCCCTTTACCTGTCTTTCTCAGAACCACCCTGCCCAGGCCCTCCTCTCTCCTTGCCTCCCTCCCTCTCCTCCACCTCTCTTTTTAGTAAAAGGCGGGGAGGCTTTCCTAGAGGAGGTGAGGTCAATTTAGGATCTCGCTAACCGTGCCTTGTTACCGGCCATCTCTCACAGCTGGGTCACGCCATCCGCCTGCTCCTGGAATACACGGAGACAGACTACCAAGAGAAGAGATACTCCATGGGGGATGGTAATGACATTCTTCTGGTCAGACTCTTCCCCAACTCTGCCCATCGATGCCCAGGGGCTTCTGCCTGGCTCCCTGTTTCTCAGCTCTCCTCCAGATGAACCCAGAGCTTACCCCTTCCAGAAACCTCCTGCTGGTGCAGCTTTGTTTTTCATACAGAATCTTGCTGGTGGTATGCTGGCCCTTTTCCTGTAACTGGGGGAGGTTCTCCCAGTACTCCTTATTCATGCAAGGCCCACAGCCACTAAGGCACTATTCAAATACTCAGCTTTGGGGTGAAAGATTTACTGGGTCAAACTGCATATTCCCTTTACAAGGAGTCAGTCCTGCCCTCGACTCTTTGGGAGGGTTCTGGGGAAGGAGGCTTAGACTCGGGTGATCTCTCTTCACATCGTCTTGTCTACAGCTCCCGATTATGACCGAAGCCAGTGGCTGAATGACAAATTCAAGCTGGGCCTGGACTTTCCCAATGTAGGTGCAGGGAAGGGGAGGTTTGGGGAAGGCATGGTGTCCTCACCTCATCTCCTTGCCTGGCTGAGGGGGTTGGGATCAGAGCTTCTGCTCTCCTGCTCCCACTCCTGGTGGCTGCACAGTGTCTCTGATGGGCTGGGTCCCAGCTCCTCCTTTCAGTGTGCAGTGTGAGCTCCATAGAGGGCTCACCATGCCAGGCCCATGGAGTGCCAGGCTTCATGTCTGTCCCGACCTAGGGAAGCAATGAACAGACCCCACATCACATCTGACCATCCTTGCTTGTCCATCCAGCTGCCCTACTTAATTGATGGGTCACACAAGATCACCCAGAGCAACGCCATCCTGCGCTACCTTGCCCGCAAACACAACCTGTGTGAGTGGAGCCGGCTACAGGAAGGGGCACGGTGGCCATCGCCCTGGGCTTGGCTGGGGTGGGATGCTGAGGGTGAGTCTGTGCTGTCTGTGCTGCAGGTGGGGAGACAGAAGAGGAGAGGGTTCGTATGGACATTTTGGAGAACCAGGCTATGGACAGCCGCATCCAGATGGGCATGCTCTGCTACAGTCCTGACTTTGTGAGTCCCTACTGCATGGCATAGCCTGGGTTTGCAGGAGTTAAGGGCTTGTGTTCATACCCACACGTGTCCTCTTTGGGGTTTGGACCCACCCATCCTGAACTGCCAAGCTTTCCTATCCTACCAACAGGTTGAGCTCCCAACCCAGCCTCATTTTGTCAATAAACACCATGAATCAATTCCAAGAAGTTTTGAGGTGTTGTGACACCAATGGTTGAGAATTCATTTCCTGTATAGTAAATTCAAATGTTCAATTCTCTTCGACTTTGACCTTGACCACTGCCGTGTACCACCTTGTCTACTTCACACACCAGCTACCACTCCTGGAGTTCACAGATGAAACCCAGATGGAACGAAGTCATGGTGTTCAGAAATGTACCCAACAGTTTCCCCAGAGCTGAGTCCTTAGGAGCAGCAAAAAGCAGGGCCTCTTGCTAAAAGGCAGCTTATGATGAGCTGGAGGACCACTGTCTTTCAACATCCAACACTGTTCAACTGTATTCGCCCTACTCAGATACTGTTTGTGTATTTGTCCTTGTACCATCTCTTAGAACTCTCCTCTTCTCTTGAAATTGTTAAATACGTTGCTTTTCTGCTTCTACTGGACCTCTGAATCAAGAAGCTACCAGCTACCCAGGAAGTCCTAGATTAGATGTCAGTCATAACAGACGGGACAGTGTGGCGTTCCCGCATAACTTCTAGTCACCCCTGAGAGATGAAGCCTGCTAGCAGACAGGATTCTAACCACTAAAACAGTGAGGCATTAAATGGTATGGGTCCAGGATTAGGAAAGTGCCTGCTCCTTTGCCCAGCCCCGAGAGGCCATTCTTTCTCCCTCAGGGACTGTATGAGGGTTATGACAGCTGTTTTTTTACCTCAGGAGAAACAGAAGCCAGAGTTCCTGAAGGGCCTCCCAGATCACCTGAAGCTCTACTCTGAGTTCCTGGGGAAGCAGCCATGGTTTGCAGGGGACAAGGTCAAGAGGGTAACTGGTGAGGAGGGGGAGTTGCCTTTCTTCCCAGATGACCAGATCCCATCTCACTGACCCTGCTTCCTGCAGATCACCTATGTGGATTTCCTTGTCTATGATGTCCTTGACCAGCACCGTATATTTGAGCCCAAGTGCCTGGATGCCTTCCCAAACCTGAAGGACTTCTTGGCCCGCTTTGAGGTGATGCCCTGGTCCTCCTTGCTCTTGGCTGTCCTTCCCTGCCCCCTTTCCAGGATGCTTCCCTATTCTGAGGGTTAAAAGAAGACTAACAAGGATCTATTGAGCACTGGCTTTCTGCCAGGACCTGTGATCAGCCGCTTAGATCTGTGGAGTCCATTTATCATTGCAACAGCTGGCCACCTGGATAGAATTAGATGTCCCACTGGACTGATAAGGAATCTGAGACTGTGGAGGGCAAGCTGCTTGCTCAAGGTCCTGGTGCCAGCAGAGGCTGTTCTGGGCTCCTGACTGCCTTTGGCTTCTAAAGGCAGCTTTCAGTGTCTGTCTCTGATTTGTGCAAAATGGAAAGTCAGGCCTTTGTACATCCTGGGTTTCCTGCCCAGGACCTGTGGTATGCAGAACATGTGAAGAATGTGTTTGTTCCTGCAGCCATTAGGCTGAGACCAAGGCAGACTGGTGTGCAGCACCAAGACATCCTCAATGGTCATATCTGATCTGCAGAATGATGTAGTCAGTTCATGTTCCTGACTAGGGAAGCATTGTGACCCTGGCTGTTCCCATGGGAGATTTTATCTCGAGGTCTGTTGGTGGGTTGCTCTTACCTCCTTTCCTCTTTCATATCTCACGTTCCTCTAGGAGATGAAGTCATCCTTTTATTTTTATTCAGATTCTTTGGAATTTTCCCCTGTGTGTGGCACAGGATCAGGCCCAGCAGGACATGCGATAATGTCCCTCCATTCTGGGCTGAGTGCAGCTGGAAGCGGTAGGCAGGGCAGAGATGCACGTGGTATTAGTGGAGGCCCTCATCTCACAGTTACTCACAACCATGCTGAACTCTCTGTTTGGACAGGAACGAGACCTATTTTTTTTTTCAGATTTGTGTATTGGAGCCGTTAGTGCAGCCACAGACCTCAGGCTGGCAGCGTTTCTCCTTCTCCTCCACTCTCCACGCAGGGATGCACTTGTTTTTCAGTTAGTTCTCACCAGCTCTGGTTCTGGTCCACATGGCGTGGCCTTGGGAGTGTGCAAGAGGTGGCCTGGCTGAGGAATGGGTGATTGTGGGGTACAGAAGCCCTTGTTCTGAGCACAGATGGGTGTGGCTTGTTGGGGTGGCCCTGGCTCTCTGTTGGTCTTTAGAAATGATCTGCGCACTTCTGCTGAGGTGTCCTGGGACACACTCCACTGCCTCAGAGCTAGAGATGAGGTTGCTTGGGGCTCAGGCAGAGTGCTCAGGGCTCCGGTGGAGAGGCCTCAGCTTCAGGGGGACAGCTGGAGCTTGCCTGTCCCTGCTTTGCATCCCCCTGGCCCTCTCCACTCACACTCAGGGTTTGCTGAATCTCTGGGCAGGACCTGGGCTCTCTTCTGAGCCCCAGGCAAGTTCTCAGCCCTGTTGGTTTTCTGGCTCCTTGCTTCTTTTCCTCATAGGGCAGCCAGGAGTGACAGTGCCCCCTATGGGAGGCAGGGGGGAAATGCACAGAGAGCAGAGTGGCAGCCACAGAGCTGGGCTGAGCCTCTTAGCCATGGGAGAATGAGGAAGTTTCTTAACCTCTGGGCACCTCAGCATCCCTGCTGAATGGTGGTGGTGGGACTGGTTTTGCAGGGTGGTTGGGTGGATTTTCTAGATCTGGCCTTTAAAGTCTCTTGGATGTTCCTAGGGTGAGTTTGCCCACCTGATGCCCTTCTTTCTCCTTCCTGCTACAGGGCCTGAAGAAGATCTCTGCCTATATGAAGAGCAGCCGCTTCCTCCCAAGGCCTGTGTACTTAAAACTGGCCACGTGGGGTAACAAGCAGGACCCCGCACTGCTGGTCCCGGTAGGGAGACCTTCATGCACCTGGCGCTCTGGACTTTGAACCGTCCTTGGCTCCTGCTGTCTACTCTGGTTCAATCTTCCCTTCCTTTCTGCCTTTTCCATTTCCTTCTCCTCCACCAGGGTCACTGCGTCCCCTCCATCCCCAGTCATAGTGAAGGCTGTACGTGTTCAGCTCATCACTTCGTTGGTTCTTTCCTTCTCGTCCTCGTTTCTTCAGGTTCCAACCAGACAGTCCCAGGCTTTGCTTTGAGCAGCTTCATTGACGCCATACTCTCCACGTTGCCTGAGATCAGCCTTGTCTGGACTCCACCTACTCTGTGTCTTGTCTTATAGCCCGCGGCTCTACAGACCGCGTGGACTCGGTAGAGTTCACGGGAAGAGGTGGGTAATGAGACTGTGACCGGAGCTCCCAATCAAATATGGTCCTTGATGTCGTCTGGAAACTCTGACCCTGGGATTGAGGATGGTGCTCCTTCTGTGCCAGGTCCTTGTTCATCCTGCAGTATGGAGTCCCTCCATTGGCCGTGTATCCTTGTGTGTCGGGCCTCGAAGCAATGTCTGCCTGATGGGAAGAGGTGAGCAGGCTCTAGACTCAACATCTGTTCTCACCTAGAAGTCTTTCGTGAACTGAATGCTCAGTTTTCTGAACATTCTTCTTTCTTCTCAAGATGTCTCCCCATAAATATTCCCACTGCTTGTGACTGGGGTTGTGGGTGTTTTTGCCTGTCAATCATAGGCTCCATTGAAGGATCCAGGCATTGTTAGATGCTAAAAGCCTCCTTTGATGAGGGCCAGATCCTGGATTCTGGCCTTTGTCAAGCACATCCTTCGACCTACCTGTAACTAGGAACAGGTTGGAGGACAGCCCTGCAGGGACCTACCTGTAACTAGGAACAGGTTGGAGGACAGCCCTGCAGGGCACTGTCCTTATGCCAAGTTCCAGCTGCTGCAACTACAGCAGTTAAGAAATGAGCACTCACAGGCAGGATGTGAGGTCACTGTGAAATAAGTGATTAATTAAAAGCTTGTGAGATAAGAGAAGAGATTATTTCCTTTATTTATTGATTAATCCGGTAAGATCAAAATCCTTTAAGCCAGCCCTTATTAAACATTGACTCACGTGAGTAGACTAAAGGGTAAACTGTGTCTCAGAGGGCCACACTGCAGCTTCCATAAGAGTCTTCTCTTTTTTTTTTGTTTTGTTTTTGGGGGTTTTGTTTGTTTGTTTGTTTTTTGTTTGGTTTGGTTTTGGATTTTCTTTTTTTTTTTTTTTTTTTTTTTTGGATTTTCTTTTAAATTTGTTTTTGATTTGGAGGAGAGGTTGCAAGGGCAGAGGGCAGATTCCAGGAGATGGGGAGATAAGTGGGATTGGAAAGCATGATGTAAAATCCACAGAGTCAATAAAATTTAAAACAAACAAACACAAACAAACCAAAAAACAAAAACCATTAACTCAAACACAGATGAACTAACAGGAAAAAGGGAAGTTAAAGGGAATTTGATCAAAGTTAAGTAGGTAGACACAAATATTAAATGGGATTAAAAGTGTGTGTGTGTGTGTGTGTGTGTGTGTGTGCATATGGAAATCAGAGGTTGATAACGTCAGATGTCTTCTTCAAGCATCCTCTACCTTACTTCTTTTTTTCAGACTTTGTCTCATACTGGTCCTGAAGCTCACTGATTTGGCTGAATCACCTGGCTAGCAAGTCCCAGGACTCTTCTTGCTTCCCTCTCCCTGCACTGAAATGGACAGGCTCACACTTCCTAGCCTGGCTTTTACACAGGTGCCAGGAACTGGACTCAGCTGGTCGAGCACGCACAGTGTGCAAGTACTTTACTGACTGAGCCATCCCTCCAGCCCTCCTGGGCTCTTCTGACTCCTCCGCTGCATGCTGTTCTGTAGAAGTCTCATTGAGCGCATTCCACACACAGTGGCTGCAACACAGAGAACACCACACAACTCAACTCGGGCAAAGGACCTACATGGACTTTTCTTTTTCTTGGAAAGATATGCAAGCGTCTATAAGCACAGGAAAAGTTGTTCAAGAATCAGTTATCACTAGAGAAATGTAGGACACAACGGCATTCCACATCTGCCTAACACATATCTCATTAGTCACTGTCAGTAAGCCACAGCCGGTGATTGTGTGGAGTAACTGGGACGTTCTCGCTCTGGGTTGTAAACTGCTACAGCACTGTGGAAATTAGGTTGTGCCTCATAAAAGAAGTGATAGAATTACTTATGGTGAACCAATTCCTTTTCTAGGTATATACTCAAAATAATTCAAGGTTCATATATAACATATATGCATATAATATATAGTATATATGTACCATATATAGTGGATTTATATAACTATTTTGGCTTTTTTAGACAAAATTTCTCTCTTTAGCTCTCAAACTGGCCTAGAATTATTTATGGAGCCTAGATTGGCCAAGACTTATAATCTTCTTGCCTAAAAGCTTCCTGAGTCTTTAGGATTACAGATATGTGCCACCATGGCCAGTTCAAATATGTATTTGTATGCCCATGTTCAAAGAAGCATTATTCTGATGAATAAAATATGAAAGCAACCCATGAACCTATTCACAAATGAATGTAAAAAGAAAATGCAGTATAGGAACACAGAGGAATACTTTTCAGTGTTAAAGAGGAGGGCTATTTTGACACATGGTAAAGCTTAGATGAAACTGGAGCCATCAGAACTGGTACAAAACAAAACAAAACAAAACATAAAAACCCAAAACAGCACTGCAAACATTTTACAATTCTGATTATATTAGCTACTTTCCCTATCATTCTGACAAAATACTGGGCAGGACACAACTGAAGGGCAAAAAGATTTATTTAGGTGAATATTTCATAAAGTTTGACCCACAGTCCCTTGGCTCTGTGTGCTCAGGCAGACTATCATGGTGGCCAGAACATACGGTGGAGGCTGGTTTTCCCTTCTTGGTGGGTAAGAGGCAGAGTGTGACAGGAAGAATCCTTAGATTGTCCTCTGCAAGGACCCGTTCCCAGGCATCTCAGTCTCATGTTCTAGATTTTCCACCACCTCACACGACAGTGCCACACTCAAGTGTCCGGAATATGACCCTGCGGGTACAGTCGTATTTGAGCCACAACATGAGGAAGGCCCAATAGTCACGGAGATGGTGGCTTCTGCAGGCTGCAGGGAAAGGGAGCTGGCAGGATCTCCAACTTCACAGAAGGAAAAGGGCCGCAGAGATGAGTGGTGGCAGCTGCCAGCACAGTGCCCGTGACAATACTGAGCTGACACAGCGGGAATGTGATCTTATAGAATTTACATTACCCAAAACGATATAAGGTCCAGCCTTTGTTGTTTGCTCCCGGGGTCCGTGGAAGAACCTAACAACCAGCTGAGGATTCTGGTCTGAGGGATATCCAATGAATCTAAGCACACTGAGTTCTTCAGTCCATTCACTTTATCCTTCTAAATTCAGTCTATCTGCACAGTTTTTCTGTTCTCACACTTAGCTCCTCTCAGTCTCCTGCTCTTCTCTCATCATTCTACCTAGTTCTTTCCATCTCCGGCCTCATCTTGTTCTTCTCAATCAATTCTCCTTCTGCTCCGAGGGAACCAGTATATATACCCAAACAGTAACTCTTTGGCGGGGAATGACTAAAGGGGAGTTCTCTGGTGGGGTCAACTAAAAGCTGAGATCAGTTAGGGAATTTATGTGCTCAAAGTATAATCTAGAAGTGGCTAGGTAGAATGTTAGAGGTCTATAAAAGTCACTAGAAAAGCAAAACTGCCTTTAACTGTTTTGTTTTGTTTTGTTTTTTCCTGCTCATCCCAGTTGCAGCCACTTTCTGGAAGGTGGGGAGGGACTTATGCTCGGTTGCTAGGCAACCTAGTTCTTAGCATGTAGCATTTGGTTAGTAAAAGCACATTCACTAAGAGTAATTGCTAAGGAAGTTTAAAACTTAATTTGCACAAGAAGCTTGGCACCTATCTGGCACCTGGCCTTGCCAGAAATCTCCTCAGGTCAATGGGAAATTGTAGCTAGAGTTTTTCTGCCTTGCCCACAGTCAGGACAAATCTTTGTCACCCGCCAGTCCCACAGCTGCTCAGACCCAACCAAGTAAACACAGAGACTTATATTGCTTACAAACTGTATGGCCGTGGCAGGCTTCTTGCTAACTGTTCTTATATCTTACATTAATCCATTTCCATAAATCTATACCTTGCCACGTGGCTGGTGGCTTACTGGCGTCTTCACATGCTGCTGGTCATGGCGGGAGCTGGCAGTGTCTTTCCTCAGCCTTCCGCTTCCCAGAATTCTCCTCTCTCCTTGTCCCACCTACTTCCTGCCTGGCCACTGGTCAATCAGTGTTTTATTTATTGACCAATCAGAACAATTTGACATACAGACCGTCCCACAGCAGGAAATAACTACCTTCACTCAGTAACCAGCAAATGACTAAAACATCATTTCAGGAATGTGAGCAGTAAATCTCTTAAAATAGAATTTTATGTAAATAACCCGGAGTGAGGGTAAGGAGTTGAGGACTTAATTGCTAATGGTTATTTTCTCTGTCTGTGGGTGAGATGAGCTAATGTTTTTCTGTCTGCATTTGTCCTAGGATAAAAAGATATCTTAGCTAAAATCCTTTTGACTGGGGAATGGCCCTGACCAGATATGTGTAAATGAAGAATAAAGACAGCTGGGGACAGTTGTCCCATTGCCCCAAATGTACAGGAGAAGTTGTGCCCATAAGGTTGAGATGCGATCATGAGATTACATGTGGACATACCCTGGAGATGCAGGGCAAATGGGGAGAATCATAGCTGTTATTGCACAAGAGGTTTACAACAAGAGACAGCCAGCTCATTCAAAAGGCAGTAATTCCATAACTGAACAGAACCCCTTAGTTCTGATAGGTTGACCTTCTGAACTCTAGTTGTCACCTGCTGTATACTCCCATGGTCTTTTGCTACCAAGGGCTCTCAGTATTACCACAGTAAATATGACAAATGCATGGGAAAGCAAACAAAGAATAGGTGGTCACACTGTCCCCACCCCCAAATTCAGATGTGCCCATTAAAAAGGCGAGCTGCTAGAAAGCCAGATTTTAAGTGTGGTTATTAAAGAAAGAATCGAGAGTAACTTCATTCTTCTATCCTAAGTATACAATAAAGAAGTCCACTGCAAATGACAAGGTCTCTGCACATTGTGTTCACAGTTAGAAGGGATAAAAATACCCCCTGGAGGGTCTCAGCTGGGAGCAGCACAGGACCAATACTGTAGACACAGGCAACTAAACATGATTTGCTGTGGCTAGACTCCAGGGCGCCTCCGTCCATTCGGTGGGCCTCTTGCTCTCTAGAATGGGGGGGGTGGGGGGCAGGCATTCTTCAAAAAACAAACCAGAAAAGAAAAAGCAACTGCATGGGAGTTGGCCGGGTCAGTCTGCCGTCACTGTTTGTTAGACTTCTTTGCCTGGTTTTCCCCGTTTCCATGGTGTCAGTGGACTAGGAGTCAGCTCAAAGAGATAGCAGTCTAGAAAGCAGTTCATCTCCTGGGGAGAGTCCAGGAGATGGGGCATCTCCACTCGGTGGAATCTTTCAGGGTCTCAGCCTCTTTCTTTAGGGTAACTTTCTCCCTGTGAGGTTTTCAGGTTCAAGAGGAGAAGGGGGCACCGAGTCAAGTTGACAGTAGGCCAGAGTTTTGTTAACCGCTGTCAGGCAGGCAGCACAACACAGTAAGGGTCTCAAGAGGGAAGCTCCAGGCCCCTCTAGGAGGGAGAGCAGAGCCTGTTCCCAAGAGATCCCTGGCGAGGGGAGTAACGAGGAAGGGCTGCATCTCAAGGAACTGGGTCCAAGGTCCCCTGATAACACCTAACTAGACTAAGATACAGGGTGTTTTCTTTATTTCTGGCATAAACAAGTGCTTGAGAGTCCCAAGGACATTTCTGAACAAGTGCTTCTGGAAGAACAAAGGGCCTAGTTAGTACATGATAGGACAGCGGTCCTGTCTTGCCTGCAGTCCTCCATAGAGGGCCCTGCTACCTGGAGGGGCTCTTTACCAGGGACAGGAAGACTAACTCCCTGCCTACATGCTCTCTCAATTGTGGGAGAGAGAGAGAGAGAGAGAGAGAGAGAGAGAGAGAGAGAGAGAGAGAGAGAGAGAGAGAAGATAACAGGCCAAGGGAGACGTTCCCAACATGGAAATGTGGTGGAGGGGCAGCAGTCAAGACCAATCACATCTCATTGGTGAGGTGTACCGTGCCATAATCAGGCACAGAATCACCCTAGAATGATGTCAGCCTATGTGAGAGGAGCTAGCTGCAAGTTGCGGGTGTGGGGGGAGAGGGTCAGAGGCCATCTCTTGAATTTACCAGAGGGGAAATACTGAGCGTCAGTCATTGTGTGGGCTACTTGTGGACATTTTTAAGATAGCCCAGACTTTCCACGTCATCTCATGCCCCCTGCTAGACAGGGCCAGGAAGGGTTTTGATCATCACACAGAGCCTGTGTCTCCTCTGAACTTGTTGAAACTACTTACAATCCAGTTCACTCCACAGGCTGCCCCCAGGATCGCTCCTAACACCCTACTGCAATGAACGAACACGATTATTATCAATGTCAGAACAGAGTGGATTCTCCCCAGAGTGGACCTTCAGCTCCCAGAGAGTAGAGCCGGTGTCTAGAACTCTCTACTTCTGCCTATGGCCTGTGCCACAGCTTTGTTCCAGTTGGCTCAGATAATCTCTGTACCCCTGGAATTAACAGGCTCACTCATTGAGAAGAAGTGGTTCAGGATGAAGTCCAGACATGGAATCCTTGACTTCACCCATGCTCACCTGTTGCCTGTTCAGATCCATCACTGAGTTTTCTAATAGCCAGCCCATAGGCCGCCAAAGGACTCTCTCTCTCTCTTCCCTCTCAGCCTCAGGTACTCCCCAACTTCATGGAAATGGCCAAGCATTTACTCGTTCCTCTGCCTCCCCACTGAGCTAAGTTTTGACTTCAGGACCAACCCTGAGCCCCCAGGTGTATACATGTGCTCCTTGTATACGCATGTGAACATGTGTATGTGGAGGTTAAAGGTTGACCTCTGGCGCCCCTTTGCATGAAGTTTTGGAGACTGCTCTCTCACAGATCCTGAGTCTGCTGAACCAGCTAGACTGGCAACTGGAATCCTGCTGCACCTGTGTCTCCAGCACTGGGCTTTCTAAGTGCCTGCCACCATGACAAACTTTCCCACATGGGTTAGCACTGAGATCCTAGAGTTGGTCTGGAAAACACTTACCAAGTGAGCCATCCCTCCTGCCACCTGGAGTCTATTTTTAAAATTCGTCTATCACTGATGCTAAGAGCCTGAGAGAGGGAGCCTTGGTTCTCAGGTGACATTGGTAGGATTTTGTCTTTGAGTTTTAACCACACGTGCCACAGTGACTAGAAATCATTTGAGCCACCTTCTTGTAACCAAACACACATGATTCAGGAGCCTGGGCCGGGGCTGAAACCAATGAGCTGGACAGCTGAGAGTTTGACTCTTAGGTGCTTGGGTCCTCTGCAGAGTCCTTCAAGGTCCTCTCTGGGCAGAATCCTGTTGTCCCTTAGGATCAGAAGAGGTATCTGGTCCCTCCTGGCCACTGTGCTGTTGAGTTCAGGATTCTGTCCATGGTGGTGGGAACCTTTCAATTTCACAAGCGCTCTGTATCTGATTCTTGGATCTAGCTCACAAATATGGCCAAAGTACTCATTAATTTATTAATTACTAGCTTGATGGCCAAAGGGCTGGGTCCTGGTGGTGATCTGAATGAGAATGCCCCCTATAGGCTCATATGTTTGAGTGCCCGGTCCCCACTTAGTGAAACTGTTTGGGAAGGATTAGGAGGTGTGGCCTTGCTGGGGGAGGTGTGTCACTGGGGGTCTGCTTTGAGATTTCAAAAGTTCATGCCCTTCCTAGTTAGTGTTCTCTCTCTCTCTCTCTCTCTCTCTCTCTCTCTCTCTCTCTCTCTCTCTCTCTTCTCTCTCTCTCTCTCTTCTCTCTCTCTCTCTCTCCCCTCTCTCTCTGTCTCTCTCTGTCTCTGTCTCTCTCTCTTTCTCTCTCTCTCTCTCTCTCTCTCTCTCTCTCTCTCTCTCTCTCTCTCTGTCTCTCTCTCTCTCTCTTTCTCTCTCTGCCTCCTGCTTGTGAATCAGATGTGAGCTCTCAGCTACTGCTCCGGCACCATGCCTGCCTGTCTGGTTATCTCTGCCATGCTCCTCACCATGATGATCATGGACTCTCCCTCTGAAACTGAAAGCCCTCATTAAATGTCTCTTCTGTAAGTTGCTGTCTTAGTTGGGGTTTTCATTGCTGTGAACAGACACCATGCCCACAGCAACTCTCATAAAGGAAACATTTAGTTGTGGGGACGGCTTGCTTACAACTTCAGAGGTTCAGCCCATGATCATCATGGCAGGGAGCATGATGGTGTGCAAGGAGACGTGATGCTGGCTGACAGGCCTTACATCTTGACTTGACTCAGAGGCAACAGGAAGTCGACTGAGTGAAGTTTGAGAAAAGAGACCTCAAAGCCTGCCCCCACAGCGACACACACACATCCTCTAAGAAGGCCACCCCTCCGAATAGTGCCACTCCTTCTGGGGGTCATTTTCCTTTCAAACCACCACAATTGCCTTGGTCATGGTGTCTGTCACAACAGTAGGAAGGCAGCCTTCAAATCCCCCCCGAAGAGACAAACACTCTTCTGTTTGACCCTTTCCCGGGCAGTTTCCATTTCACGGCTCCTGCACCTGCAGGTTGTGCGGACCATAAAGCCTGCAGTTTGTTAGGTTGGCAGGGTCCTTTCTTCCAGTGACGGGTACAAGAATAGACTCTCAGGTTGAGAGAATGCCTTTTCATGCATACGTTGAGATCTGAGCCTCCCTGAAGGACAGATTCCCACAGTCCAGGTGTGAAAACCCATCTACAAGAAAAGGAGAGGGGCAGAACAGGACTGTCTCCAGGGATACCGCCAACTTCCTGAGGATCCAGCAGGTGGCAGACGGGAGCAGGCCTGCCTTTGGTATTTGAAAACTCAGCCCCGCCTCCGGATATTGGCCCCCGGGCTTGGATTGGCTTTTACTCCCCTCAGTCATGGTGGGTTGGGCTTTAAGGCTCGGTGGTTGGCTCCTGCAGGGGCGGGGCAGAGCCGCTCTGGAACTGCTCTTGGATTCTTCACACTGTGCGCTGCTCTCAGAAAGTGGAGTCTTTTCTGACCTTGGCCTGACTGCACAGTCTCCAAGGCTGGAATAGAAATCATGTCCGTGACTCTGGGTTACTGGGATATCCGTGGAGTAAGTGAAAGGCTGGGCCGGTAGGTGGGAAGAGCCCAGGGTCAGAACACCAACGAAGATTCCCATCAGGGTTTTCTTGAGCCCTTTACCTGTCTTTCTCAGAACCACCCTGCCCAGGCCCTCCTCTCTCCTTGCCTCCCTTCCTCTCCTCCACCTCTCTTTTTAGTAAAAGGCGGGGAGGCCTTCCTAGAGGAGGTGAGGTCAATTCAGGATCTCGCTAACCGTGCCTTGTTACCGGCCATCTCTCACAGCTGGGTCACGCCATCCGCCTGCTCCTGGAATACACGGAGACAGACTACCAAGAGAAGAGATACTCCATGGGGGATGGTAATGACATTCTTCTGGTCAGACTCTTCCCCAACTCTGCCCATCGATGCCCAGGGGCTTCTGCCTGGCTCCCTGTTTCTCAGCTCTCCTCCAGATGAACCCAGAGCTTACCCCTTCCAGAAACCTCCTGCTGGTGCAGCTTTGTTTTTCATACAGAATCTTGCTGGTGGTATGCTGGCCCTTTTCCTGTAACTGGGGGAGGTTCTCCCAGTACTCCTTATTCATGCAAGGCCCACAGCCACTAAGGCACTATTCAAATACTCAGCTTTGGGGTGAAAGATTTACTGGGTCAAACTGCATATTCCCTTTACAAGGAGTCAGTCCTGCCCTCGACTCTTTGGGAGGGTTCTGGGGAAGGAGGCTTAGACTCGGGTGATCTCTCTTCACATCGTCTTGTCTACAGCTCCCGATTATGACCGAAGCCAGTGGCTGAATGACAAATTCAAGCTGGGCCTGGACTTTCCCAATGTAGGTGCAGGGAAGGGGAGGTTTGGGGAAGGCATGGTGTCCTCACCTCATCTCCTTGCCTGGCTGAGGGGGTTGGGATCAGAGCTTCTGCTCTCCTGCTCCCACTCCTGGTGGCTGCACAGTGTCTCTGATGGGCTGGGTCCCAGCTCCTCCTTTCAGTGTGCAGTGTGAGCTCCATAGAGGGCTCACCATGCCAGGCCCATGGAGTGCCAGGCTTCATGTCTGTCCCGACCTAGGGAAGCAATGAACAGACCCCACATCACATCTGACTATCCTTGCTTGTCCATCCAGCTGCCCTACTTAATTGATGGGTCACACAAGATCACCCAGAGCAACGCCATCCTGCGCTACCTTGCCCGCAAACACAACCTGTGTGAGTGGAGCCGGCTACAGGAAGGGGCACGGTGGCCATCGCCCTGGGCTTGGCTGGGGTGGGATGCTGAGGGTGAGTCTGTGCTGTCCGTGCTGCAGGTGGGGAGACAGAAGAGGAGAGGGTTCGTATGGACATTTTGGAGAACCAGGCTATGGACAGCCGCATCCAGATGGGCATGCTCTGCTACAGTCCTGACTTTGTGAGTCCCTACTGCATGGCATAGCCTGGGTTTGCAGGAGTTAAGGGCTTGTGTTCATACCCACACGTGTCCTCTTTGGGGTTTGGACCCACCCATCCTGAACTGCCAAGCTTTCCTATCCTACCAACAGGTTGAGCTCCCAACCCAGCCTCATTTTGTCAATAAACACCATGAATCAATTCCAAGAAGTTTTGAGGTGTTGTGACACCAATGGTTGAGAATTCATTTCCTATATAGTAAATTCATATGTTCAATTCTCTTCGACTTTGACCTTGACCACTGCCGTGTACCACCTTGTCTACTTCACACACCAGCTACCACTCCTGGAGTTCACAGATGAAACCCAGATGGGACGAAGTCATGGTGTTCAGAAATGTACCCAACAGTTTCCCCAGAGCTGAGTCCTCAGGAGCAGCAAAAAGCAGGGCCTCTTGCTGAAAGGCAGCTTATGATGAGCTGGAGGACCACTGTCCTTTCAGCATACAATACTGTTCAACTGTATTCGCCCTACTCAGATACTGTTTGTGTATTTGTCCTTGTACCATCTCTTAGAACTCTCCTCTTCTCTTGAAATTGTTAAATACATTGCTTTTCTGCTTCTACTGGACCTCTGAATCAAGAAGCTACCAGCTACCCAGGAAGTCCTAGATTAGATGTCAGTCATAACAGACGGGACAGTGTGGCGTTCCCGCATAACTTCTAGTCACCCCTGAGAGATGAAGCCTGCTAGCAGACAGGATTCTAACCACTAAAACAGTGAGGCATTAAATGGTATAGGTCCAGGATTAGGAAAGTGCCTACTCCTTTGCCCAGCCCCGAGAGGCCATACTTTCTCCCTCAGGGACTGTATGAGGGTTATGACAGCTGTTTTTTTACCTCAGGAGAAACAGAAGCCAGAGTTCCTGAAGGGCCTCCCAGATCACCTGAAGCTCTACTCTGAGTTCCTGGGGAAGCAGCCATGGTTTGCAGGGGACAAGGTCAAGAGGGTAGCTGGTGAGGAGGGGAATTTGCCTTTCTTCCCAGATGACCAGATCCCATCTCACTGACCCTGCTTCCTGCAGATCACCTATGTGGATTTCCTTGTCTATGATGTCCTTGACCAGCACCGTATATTTGAGCCCAAGTGCCTGGATGCCTTCCCAAACCTGAAGGACTTCTTGGCCCGCTTTGAGGTGATGCCCTGGTCCTCCTTGCTCTTGGTTGTCCTTCCCTGCCCCCTTTCCAGGATGCTTCCCTATTCTGAGGGTTAAAAGAAGAATAACAAGGATCTATTGAGCACTGGCTTTCTGCCAGGACCTGTGATCAGCCGCTTAGATCTGTGGAGTCCATTTATCATTGCAACAGCTGGCCACCTGGATAGAATTAGATGTCCCACTGGACTGATAAGGAATCTGAGACTGTGGAGGGCAAGCTGCTTGCTCAAGGTCCTGGTGCCAGCAGAGGCTGTTCTGGGCTCCTGACTGCCTTTGGCTTCTAAAGTCAGCTTTCAGTGTCTGTCTCTGATTTGTGCAAAAAGGAAAGTCAGGCCTTTGTACATCCTGGGTTTCCTGCCCAGGACCTGTGGTATGCAGAACATGTGAAGAATGTGTTTGTTCCTGCAGCCATTAGGCTGAGACCAAGGCAGACTGGTGTGCAGCACCAAGACATCCTCAATGGTCATATCTGATCTGATCTGTAGAATGATGTAGTCAGTTCTTGTTCCTGACTAGGGAAGCATTGTGATCCTGGCTGTTCCCACGGATGATTTTATCTGGAGTTCTGTTGGCCGGTGGGTGGGTGTGCTTTTTTTTTTTTTTTTTTTTTTTTTTTTTTAAGATTTGTTTATTATTCACACAGTACTCTGCCTGCACGTATGCCTTCAGGCCAGAAGAGGGAACCAGATCTCATTACAGATAGTTGAGAGCCACCATGTAGTTGCTAGGAATTGAACTTGGGTCCTCTGGAAGACCAACCAGTGCTCTTAACCCCTGAGCCATCTCTCCAGCCTGATGGGTTGCTCTTGCCTCCTTTCCTCTTTCATATCTCACGTTCCTCTGTGAGATGAAGTCATACTTTTATTTTTATTCAGATTCTTTGGAATTTTCCCCTGTGTGTGGCACAGGGTCAGGCCCAGCAGGACATGCGATAATGTCCCTCCATCCTGGGCTGAGTGCAGCTGGAAGCGGTAGGCAGGGCAGAGATGTATTGGAGCCGTTAGTGCAGCCACAGACCTCAGCCTGGCAGCGTTTCTCCTTCTCCTCCACTCTCCATGCAGGGATGCACTTGTTTTTCAGTTAGTTCTCACCAGCTCTGGTTCTGGTCCACGTGGCGTGGCCTTGGGAGTGTGCAGGATGTGGCCTGGCTGAGGAATGGGTGATTGTGGAGGACAGAGCCCTTGTTCTGAGCACAGATGGGTGTGGCTTGTTGGGGTAGCCCTGGCTCTCTGTTGGTCTTTAGAAATGATCTGCGCACTTTTGCTGAGGTGTCCTGGGACACACTCCACGGCCTCAGAGCTAGAGATGATGAGGTTGGTTGGGGCTCAGGCAGAGTGCTCAGGGCTCCAGTGGAGAGGCCTCAGCTTCAGGGGGACAGCTGGAGCTTGCCTGTCCCTGCTTTGCATCCCCCTGGCCCTCTCCACTCACATTCAGGGTTTGCTGAATCTCTGGGCGGGACCTGGGCTCTCTTCTGAGCCCCAGGCAAGTTCTCAGCCCTGTTGGTTTTCTGGCTCCTTGCTTCTTTTCCTCATAGGGCAGCCAGGAGTGACAGTGCCCCCTATGGGAGGCAGGAGGGAAGTGCACAGAGAGCAGAGTGGCAGCCAGAGAGCTGGGCTGAGCCTCTTAGCCATGGGAGAATGAGGAAGTCTCTTAACCTCTGGGCACCTCAGCATCCCTGCTGAATGGTGGTGGTGGGACTGGTTTTGCAGGGTGGTTGGGTGGATTTTCTAGATCTGGCCTTTAAAGTCTCTTGGATGTTCCTAGAGTGAGTTTGCCCACCTGACGTCCTTCTTTCTCCTTCCTGCTACAGGGCCTGAAGAAGATCTCTGCCTATATGAAGAGCAGCCGCTTCCTCCCAAGGCCTATGTACTTAAAACTGGCCACGTGGGGTAACAAGTAGGACCCCGCACTGCTGGTCCTGGTAGGGAGACCTGTCATGCCCCTGGCACCCTGGACACTGACTGGGCTGCAGCTAGCTTCCAGTAACTTCTCTGCATCAGTCCTTCTGTTTCCTTCTCTGTGTTTTCATTACCTTCCCCTCTACAAGAATGCTTGTCTCCCGTTTCACACAGCCTCTTCTCACTCAAGCCTCTAAATTTCAAATCCCCATCCTTGGCAAACATCTTATTGTCATGTTTTTTATCAGACGACCCTCACTGTACTCTGAGCAGCTCCGATGGTGGCTTTACTCTCCACGGTTGTCCAAAGATCCATCCTGCCTGGTATGCAGGTTCGGTCTCCAGACTGGGATGGCCCAACCTTGTTTGATCTCTAGTAAAGTGTGAGGCATACTTGCTTTGTGTCCTGTCTTATTTCCTAGAATTCACAGGAGTGACTGCATTGATGTGCAGTCTTTGTTCTGTTATTCATAAGGACAGTTGGGAACATGGCGGATGGCGGGCTCTCAGTCAGGCAGGATGTAAGATCTTGCACAGGGGTGGGAAATAAGGCTAATCTGTTAAGAGCACTTCCTGTTCTTGCATAGGGCCTAGATTGGGTTCCCACCACCCACACAGTGGCTCACGATGACCTGTAACCCCAGCTCCAGGGAATCTGATGCTGCCTGCTGCCTGCCTAGACTCTTGCATACACTTGGTTCACATGAACTTAGGCAAGCAGACACACATACATATATAAATAAATCTTTTTAAAAAGAGAGAGATGTTCACCTGTGTAGCAGGAATCTTAAAGAGTCTTTATTAATAAAACAAACCCAGAGCCAAGTACTGGGGTGAACACTGGAAGATCAGAGAGACAGAACAAGCCACAGCTAACCTCACCTGCCAACTTCTCAGCTGATCTTGTTTCCTCAGACTGGAAGCCTCTGTGTCCTCATATCCGAATGGTTCTCAGCTGAACTGCTGCTCAAAACCTAAAAGTTTAACCAGCCAAATGCTTGTAGTTCCTGGTCCTCACGCCTTATATACCTTTCTGCTTTCTACCACCACTCCTTGGGATTAAAGGCATGAGTCACCATGCTTGGCTGTATCCTTGAACACATGGATTTCTGCCTCTGGAATGCTAGGATTAAAGGCATGTGCTATCACTGCCTACCCTAAATATCTAGTGGCTTTTCTGTTCTCTGACCCCAGATAAGTTTATTAGGGTTCACAATATTTTGGGGAACACAATACCACCACACACCTGGGATTCTTATAGGGGCCCCTCATTCATTATCCTTCAGTGTGCAGTACCTCCGTTGGCCATGTGCACCCCTGAGTCTTGCATCATTGAGGTGCCGGGCGGATTGGTGGGCAGACAGGGAGCAAGCTCCATGTTCAATGTCAGGCCTCACCTGGAAGTCATCTCTCTCTCCAAGATGTTTTGCTATAAATAACCCTACTGTTGGTGATTGTGTTGTGGGATCTTCAACAAATTCAATCATCAGCTCATTGAGGGAGGAGCCTGGCCTTGTTGATATGTCGGACAGTATCTGGCACATGGTTGAAGTTCAGGAAATTGTGAAGATTTGCTTTCAGAGATTCTTGTACCAGTGTTTCAAGGAAGAGCTCTAGAAATAACCATGGTTCCTGAGAAGGCATAGAATGAGGTACGGAAGATTTTCCATGTGGAGGTGTTGTAGTCCGACCCAGAGCCCTCTCACACCTAAGCACTTAAGAGACTGCAATTGGCCTTGAGCAACTGGAGGTGGGCGGGTCTCCTTTCCTGAGCCCCAGAGCAGCAGTGTATGACCAGAGGTGCTGTCGGGTCGCCCACAAAGGAGCTGGATTCACTGAAGAAGCACCCAATGAGCAGGATCCTCAGTGGTAGCCAGATCCTGGATTCTGGCCTTTGTCAAGCACTTCCTTCGACCTACCTGTGACTAGGAACAGGTTGGAGGACAGCCCTGCAGGGATCTACCTGTAACTAGGAACAGGTTGGAGGACAGCCCTGCAGGGATCTACCTGTAACTAGGAACAGGTTGGAGGACAGCCCTGCAGGGATCTACCTGTAACTAGGAACAGGTTGGAGGACAGCCCTGCAGGGACCTACCTGTAACTAGGAACAGGTTGGAGGACAGCCCTGCAGGGATCTACCTGTAACTAGGAACAGGTTGGAGGACAGTCGTGCAGGGCACTGTCCTTATGCCAAGTTCCAGCTGCTGCAACTACAGCAGTTAAGAAATGAGCACTCTCAGGCAGGATGTGAGGTCACTGTGAAATAAGTGATTAATTAAAAGGTAAAGCTTGTAAGGTAAGAGATTATTTCCTTTATTCGTTGAAGAGAAGTATTGATTAATCTGGTAACATCAAAAACCTTTAAGAAGCCAGCCTTTATTTAACACTAACTTAAACACAGATACAACAACATCAGAAAAAATATAAGTTAATGGAAGTGTATAAAAGTTAGGAAGACAGAAGTTAGAAAATACTTTCCATGATGATCAATGGTTCCTGGCCGTGTGTGTGTGTGTGTGTGTGTGTGTGTGTGTGTGTGTGTGTGTGTGTGTATGTGCAGGAGCACCTGTATGTGGAGGTCAGAGATTGATATCAGGTATCTTCCTCATGATCCCTCTTCCTTACCTGTTGGGACATGATCTCTCACGGAGCCTGGCACTCACTGGTTTGGGTAAGCTGTCTACAGAGTAAGTCCAGAGAGTCTCCATCTCTCCAGCCTGGGGATGATAAGTTCATCACAGCAGCACTTGGCTTGACCTGTGCAAAGGACTGAAGTCATGCCCTTGTACTTGCATGGCATACAGGTACTTTGTAGACTGAGACATCTCCCCATCCTTCCCTGGATCGTTTTTAATACCTCTGCTGAATGTCAAACCACATATTGAATCGGTTTGGCTGTGTTCTATTGAATATACCTGTACATGCAAGTTAATGCAACAAAGACCAAATACCTCAAACCTGGGTACAAGATTTGAATAGACATTTTTCTTTTTTTTTTTTTTTTGGTTTTTCGAGACAGGGTTTCTCTGTGTAGCTTTGCGCCTTTCCTGGAACTCACTTGGTAGCCCAGGCTGGCCTCGAACTCACAGAGATCCGCCTGGCTCTGCCTCCCGAGTGCTGGGATTAAAGGCGTGCGCCACCACCGCCCGGCGAATAGACATTTTTCTAGAGAGAATAGACATTTTTCTAGAGGAGATGTACAATTGCCAATAAGCACATAAAAGTTGCTCAACACTAATCATTGGAGAAACATAAAATGAAACTACGTTGAAGATATGTCTCACACACACACATCAAATGAGCCATGGTCAAGATGGTAGACTTGCTGATTATGTGGAGTGACTGGAAGGCTTTTGCTTTGTCCCTAGGAATATAAACTGCTACAGCTACTGTGGAAATTAGACTGTTAGTAATTAGTTTCTAAAAAAAAAAAAAAATTACTGTATGACATACTACTTCCTTTTCTGAATATATACTAAAAGTAATTTGAAGTTCATGAGTATACACACATATACATATACATTGTACTTGTGTGTGTATATGTGTGTGTTGCCCCATATGCTTGGCAGAATATTATGACTGTCAGAGCATATGGCAGGACTGGTTTCATTTCTGGGTAGATAAGAGTCAGAGTGTGACATAAGGAGCTGGAGACTACATCTGCAAGGACCTGTCCCCAGAGACTACATCTGCAAGGACCTGTCCCCAGTTCATCTTCACTTATAGGGAGAGTCCAGGGGAACGGGCAGCTCTGATTCATGGAATCTTTTCAGGTCTCAGTCTCCTTTTATCTGTGGTCCCTCCATTCCCTAGGGCGCTTCCTCCTTGTTGAGTTTTGGGGTTTGAGAAGAGAAAGGGGTTCAAGAGAGAAGTGTTGAGTCACATTGCCCTCAGGCCAGGCCTTATCGACACCCCAAGGAAGGAAGCACAGCTTGGTGGGGTTGAAGTATGGAGTTCTGGGCTTGTTTCCTGTGAGGACACCTGGGATGGGAAGAGTGGTGTTACTTGGGTTCAAGGTCAGCTGATGCCACCTAACTAAACTAAGAGAGATTGCATGTTTTTGTATTTCTTGTTGAAAAGTCCCAAGGCTATTTCTGGACACGGGCTTCTGGAAGAACAAAGGGCCTAGTTATTTTGTGATAGGACAGTGGTCACTTGTAGTCCTTCTCTGTTCAGGGCTATGCTATCTGGAAGGGCCCTCGGGGAGCGAGAGACCAGCTCCCTGCCTGCGCATTCTGTCTGGCACTTCTGTCCTTAGATGAAGTTATATCTCAAGTATGGGAAAAGAAGAGAGAAAACAAGTCCGAAACAAGGCAGGAAGTTCCCCCTCTGCAGGTGAGGCAGAGGCCAGACGCATCCCATGGTTGAGGCACCGTTTGCTATGGCTGGTCACAGGATCAGCTAAAATGGCGCCTTCTGCTATATTGTACCAAGCTCAGCATGTGTGCATGGGGCTGGCTGTCAGATTGTGGGGGACAAGCTGGGCACAGGTTCACAAGACAGCTAGTATTTATACTCCCTCTACAGAATACCTTACTGATTTATATTCCAAACTGAGAAGCACTGAGACCCAAGGGATATAGTGGTGCTAGCATTGAGTAGACAGGTAGGAGCCCAGTTGGGGGGAGAGAGAGAGAGAGAGAGAGAGAGAGAGAGAGAGAGAGAGAGAGAGAGAGAGAGAGAGAGAGAGAGGTGCATTCATGCACAGGGGCATGGGAGGACATCCGGGCTTTCCACATTATTCCTTTGAGGCAGAATCTCTATCTGAACCTAGTGGTTCAGCTCATGCTTTTCAGACAGGCTTTTAGTCAACAAACTCCGGCCACGCTTGTGTCTCCATTTCTTTCTTTTTCTTGTCCTGTGACAGGCAGTTTCTGTGTAAACCAGCCAGGAGGGTGTTCCCTGTGAGGAAGGAGCGTGTCTGTGAAGACTGGGGGGTGACGGGGTCTCCAGCAGGAGGACAGGAGGGCACTGGACTGGGCAGAGAGGGCACAGAATGGGAGCCCTAGAGGCAGCTGACTCAGGCCCTGTCCCGAGGACTAGCTGTGTGAGCAGGAGGAAGCCACCTCACCCCTCTGGACCTCAGCTTTTGCTGATAGCTAGTCGTGGTGGGATAGATCCTGCAGGACTATTAAGTGAGTTTTTTGAATCTCTAGGGCGTAACCCCTCCACATCCTCTACACTCTCCCTTTCTGTACAGGAAATTGAAGAACTGGCTTTCCAGAGAGCCTGCATGAGAGTCCACAGGGGACGGCTGTTCCTAGAGTGGAGCTATGAGGCCCCTTGGGGACGCGGCCTTCCGCTCCTGCTGCTTCCGCTCCTGCTCTCTCCTCACCCACAGAGCCTGAAGCAGATCGCTGCCTGCACGAAGACCAGTTGCTTCTCCCAGACCTGTGCTCACAAAGATGGCCACTAAATATGAACACCTGGGGCAACAATTAGGGCCTCAACAGGACACGAGGTGGGGGTGAGAAGCTCATTTTCCTCCGTAGCAGCCACGCCCCTGCCACCCTGGCTCCACCTTCTCTTCCTTCCTTTCCTTTCTCTAACTGACCCCCAGGTCTCCCCTGCCCCTGTCTTGTCCCCTGATTCCTGTCCCATTCTTGCCTTTTAAAGCCGCAGCTCCTTCTTGTCCTTCAACAGAGTGGCCTCCTGAAGTGACTGTCCTGTCTGGCAGTGGCTGTGCTGTGTTGAGGAGCCTGGTGGACCTCCCCCCATTATCTGCAGTGTTCCCCAGTGAGGGCCCTGCACGGCCCTGTGTGGTCCCCATAAAGCTGGAGTCACACTTGTTTTGGCTGTCAGGCCTGCCTACCAGCTCACCATCGCCTCTCAGGACTGCCTGGTGACCCGAATAGTGCCTGGTTCACAGGAATTCTAGAGCACTAAGAAGGGTACCCCCAGAGCAGGCGGCCTTCGCAGGGTTCTCTAGAACACGAAGGGCACTTTCTGTGGCTGGAATCTTGTGCCCCAGTGTTACTGAGATTTGCAAGTTAATAAAAATCAGATCTAAAACACTATCAGTACAACGATTTCACAAATTTGAGGAAGTTTCCTCTTCTTTAGCTGTGTTTCAACACAACCAAATAAAAGCAAACATAAAACATTAAAAAAAAAATCAAGATTGGAGTGAGTTGGTGGTACCTTCTCAGAGAGCTAGGCGTGGTGCTGCATGCCCTTAATCTCAGCCCTGGGGAGCTGAGGTAGGAGAACTGAGGCTAATTCATGGCCAGCCTGGGTTACCTAGAGTTCCAAGTCCAGACTCTGAAACCATAAAAAAAAAAAAAAAAAAAAAAAAGACAAAGAACAGTTGTTTCTCAGGAATTCGGGGCAAGGTTTTCAAGTGTTGTAAAGAGAAATGTGTTCCGTCAATTGTCATAAATTACAGGTCCACATGAACAGGCCCGGCTGGGAGTCGGCACACCAGAAGTGATTATAAATCACAGCTCCTCAGTGTCTTACCCCCAGGATGATGCTGGAGAGAAAGAAAATGAGATCTTGGGCTAGGAAGGACCGAGGCTGGGGGAGGGACCTGAACAAGGGAGCGGCTAGGGTGTATAGGAGATACATGTACTTTTTCTGTTATAAATTTTCTCAAAATAAAAAACCGGGAAAAATAGATACATTTACTACATGATCCAGGACACACACACACACACACACACACACACACTAGAAAGACTTATCTTGCATGCATGAATATATATACATTATCAGGTTTTCCAGTTCTTCATTTTTCATGTACTCAAAATACAAGAGATAACTTTGCCCTCAGGACACTTTTGTTAAGGTTCAAGGCCTTCTGAATTGTCATCTCTAGACAGCCCCACATCAAAAAGAGCATGGAGCCACTAACCAGGATCAGGCGAGTCCAGTCCCGCTTTTTGCTTTAGGCGTCCGGCCAAACCACTGTATCTGAGCTCAGGCTGCATTGGCTCTCAGCCGCCCCTGCGAGGTTGGCCTGGCCCTCCCCCTGGACTCCGGTATTGGTCGAAACTAGGGGTGGGGAAGGGCGGTCTGAAGACCTGACAAAGCCAAGTCCTGCTCCCTGGCTGCTCTCAGAAAGTCGAGGCTAGTCTGACACTGAGTCTATTCTTTCAGACCACAGCACCATGCCCATGACCCTGGGTTACTGGGACATCCGCGGGGTGAGTGAGGGGTCCGAATGCAGAGTAGGACTTGGAGGAGGGGTAAGAACGCACGTAGTAGATGGGTTTGCCGAGGAGGATTGTCTGCTGGAAGACAATCTGTGGAGGCATGTTCTTGCAGGTGTGTGTGTGTGTGTGTGTGTGTGTGTGTGTGTGTGTGTGTGTGTCCATGCATGGAGATGGCAAAATTAGGACAGGGAGGTGGGGACTCATCTGGAGGGGGTAAAGAATCTCACCCTCTCTGGTGGTCTCTCACAGCTGGCCCATGCCATCCGCATGCTCCTGGAGTACACAGACTCAAGCTATGAGGAGAAGAGATACGCCATGGGCGACGGTGACTGCACCTTCCTAGCCAGATTCCTGCCCAACTCCTGCTCACTGGTGCCCGGCAGCCCATGCCTCGGCCCCTTGTTGCTCACTTCTTCCTCTTCTTGTTGGATCTAGACTGTGTCCCTTCCAGAACCCTTAATTGTGTGGCTAGCTCTACCAATGGAAGATGCGGAGGAAAGATTAGTGGGTCCTCTGTATATATAACTGGGCTCCATTTCCTTAGCACTTGGCTAAATCTTTTGTAAGTTTTAGTGATGATGAAGGAGCCGACAGCCCTTACAAATATCTTCATCCTTGAAAGCTTGCAGTGGGAGACTGCGGGAGTCAGCTTGCAGGTCTACCGCCTCAGAGAGCCTTGTCTCTGGCTCCTTGGGAGGGTCTTGGGAAAGGGGATTGAACACATGCATCCTCTGATTTCATATTATCTTGTCCACCACAGCTCCTGACTATGACCAAAGCCAGTGGCTGAATGAGAAATTCAAGCTGGGCCTGGACTTTCCCAATGTAGGTGCAGGGAAGGGGAGGTTTGGGGAAGGCGATGGTGTCCTTATTTTGCACAGATCAGGAGGTCTGGGATCGGCCCTTCTGCTCTCATCTGCCCACCCCTGCCAACATCATCTTTCTGGGATGGGCTGTATCCCAGCTCTTCCACTCAGTGTGCGCGTTGTGTTCATGGAAAGTTTTCCATGTGAGGCACCTTGAGTGCCAGGCCCCATTTCTGTCCTCACCCAAGGAAGGGATGCTGGGACTTCATATCCCATCTGACCATCCTTGCTTGTCTGTCCAGCTGCCATATTTAATTGATGGGTCACACAAGATCACCCAGAGCAACGCCATCCTGCGCTACCTTGCCCGCAAGCACAACCTGTGTGAGTGGGGCCGGCTGCAGGGAGGGGGATGGTGACCACCCTCCTGGGCTTTGTCTGGTGGGATGCTGAGAGTGAGCCTGAGTGCTGTGTGTGCTGCAGGTGGGGAGACGGAAGAGGAGAGAATTCGTGTGGATATTTTGGAGAATCAACTTATGGACAACCGCATGGTGCTAGCCAGGCTTTGCTATAACCCTGACTTTGTGAGTCCTACTCCGGGCTGGGTGAGGTGGGGGAACAGAAGTTTGTCCTCTTGCCTTCTCATCTGCTCTGTGTGTTTAATATCTAAACTTCTCAGTGCTGCTCACCTATAAATGGTGTTCTGGACTGCAGTGGAGTCACGTGGTACATCATGGGGGATGAGACGGGACTGTTTAAGGCCTTCTTGGTTACATAGCATGAGGTTGTCTCAAAATCAAAAATACCAAAACAAAACCAACCCTTCCATGCACACACCACACACACACCCCTGCCCACAGGGTGATCCTCAAACCTCAGAGTCTTGTCAAATGAGACTCCCACTGAGCCTCACTGCCTTTAGCAAACAGAGCAAACCTCCACAGTGGGCATGGGTACCTGGGTGGTAAAGACTGTGTTTAGAATCCCCCAGCTCTCTCCGCCCACTCCTGCCCTGGGTTATGTTTTTCCCCTTGGCTTAAATCATCGCTGCTTTGTACACACGCAAACAAGCAGAAAAAGTGGTGCAACCTGGACACGGAAGAGCGTCATCACCTGGGGACTGTTCCCAACCAGATTCCCAGAACCAGGTCCGGGGTGCGCATGGTGATAGGCAGATGTTCCCAGTAGGCAATTCACAGCCAACCAGCCCTCCCTTGTTTCCTTTCATCCTCTCAAATTCACGTCACCTTTTTTGAAACTGCACTGAAGTCCCGCCCTCCTCCTGTCACTTTACTATGGAGAACATGCCACTTCTTTTCCAGAACGCTTTAGTTGCTCTCTGCCTAACATCTGAGTCCCCTGCCTGCCCACACAGTCCTGAGTGTGACCCACAAGAGTGGTTCTGAACATCGGTGGTGAGTCGCAGGGACAGTGTGCGCCTGTGTGCCTTCTCATGGCCTCTGATATCAGATCTGGTGCCTGTAGGAGCTAATCAGTGGTGACGTAATAAATGAAAGCCTGGATTAACCCAGGCCCAGCCTCGGGAAGGTGGTTGCACCTCTGCCCAGATGAGGCCTTCACAACCCTATGGGCCCAGCCTGTGCCCACAATCTTGTGAGTGAGGGTGGTCACGGTGTTTTCTGTTGTAGGAAAAGCTGAAGCCAGGGTACCTGGAGCAACTCCCAGAAATGATGAGGCTTTATTCCGAGTTCCTGGGCAAGCGGCCATGGTTTGCAGGGGACAAGGTAAAGAGAGGGAGGAGGAGGAGCTGCCGTTCTTCCCAGGTTACCAGATTCCAGCGCACTCACTGTCGGCTTCCTGCAGATCACCTTTGTGGATTTCATTGCTTATGATGTTCTTGAGAGGAACCAAGTATTTGAACCCAAGTGCTTGGAAGCATTCCCAAACCTGAAGGACTTCATATCTCGCTTTGAGGTGATACTCCTAATCTTCTTTCTTCTTCTTCAATGTCCTTCCTTTCCCTGAAAGGTCCTTAGTCCTGGAACTATATTAAGAACAGCAGCTGGGTGGCGGTGGTGCACTCTTTTAATCCCAGTTCTCAGGAGGCAGAGTCAGGTGGATCTCTATGAGTTTGAGGATAGCCTGGTCTACAGAGTTGAGATCCAGGACAGGCATCAAAACTACACAGAGAAACCCTGTCTCAAAAAACCAAACCAAACCAAACCAAACCCAACAAAACAAAAGAAAACAAAAACCCACCCGAGTAGCATTTATTGAGTGCTTGCTTTCTGGCAAGACCTGTGCTCAGCATCTTTTATCTACCGGGTGAAATTGATCATTATGATCCGATTACAGGGCAGATTGAACTGCGAGTCCCGTTGGATAGATAAGGAAACAGACTATAGAGGGTAAGTCCCTCACTAGCAGAGGTTGCACCAGGGTCTCTTATGTCTGGCCTCTAAGGTCAGCAGGCAGTAGCTGTGTCCCTATTTTGTGCCAAAAGGAAGAGCCTTGGGCTCTTGTGCTGCTCTGGAGAAGGAAGAACATGGCAGGAGTGTGTAAGCCACAGGCATTCAGAGAGGGAGTCATGGTAGGATTTGTGTGAACTAGCCGTGTGTATACAATACTTACGCCTGATCCTCAGAATGCTTCACCCCATCTGAGTCCATGCCAAACCCCAGGGCTGTTTTTGGGTGCTGGATTTGAGAGTGTATGTGGGCCCTTTTCAGGGTTTTCTTCTCCAGTGTTGCATGGTGTGGGGCTTTCCTTCCCTGTCTTCTTCCCCGGGTCTCCATGAGGCCATTGTGTATTCATCTACTTATTTCCATTCCTATTCACCGGCCTTCTCCTCTGTATGAGGCTCAGTGTCAGACCCAATGAGACATGGAAAGAACTCCGTTCAGAGACGGAGTAGCAGAGAGCTATGGACATAACAGACATGGTACCAACTGGGTGCTGGGATCGAGGCTTGGCCCTCACTGCACAGCTAGTCATGGGTCCCCCAGAGTCTCCTCAGCACCCACAGAATCTGTTCTTTTAGAGACTTGACAACTGCAGGCCACGGAACAACAGGTTTGTAGTCTGGAACCTGTTCCTTAGAGCAAGCAATACATCTCAGCTAGTTCTCACCAGCTCTGGCTCTGGTCCCCCACCGTGGCCTTGAAGTGTATCAGAATGGTGCGCTCATGATAGGGAAGGATAAAAGAGCTGAGGGCTGCAGCCCACGGCCTGCTCCACCTGCCTCCTTGGTAACAGTCAGCTCTAGGTCTCTGAACACTGTAGGAAGTATCCGAGCAGGCTCTCCTGGCAGGATGGAACAAAACACACCCAGCATCTCTTTGCATGGTCGTCTGTAGCAGGGCTGGCTATGAGGCAGCTTGGGGCACAGTGAGATAGATGGGCCTGAGGTTGCACATAGAACAGGTTGGACCACTACTTTCAGGGGTGATTAGAGCTGCTCAGCACTCCAAGCCACCCCTCCCCCTTGTGCATTTCATCCAGGGTTTGCCAGGGAGGTCACTGGCTGGGGGCTGGGCTCTCTGTTCTGCTGCACTGGCCTGTTCTGGCCCTCCTTGTCCTGTGACAGGCAGTTTCTGTGTAAACCAGCCAGGAGTGTGTTCCCTGTGAAGAAGGAGCGTGTCTGTGAAGACTGGGGGTGACAGGGTCTCCTGCGGGAGGACAGGAGGGCACTGGACTGGGCAGAGAGGGCACAGAATGGGAGCCCTAGAGGCAGCTGACTCAGGCCCTGTCCCATGGACTAGCTGTGTGAGCAGGAGGAAGCCACCTCACCCCTCTGGACCTCAGCTTTTGCTGACGTGTAGACACAGTGAGACTGATCTTGAAGGATCAAGTGGGTTTTCTGAGCATGAGCATAATCTATATGGGTCCAAAGCCGTCATTGCGCAGAGTCTTTGTAGGAAACTGAAGAGTTAGTTCCCTATCCAGAACTCTAATACCAGAGCCTCGGGGAAAAGCTGCTCCTGGCGTGGGGCTGCTTATCCCAGAGCCGCTGGCCTGAGCTCCCGCTCCCTCCTCACTCACAGGGCCTGAAGAAGATCTCAGACTACATGAAGAGCAGTCGCTTCCTCCCAAGACCCGTGTTCTTAAAGATCGCCATCTGGGGCAACAAGTAGGGCCTTGGCAGGGTGGGATTTAGGATTAAGATGCCAGATGTCCTTGGTTTGCAGGGAGCCCTGCGGAGCAGCCAGGACCTCTGCAGCCCCAGAGCCACCGTTTTCTTCTCCCTTCTTTTCCATCCCGTCCAGACCCCCAAGTCTCACCAGCTCTCTTTTTAGGCTCATTCAGTGCCTGCCCAACATAGGTGCTCTATGCCCAGCAACTCCTTTCCATGATCCAGGTACCCTTCTGCACTGCAGTGCCCCCTACAGGCTCCAAGGTGCCCTTCTACCCTGCAGTGCCCCCTACAGGCTCCAAGGTAACCTTCTGCACTGCACTGCCCCCTACAGGCTCCAAGGTACCCTTCTACACTGCAGTGCTCCTTACAGGCTCCAAGGTGCCCTTCTGCACTGCAGTGCCCCCTACAGGCTCCAAGGTGCCCTTCTACACTGCAGTGCTCCTTACAGGCTCCAAGGTACCCTTCTGCACTGCAGTGCCTCCTACAGTCTCCAAGGTACCCTTCTATATTGAAGTGCCCCTTACAGGCTCATGTTTTTGGATACTTGGTTCCCACGGATGGCCACTTTGGGCAGTTGTGGGTTCTCTGGCAGGTGGGGGTCTATCTGGAGAGAGTAGGTTGCTAGGAGCATAGACTTTGACCTTTGTAGCCAAGTCCTCTTCTGCTTGCTCTCTGTGTCCCGCTGAACAAGACATGAACAAGTTGCACTGTGACGGAAGCATGCGCCACTACATCTGTGACTCAGACCTACTGCAAGCCTCCCCTGCCACTTTGAGCTCTATCTCCTGAACCATGAACCAGAATAAATCGTTCTCCACTTAGGTCATGTTTGTTTGGTATTTTGTCACAACAACAAATAACCAATGAGAAGCCTGATTCTAATGGACTCAGTACCTCTTCAGATGCTCTTCAACACTGAAGGCCATCTCCTTGGTCCTTCTGAGGTCTCTAAGTCAAAAGTCACACTTCATGGGGACACTTCATGGGGCCATGTGACTCTTCACATTCTTTTTTTTTTAAATTTATTTATTATGTATACAGCATGTATGACTGCAGGCCAGAAGAGGGCACCAGATCTCATGACAGATGGTTGTGAGCCACCATGTGGTTGCTGGGAATTGAACTCAGGACCTCTGGAAGAGCAGTCAGTGCTCTTAACCTCTGAGCCATCTCTCCAGCCCCCTCACATTCTTTTATACACACTGTTAGCGTAAGAGTTGGTCGACTCAGATTCCTTCGTCACCAGTTCTTTGTTTGCGTCACATACTCCCAAAGTGATTTCAAACCACACCAAAGAGTGAGCCCCTGGGAGATTCCTTCAGGATCTCAGTGATTCCCATCCATGGTACCAGAATGAGCTGCTTTACAGGTAGGCGTTCAGGCCAGGCTTGGTTGGGAGAATATGACTACTCAACAAAGACTGCTTATCCAGAAACAATATATCCAGAAAGATAACTTGCGAAACCGATCAAGGCTTGAACAGGCATTTCCTAAAAGTGAATATCCAAGTAGCCTACTAGTCTGTAAAGTCACAACAAACCCCAGTCATGGTAAACACTGTAATATCCAAGTATAGACCGACAAGAATGGCTAAGATCCAACAGGCTGACAACAGCTGGTAATTTATGAAGTAATGGAACTTGTGTATTGCTGGGAGTATAACCACTTTGGAACGCTGACAAAGTCAACTCGTGCTGAGTAAGTAGACCTTTCACCCAGGACTGTCTCCCTGTGCTGTTGTCTTCCAAAAGCTGTGAAAGACTTATGCAAGGATGTGGGAAGCAGCTTAGTTTTCAATTTCGCCAGCAGGAAATTAATAAATCTAGTGTAGTTTACTAATATAAAGCCATTATCATGTAATGAAATAGTATGTCATAAGATAAACGGGGCAATGCTCTACACCACAGCATGGATGGATCTCGGTGACAAAATGTTGACCGATGTTGATAATGACATAATGTTGATTCACGCACATAGAAAGTACATCCTTTATCATTCCATTTAGATGGGAAGTGTGATTGGGTCAAACGCATGTTGATTTTGGCAGGGTTGTTTATTGACAGGAATTTGTGGAGTGCTAGAAACATTCCTTACCTAGATCTGGATGATAATTACATGAAGAATACAGAGAGCAAATTCACATAGGTATACACTGAAGAGCTGTACATTTATTGCATGTGAGTTACACATTGGTGGAAAGTATGCATTTTGCATACCTTACTGTTCACATTTATTGTGTGCTTCTGCCTATGAATGATAATGGTAAAATTGCATGTATTTTGGTTTCTTCTTGTTCATTAGTATTCTAGTGTTCAGGGCCTAGAAAATGCCCAGATCATAGTAGAGACTTGACAAATGTCTATTCAACCACATCACTTCAGATTTTCTTGACTTTTAATAATGTCTGCTTTAATCTGTGCACATACGTTCTTGCCAGGATCAGCGTGGCTTGGGTCCCAGAACCTTGACTGGGGCAGTGAGGGAATGGAGAAAGGACAGACACACATACAGTGACGCTAGGATCCGGTAGGGTTCTGCCACCACTATAACCTGGATCCTCAGCTTGTTTTTTAGGTAGAGCACAGGGGGTGGGGTGAGCTAATCTAGATTGAAGGTCACTGTAATCATACAGTGTTAGGCTGTGAACATCCGGGAGGAGGAAGCTACAGTTGCTAGTCTTTGCACACGCTGATCAATTGTTCATAAAGACTCTGACCCCAAAGAAAAGCTTTTATGTTCCTCTTGAATCTGAGCCATAATGGTTCTGCCAATAGTCTCATAGGTTCGAGGTCTTGTAGTTCTCAATGTAGCTGCGCCCGTATCAAAATAACGTTCACTCAGGACCTCGCTCACTTAGGGCTTCCTCTGTTCCCTACAAGATCTGCTCATCCTGGCTTTAACCTTCTATTTAAAACATTTTGGGGCTGGCTGTGTGGCTCATTGGTAGAGAGAGTATTTTCCTAGCACCCACAGAGCCCTGGCTGGGACCCCCTTGCCTGCCCAAGAAAGAAAAGAAAGGAAAAGAAAGACCATAGTCTGTTCTCTCTTTCTCTGTCTCTCTCTGTTTCTGTCTCTCTGTGTTTGTCTCTCTCTTCCCTCCCCCCTTCTCTGTGTGATGTATATGTATATGGTGTGTGTGTGTGTGTGTGTGTGTGTGTGTGTGTGTGTGTGTGTGCGCGCATACATGTGTGTGTTAGTTGCAAGTGTCTGTGTGTGAACATGTGGAGACCAGAGGTCAACAATGGGTGCCTTTCTCTATTGTTCTCCACCTTAAGTTTTAGGACAGGTTGTTGACTGAATCTGAACCTCTAGTTGGCTAGAAGAGTTAGTGAGTGAACTTCTAAGATCCTCTTGTCCCTGTCTCCCAGGCCTGGATTACAGGTACCCAGCCCAAGTCTGCCTTATTAAAGTGGATACCAGGGATCCGAACTCAGGTCCTCACACTCGCATGCCAAGCACTTTACCCAGTAAGCCATTCTCTAGCCCCCCGGCAGTGTCTATTTTTAAAAGTGGGACGTATCAGCATTTCGCTTACATGTACATTCATGAGACTTAGCTGCTATCTAGTAATCATACCTGTAGATAAAGCACGATTTTCCTAGTCCTTCTCATGCTATGGGGCACCTCTAACCTTTTAGCTTTCTTTACACCAGTACGGTTGCCTTTAAATTGTGTTGTCTCCCTTTTCTTTGGTTCCTGGGTTTTCGATGATCCCCAAAGGACAGAGTCTGGGGCACACGGAAAGAACAGTTGTGTGGTGTTTGCAGAGATTATGTGCCTGTTCTATGAGTACATTGACAGTGTCACCAGGAAGACATGTGGCCCCTTTCATGTGTCACCGAAGCACTGGAGTCCACTGTTCCATGTCTCGGTGCCTTTGAAGTTTACAATGACTCTTTGATGCTTTTTGCCTTCATTCTTGGCTAATTGTTACTGTGTGTACCTGTTTCCACTTGATGGATCAAGGCCTACAAATCTCCCCATGTAAAACTGTTTGTCCAAAATTTCCCCAGGGCTTAGCCAATTTCTGGTGAACAGTTAAAAGATGGGCTGCTGGCAGTTAAGATCTACTCTTCCCCTCTAGCTCAGTGTTATGAATTGATATTCAGGGTCAGGGTTTCTATCATAAAATAAAATGCTTAATTTTTTGTGTTAGTTTGACTGGACAAATGGATGCCCACACAGCTGTGAAGATACTCTTCTGCTGTGTCTGTGAGGCTGTTTGCAGAAGGGATTAGTATGAATGAGGAGACTGAGTAGCGAAGAAACATCCTGACCGGTCAGGCAGATAGACATTCCATCCGTCAGGGATCTGATGGAAACTGGGGAAGTGTGAACTTGGTAGCTTTGCTCGGTGAGGACATCCATCTCTGGTGCTGGGAACTCTGTGCTCCCGGTTCTCTGGTCTTGGGTAAGCAGAGACTTACGCCATCTCCCTGTCACTCACTCCTCTGTCATGGCTACCAGTTCAGATGCATTTAACAGCCCAGTTAGTCTTGCTTCCTTCTGACTGAGGGTGGTGGGACTTCCTCCATCTCCATAGTCACGGGAGGGGCTGCTGGGGGCTGGGACAGGCTGCTGAAGACTGCAGAGGGGGCAGTTGTCTGACTGAAGAGTCACCCCCTCCCTACCCTGTACCCTAGAGGACTAGGCTGCCTCTCTGGGTGCCCAGCTCACCATCTCTCCTTCTTATGTACAGCCTGATGCCCCTGGGGCAGGACAGTTTCCAGGTTCTCCCTGCAGGTAACTCCTCCTCCAGGGTCGTGTCCAGTCAGGTCCCTCACCTGCCAACCAGCAATTCTCAAGTAGTTAAAATTCAATTGCAGATTTTAACCCATTCATGAATTATAGACTGGGTCCTCTCCATCTTAATTACAAAAAGTTAGTGGAAATGGGGAATTTCCATAACTTAATTTTAAAGTAAGTTTTAAAAAAAACTCTTTCTGCTTAATAATTAAAACAAACAAGCAAATAAAAACAAAAAACCACACACATCACTTCATTTTACTGCAGTAGGTGAACAGACACTAATCATCTTGATTTCAATATTGGGAGTTTAAATCCATCACATATTTAACATTTGCTTTCTACCAGGAGAAAAATGTATTTTATCTTCCCAAAGATAAGAGGTTATTATCAGTTAGTCCCACTGCCTGTAACTAGACTCTAATGAAGAGGGACATGGGTGATACACATTTCTGTACATTGTCTATTTCATACACAGTACATTATATGTTATATGCAAGCAGGCAGATAAAAATGTGTTTGACTTGTAAGATAAAATGAAGTGTACACACTCTTCATAATAAAGAATAAGGAACTGAAGCTACTAGATCATATCATATCTTAATAAACTCTGTTTATCTATAAAATAAGCCATGCGATATAGATAAAGTAAACGTGTCCAAGGATTTCAGCCTTTTTATTTCATGATCATTTCCCTTCTTTCCTTCCTTCCTTCTTTCTTTCTTTTTTCTTTCCTTCTTCTTCTTCTTCTTCTTCTTCTTCTTCTTCTTCTTCTTCTTCTTCTTCTTCTCCTTCTTCTTCTTTTTTTTTTTTTTTTTGGTTTGTTTGTTTGTTTTTTGAGACAGGGTTCTCTGTGTAGCCCTGGCTGTCTGGGAACTGCTCCGTAGATCAAGCTGGCCTCAAATGCACGTATGTTCCACGTGCCTCCCAAGTGCAGGAATTAAAGACGTGCACTGCCACCACCACCTGGGGCTTTTCTTCTTGTTGTTATTTTTTGTTGTTGTTTTGTTTTTTATGGGATTTTTTTCTTGAAAGCTGAATTGTATGTTTTGTAAACATCACACTTCCAAGCCATTCTCAGGTAAGGCTCATTCCTTGGCTTTGCATGCACACCTGGCCTGGAGGAGAGCTAGCTAAGATTTAGTTACCTTTAGAACAAGATCAACCACCCAGAGCATTCCTGTGCTGGACTCCCAGCTGAGATTTTCACTCCAATACCAGCAACATGAGGCAAGGTTATAGGGACCCCTGCCACTCTCTGAACGCTCTCTAGTTTCTCAGGTGGAACAAACTTTCCTCATATAATATTAATTTCTGGTACAATTCCTACACTTTGCAAAAAAAAAAAAATTCCAAGGTACTGGGTAGTGATGTGTTGACTGAAGGAATGAATTAAGAGCTTCTGAAGGAATGAATTAAGAACTCTCAGGTTTTAGCATTTAACGGCAACTACACTCTACCAAGTCCTTCAGTGCTGCTGTAGTCTGTTTACAGTCTCCTGTAGGTGTCATACGCCACCGTCCTGGGTCCTCTTATTTGGAACTGGGTCAAAAGCTCTGAGGCGCTGGCTGTTTTAATGTTCTTGACTTCAGGATTAATCAATGACAGAAGCCCCAGGCTACCCTAGAGGTTAAAGGCATGAGAGACAGTTACTGTCAGTCAACAGTCCACCACAGCCACATGAGGAATCTTCATCCAAGACAAAGAAACATCCCTGGCTGATGATGTCCAATGAGTAAAGAAAGAAAGAAAGACATTTAGCACCATGGCCTCTGTTGACAGTGGGCCAAGGCCAGGTGGTGGTGGCACATGCCTTTAATCCCAGCACTCGGGAGGCAGAGCCAGGCGGATCTCTGTGAGTTCAAGGCCAGCCTGGTCTACAGAGTGAGATCCAGGACAGGAGCCAAAACCACACAGAGAAGCCCTGTCTTGAAAAACCAAGAAAGAAAGAAAGAAAGAAAGAAAGAAAGAAAGAAAGAAAGAAAGAAAGAAGGAAGGAAGGAAGGAAGGAAGGAAGGAAGGAAGGAAGGAAAGAAAGAAAGAAAGAAAGAAAGAAAGAAAGAAAGAAAGAAAGAAAGAAAGAAAGAAAGAAAGAAAGAAAGAAAGAAAAAGTGGGCCAAGACCAGGAAGGACATTCAGATAGGGATTATCTAGAGGGCCACTGCCTCCCAGTCAGGCATGCTGGGAACTGGGACAGACTTGTGTTATCGACATGAGAACCTGCCTCCTGTGCGGATATGAAATCAGCTGTTCCTTGGTATGCTGGTCACACAAGGACAGAGCAGGCTAACAATGCCACCTTTAGAACTCCTTTCCCTGTGGGAATCTACACAGCAAAGTTGTCACTGGCCTGGAGGGAGGGAGTCAATTCTAATGAGACACTTGTGTCCCCCAATCTGGCTTTCAGACCATTGAAACGATGGATTCCAGGAAACTGGAGTTTTCTCCAGGCATCTCCTGCTGGGAGAAGGAAAAGGTGGAAGCCTGGCACCAGACAGTGGGAAGAAATCTCTTCCCTGAAGAGAGGTTCCTCACAGCTCTAATAACCCAGTTCAATAACTTGTCAGACCACCTTGCAGGATGAGCCTGAATTCCAGACAGCTCGTCAATGGCAGGTGGGACAGACCTTGACAGGCACTGTTTGGATGACCACATCCCTGACCTTCTGTTTAAGCTTTAATCTCATTTATAAAAGTTTAAGGGCAGGGCAAAGCAGACTCGGTTTCAATGTTTTTAAAGCATTTATTTGGGGCAGTGGCACAGTGGGTGTGTGGAATCAGGGTAACCACTGGGGTGGGCTCTCCCTCCACTGTGTGGTTCACCAGGAATCAAACTCAGGTCATCAAGCTTGGTAGCAGATCCTTTATCCACTTAGCCATCTCGCTTCTCCTACTTCTTTTCTTTTTTTTAAATTTTAATAGTACCTGAAGGTATTCTGAGATAGATAGGGTAGGTTTTCAGAGGTATATTTCTGTCTTTGTAGTGGTTCGATTTGTAAGACAAAGACATTTGCTTCCCTCTACTCCAAGGTTTGGTCATTTATTTGTTACTCTTAAAGATTTAGTTTTGACGGGACTCAGACTCAGAAGCGGAAGCTCTCACCGAGGACAGCCCCCGTCTCTTGGCAATGCGTTCCTGGCATTTTTAAAATTATTTTTATTTGGCTTCCTTTATTCTCTTGGCCAAAAGTTTAGCAGATTCCTCAGCCTGCTCCTTGTTTTTCTTAGTGCCTGGGTTCTTCAGAGCAATACATCAGCATGTGTGTTGCAGGACATGTGAGTAACAAGATGTTGAATCTTGGGTGATTTGGTCCTGGCCTTCTTACTTTCTTTGTTTGAGGGATTTCTGACAGCATTGGTGGACATCATCTTCTTTAGTGAGATTGAAAGTTTTTTGGATTCTGCTAGCTCTTTTGGGCCCCAACTGCCAAGGCACAGTAGTAGTATCTGTAAGTCCAGGGATCTCTCTCTCTCTCTCTCTCTCTCTCTCTCTCTCTCTCTCTCTCTCTCTCTCTCCTCCCTCCCTCCCTCTCCCCCTCTCTCTCTCCCTCTCTCTCTCTCTCTCTCTCTCTGTCTGTCTGTCTGTCTGCATCCGTGTGTCTTTAAAACAATAACCAAGTTGAGAACACTCAGCTTGACATCCACAATGCATCCTGAACAGACTTGTACTTCCTCTCTCCAGTTCCCCTTGGTCTATAACAATGATCATTTATTTGTTAATAAACAGAATAATGTTAATAAATAGGAATAAAAAGATTGACCTCCCAATCAATAACAGGAGCACTCTGCTGTGGACCAAGACACCTTGCTTCATGAGAAAACCATGTTTACTGATCTGGGCACTGACTCAGAGCACATAACCCTTCCATATTCACCCAGAGCATCAGCAGCAATATCTGTAACCATGCACATCTATCTCACAGAAAGTACAAAGTTTGTGGTCATGAGCCACTTCAGTAAATTTCTGATAGGTAGTGTCTGGAAGGAGATATTCAGCTTCATTTGGCTTAGCTGATCTCCTAGAGTGTGCCAAGAAAAAGAACGACACTCAATTTTTAATTTCCCCAAAAACTGTGATGGGATCTGAATCTCCAGAGGTGGGTATGACCACCTAATTGTGTAGTTGGTAATCTGTTCCTTTACAGCAGGGTACAGATTTTTAGCTAAGGTAGCACGTTGTTTGACTTTGTGCTATATAAAGCAATACCTGAGATAATTAACTCACAAAGAGAAATTTTTAGCACATAGTCATGAAGGTTCCAGTCTTTGGAGCAGTCATGAGTACACCACAGCAAGACAGAGAAAACCACTCAATTTGCAGTCAGGAAGCAAGAGAGGAAGAATACAGAGTTCCACAGCTGCTTAATGGTGTGCCTCCAAAGTCCCAAGGGCCACCCATAACACCCCATCTCTCCAAAGCTCTATTACCATGTATAATGCCCCTCTGGGACAAGCCTTTAATACACGGACTTACGGGGGACATTCCATGTCCAAACTATAGCCATTTGACTCTGACCTCCAAATGTTTATGGTTATCTTACAATACAAAACATATATTTTATCTCATCTCTTCCCAGGGTCTAATGGCTTACAAGTCCAAGTGCAAAACCTCAAATCTCGAAGAAACCTTTAGGCAGGAGGCTCTATAAAAATAGATAGATAAATAATACACACATTTTAAAAGTTACATACTTGTAATATTCAGTGCTTGGAGAAGGACAGTGTAAATATTCCTACTCTGAAAGAGAGGACTAGGAAGATAACAAGGGTATGGATTTTTATCTAAGTGGCCAAATGGAAGCCTAGCAAAGCAGATGTCAACTCCCAAGGTCTCATCTCTCCCAGAGAGCCTGCCATGGCTGCCTTGCTCATGGTGGCCTCTGTGGCTCACAGATTGAGAGGTGCCAGCCTATGACTGATTTGTCCCATTGTTTTGGGCCTGTGGCAGAGCAGCACATGACGGCAGGAGAATGTGATAGAACACATGGCCAGAAAGCAAAGGAGGAGGAAGGAGCCAGAGTCTGATGATCCTCTTCAAAGACAAACCCCTAAAGGACATCTGTGCTGGTTGGGTTTGCACCTGACAGAGCGTTAAGAAGAAGAGTTTATCTTGCCTCTGAGTTTCAGAGATGGCAGTATATGTAATCAGCTGGCTCCATTACTATGGGCCTGAGGCAAGGCTAAAACAGCCTGGCAGGGAGCATGTGGCAGAGAAAAGATACCTAATGTGGCCAGGAACTAGAGAAGAGACTAGAAGGACCCAGTATCTTTTCAGGCCATGCCCCCTAAGTGACCTTCTTTTTCCAAGTAGGTCCCATCTCTCAAAAATGATAGCATGTTATAAGCCTATCAAGAAATTACTAATAAGGTCAAGCCCTCATCTAATTAATTCCCAAGACCCTATCAGCTGGCAACCAAGCTTTTAACATATGATATCCATTCTAGTTTGGTTTCTGTTGTTGTCATGGTGATAAACACCATGATGAAAAAGCAACTTGGAGAAGAAAGGGTTTCTTTCAGCTTACAGGGTATAGTTCATCATTGAGGGAAGCCATGACAGGAAGTCAAGGCAGGAGTTTGAAGCAGAAACCACAGTGCAGGGATGCTTACTTGGCTTGCTGCTCTACCTGGCATGCTCAGCCAGCTCTCTTGAGAGCTTGTTTGGAGGTTCTGGCAGAGAAGCACAGCTACTCATACACCCTTGACCAGGAGTGATGCACACTGAACAGTGAGGAAGCAAGGGGACACCCGCCACATCAGCCAAATCAACCCTGGCGATCAATGGGGTGACAGATGTCTCAGCCGGATGACCCTCCTATCCTCAGCTAGCTTTCTTATACTGCTCAGGCCAACCTTTCTAGGGACAGTACTGCCCATGGTGGGCTGGGCCCTTCTACCTCAACCACAATCAAGACAATGCCCCACAAATATGTCCACAGCCCCATCTGATGGAGGTGATTCTTTAGTTGAGGTTCTCTCAATGCCGGTGTGTCAAGCTGACACGATTAGTATCACAACCTTTTTGGAAGGACATTTCATATCCACGCAATAATAATCTCCCTTCTGTTCTACCTCTCATAGTCTTTATCACCTCCCTGTAGGAATTTCTGAGCACCAAGACTTTAAAAGGCAGACCTTGGGATATTCAACATCCAAATTACAACAAATGGGAGTGAAGTTTCTCTGGCCAGGTATGGTTATGTGTGGACAGGTTCTTGGACACACAGTCCTAGTACTCAGGAAGTGGAGTCAGGAGAACCTGGAATTCAAGGTCATCTTCTACAATATAGTGAGTTCAAGGCCAGCTTGGGGATATGTGAGATCCTGTCTCAATAAAGCAAGACAAAAAAGTTCTCTGGTATAAATTTAGAGTGGTTCTATAGTTTTGATCTGGAACGTTCTCCAAAGGCCCACATGTTAAGGGCATGTTAAGGGCATTAGCTTGGCCATGACTGAGAACTGGTGGAAAGGTAGAATATAGTGGTAGGTTTTGGGGAATAGGAATATGGCCTTGAAAGGGATTGTGGGGCTCTGTCTCCTCTCTCTCTCTCTCTCTCTCTCTCTCTCTCTCTCTCTCTCTCTCTCTCCATCTATAAGGTGAAGGAACCTCCTCTACCACGTGCTCATACTGTGATGGATTACCTTGCTGCAGGCCCCAAAGCGGTGGACTGTGAACCATGGACTCAACATTCCAAACTGAACCAGAAATACACCTTTCATCTTTTTAAGTTGATTACTTCAGGCTTTTGGCTGAAGTATTGGAAAACTGACCACTACAAATGCACAAATGGTTTGTCTTTTAAATGTCTTGACAAGTGGGTTTTGGGGATAGTGTGCTAGAGACTGAACCTAGGAATTCGTCCATGTAGGTGTGTTCTCTATCATTGAGATATATCCTAAATGATTTCTCTCTTGAGTCTATAGTTCATTTCAGCTCCAGAGGGAAAAAAATAAAGCAAAATTATGGTCATGTTCTGAAAATGAAGCAAATTTTTAAACCAGAGGTGTGCTTAAACTGTAACCACTATTTACCTGTGAAACCCAAACAAATAAGAATGAGATGGAGTTGGAATTCTGTCTGGTAGAGCACTTACCTAGCACGTGCAAGGCCCTGGGTTTAATCTTGAAAAGGGAAAACAATTTTTTTTGTTGTTGTTGTTTTTTGAGACAAGGTTTCTCTGTGTTGCTTTGCGCCTTTCCTGGAACTCACTTTGGAGACCAGGTTGGCCTCAAACTCACAGAGATCTGCCTGCCTTTGCCTCCCAAGTGCTAGGATTAAAGGCATGCGCGACCACCGCCCAGCTGAAAACAATTTTTTTTAAGAAAAAATATTTTAAAAAAAATCAAAAGAATCAAGCTCTCCAATGAGGAAACAATGCTTTCTGTCAAAACCCCAATGACTTCTAATACAAGGTGAAAGACAAAATTATTTATTTCCTCATCACACACAAGTGTTGTTACCCACTTGCAGTTAATTAAGCTGACCAGGTCCCTTTCCCAGGGGGCCTGGTGTGCAATGGTTGTGAACAACAGCCTCACTGTAGTGCATTCAACCTGTTGCCTATATGGGTTGCCCTAGGAGACCTTGGAGACAATTTTCTGGCAGCTTCTTTTCAAGTCTCTGATTTCAGTCCCCAGTCTAGGCTCCAGACAGGTACTCGTGGTGCCTTTGGGAATCCCCAGGGCACAGTGGCCAGGGTTCTCATTGGCCAGGTCATCATGCCCACCCACAACAAACTGCAGAATAAGGAACATGTGATTGATACTCTGCATAGAGCCAAGTTCAAGTTCCCTGACCGCCAGAAGATCCACACCTCAAGGAAGTGAGGCTTCACCAAGTTTAATGCAGATGAATTTGAAGATGTGATTGCTGAGAAGCAGCCAATTTCTGATGACCGTGGGGTCAAATATATCTCCAGTAGTGGTCCCCTGGACCAGGGGCGAGCCCTGCACTCCTGAGGGCTTCCACAGTGCTCTCCTGTACCTACCAAATCATGTTCAGTAGTAAATCTCACATCCAGTCTGAAAACAAACAAACAAAACAAAACAAACATTTTTACAAAAGGAGTTGTTACCCGCTTTTTTGCCCAGTCATATTTTGGGGTCCTCATTCTGATCCTCTGTATACAAAGTCTCAATATACTGTGTAACTCCCTCAGAGAAGGAGTGTCAAAACAGCAAGATAAGCAGGAATTCAAAAGGTGTCCATGGAAGAAGAGATGATCATGATACAAATTCAAGAGCCACACGAACAGTTTAAAATAAAGCAGTTTTTTTTTCTTCTCTTGAGCCTAAGGGAATTCACTGAGAAAGGAGTTTATGATGTGATTTTATGAGACAGAGATACTGAGAAGGCATTACAAGATGTGTTTTTAAAATCCATTTTGAAAACATGGTAAGATCTGTCTGAGAAAAGCACCTGGAGACCCCTGCCTCATCAATTCTCAGTGAGAAGGACAGGGGAGAGCAGAGTCAGCCCTATGCGTCATACTGTGCAATATTTTGCTGATAAAATTCCATTCCATTTGAAGCATCTGTAGTGAGTCAGGAGCAATCATTAAATACAAAGAAAAACTGCTAATGTGTAACAGACTCCAAGATAAAGCTAGCAGAAGCAGGCTGTGAACAGGGCTGTGTCAGCGGAAATTGACTCGGAAGCCAGAGCTATCCCCAAGTAGATACAAGAGTGTCCCAGCTAGGACCCCAGTTCACTCTTGGGGACTGACTGAAACAGTAAAAGACACTTGTTGCCACAGGAGATTAAAGATGGTGTTTGCCTGTATGCGTGATACCATCCAGCCTCCTACAAAAATACACTAGCTTCCAGCCACAGTTTGCCAGCACTGGCCAGGCAACGGCGATGAGAAAACTCCTTTTGTACAGACTCCCCAAGTTTGGCATGGCAGGACACTGAGTTCCTAGACTCTTAGCTGGTTGCCTAGATATGGGTGAACACTTGTGCACTCAGAAAGCAGAATTTGGAGAGTGTGTTCTCTTTGCTCATCAAAACAAACTCCTAGGATGTAACACAAGGGGGAACCTTAACTTTTTGTTTTTTTTTTGTTTTATGTTGTTTTATTTCGGTTTGGGTGTTTTTGTGCTTTGTTTTGTTTCAGGGATCCACAGCAAGCTTTTGTCTAAACAAATGCTGCTATAACAGGAATCATAGATTTACCAGTCTGTAGGCCAGTATCAACAGCGGACTTCGAAAGACTATGGTTGGTCTTTCTTGGTAGCTGTACGCCTTATGAAAGGCAGTACAGAAGGATCTGGAAGTAGCCTCACCCTGTGTCAGCCTTGAGTCTGAGGCCTAGGATCTCGGCGGAGCCAGCCTGTGCGGGTTAGGGATGGGCTGAGCCCTGCTCCAGTCAGTGAGGGCAAACCACACATTGAGTGTCAAGAGGTCAGAGGACAATTCTTATCTGGGATTGTAGGTTGGATCTAGGAGCCCAAGTAATTTAAGAGAAAAATACAAGCATTTCATTTACTCTACGTGGACATGGGAATCTTCACACGAGACTGAAGTCTAAAGCAATGACTAAAGCCTGGTGCTTTTGTGCTTTTAGACAGTGAAAATAAATCTGGGAAGGAATGGGGAGACAAGTGGATCTCTAGACTACAGCGCTAAATTCTATGTTATTAAGAGATACACAGAGAAGGGGTGCAATTCGAGTCACTTCACAGTGTATTTATTCCAATTAGGCTCCTAGCTAGCTGCAGTTAGGAGTCTGGCTATCTTTAAGCCTTGGTGCGTGAAGGGTATCTCCAGAATCTCCATGGCTTGCTGAGTATGGATATGGATAGGCCAGGTGACCTTTTCTAAAGTTGTATGTTTGGGTTGTTAGAAATCCATTATTTTTAGAAACCCAGCTATCCCTTTAAGAAACATATCGGTAAGTTTTTCGGTTTTGTGGCTGGAGAGGTGACTTGGCCCTTAAGAATGGAAAGAAAAGTGTCAGCTCAGGATATCCAAGACCAAGTTCTCAGCACAAAGGTGACTTATTTGCCCTAGAGGGACAGAGAACAGGGAATAAGAGACAAAGACAGGAGACAGAGATGAGAGAGAATGGGGAGGGAACAGGGAGAGGGAGCGGGGGGCACTTGTCCCAGAGTGGGACAAGGGACAGCCTCTGGATAGGGAGGAGACAGGTGTGGCCCATAGGAAAATGGCGGTTTATAAAGGGAAAAGGGTAAACCCTGTGTCAGAATGAGATGTTTAATTGAGCATGTTGATTAGGTGAGCCAAAGGGGATTTTTGATTGCTGTAATTGAAGTAATATTGATTACTTCAATACTTTGATTGCTGGACCTTGGTAGTCAGCCTCAGGAGAAGGAAATGACCAAATAAAGGACTAGACCTTGGTGGCTAGCTTTCAGAAGGTAATCTAATGGTTTTTAGTAAGGCAGGGGGAACGGGGGAGAAGGGCAAGGCCTGTCAGAGGCATGTCTGTCATGTTTGAGCTGGCCAGAGTCCCTTCATAGAGCATTGGCTGCTCTTCCAGAAGATCTGGGTTCAGTTCCCAGCATCCACATAGCAGCCTATAGTCATCTATCTATAACTTCAGTTCTAGAGGATCCAACACCCTGTGCTGTCCTCTGAGGGCGCTACACACATGTGGGACACAGACATTCACGCAGGCAAAACGCTTATACACTTAAAATAAAACTACATAATAAATATTTTTAAAAAAACTTTCCCTTTTTAGAAATGTTTCTTGTTTTCTATAATTTCAGGTTTTATTGCATTTCTGCTTTCTGGAAAACTTTGTTTTGCCTTATTCTTAGTATCTGAGGAAGGTGGGAAATCTCTTTTACTGAATTCCAGTTTGTCAGTGTCCTATGAATGAGATTTTATTTTCCTATTTTTAGATTTAAGAAAATGTTGTTTTGTATCCTGGAGTTTTCTGAGTTTAGATGAATGATATTCCAGAGACTGTGAAGAAATTTCCAGAGGAGACCTTGGCCAGCATGGCTGCTCCTCTTGTGTTGCCTCGCCTTCCTCTCCCGTGTGCCTCATATTTCCTGAACCGCGACAGTCTATAGAAGAGTCAAGCTATGCACGGGGCCCAGACTGTGGGAAGGTGTCAACAACTACTTAAAAAAAAAAAATAGTACGGAAAGGACCAGGTGAATAAACAGCAATGTTCCAGTATTTGTTCGATATATTTTAAATTTATTTTAGGTATATGGGTGTTTTTCTTGCAGAGGTCAGAAGAGGGTGTTGCAGATGTTGGTTACGCTGTGGCACTGCTCCTCGAGGCTGGCTGCTGCCCACGGTGACCATGCCGGCGGAGGAGGGTGCTGATTGGAAGAATCACAGCCATGGTTACCTTTTTAGAGCTTTATTGGGGGGGGGGGAGAAAAAGAGAGGGAGAGAGGAGAGAGGAGAGAGAGAGAGAGAGAGAGAGAGAGAGAGAGAGAGAGAGAGAGAGAGAGAGAGAGAGAGAGAGAAGAGAAGACAGAGGTCCAGATGGAAGGAAGGAGCAGAAAGGAAAGAGAGATGCACTGAGGGCCCACCCGATTTTTAGGCTGGGACGCCATCGAAGGCTGATGACGTAATTAAGGACTGAATCCTTACAGCAGATCCCCTGGAACTGGAGTTACAGATGGTTGTGAGATGCCATGTTGGTGCTGAGAATTGAACCTGGGTCCTCCGGAAGAGCAGCCAATGCTCTTACCTGCTGACCAACCTCTCTAGACCCCTGCTTTATATTTTTAAGATTATCATTTTAATTCACATTAGAGTTTTTCTTAGAGATTATCTCCTCAATTAGAGCCAGGAATTTTATATCTCCCTGCTCATAATTATGAAGACAATGACATGCCCTGTCTTAGTTAGGGTTTCTACTGCTGTGATTAAACATTGTGACCAAAAGCAACACCAGGAAGAAAGGGTTTATTTCAGCTTGTAGTTAGTTGTACATCACAGTCCATAACTGAGTGAAATAAAGGTAGGAATTCAGTCAGGGCAGGACCTGGAGGCAGGAGCTGATGCAGAGGTCATGAAGGGGTGCTGCTTACTGACTTGCTCTCCATGGCTTGCTCAATCTGCTTTCTTATAGCACCCAAGACCACCAGCCCAGAGGTTGCACATTTCACCCCTGTGGGATGGGCCTCCCATATAAAACATTAATCAAGATAATGCCCACAGTCTTGCCTATAGGTCAGTCTTATGGAGGCCTTTTTCAGACAACTCTAGCTTTTCACAAGTTGATATAAAAGTATCTAGCATATGGATAGTTAACAATGATTCAGGGACCCATGCATGCATGTGTGCACATGCACTTGTGCCTTGTAGTAGACAGTGGTCTGGGGAAAGCTATGTGAGAATATACTTTGGGGCATCAGGCTCCTTCTCGAGCTCAGGTGCAGTTTAGTGAGCTGAGTTGGGAGGATTTGCCACAGCACTGCACCTTGCTAGCCCCATGACGTGGTTTCTGAGCTCTGGGCTTCACAAAGACCCACAGAGTATGTGATTTCTCTGCCCTTAGTGCTGAGGTAGCTTCTGCCTGTCCCAGGAATGCTTATACCTTACCCTGAAGTCCCAACGGGTATTAATTCTCAAACTGTACTTTCTGCACAGCAACAGCTTTGCCCTTTGACTTGCAAGGTCTGGATCATCATTTTTCGTTATTCATTTTGTCTTTCCCTTTCCTTAATCGGGACAAAGTCAACTAAAGTTCAATTTCTCACACACCCCTTGATTTTGAAACAATCTTGCCTTCAAGGACATGGGATGGCAGGTGCGACAGTGTTCTTGATAGGCCTTTGTCCTTTTGGAGGTTGTACCACAAAATCCATGTCACAGGGTGACTTGAAAAGCTACTTACTTGGACCTCCCTCTCAAAACCAGACACATGTGGGTCAGGGACCCTGACAGCTGAAGATCTGGCCTTGGGTTCCCTGTGTCCTGTGCAGAGCTCCCCAAAGATCGCCTCTGGACAGCATCCTGTTGTCCCTTGGAAGCAGGAGAGGCGTCTGTTCCCTTGGGGCACATGCTCTCCCACCCTAGCATACTCCAGCTGTGAGGACTGTGTTTCCAGTCGGACCACTTTGGTGGTCAGGGTAGGCCGTCTGTGATTGTGGGAGTCTCAGATTCGCAGTGCGCTCAGAGCCGAGAGTTGCAAACCCAGCCAAGATGCTAAACACCGAAACCGCTTGATAGTCTGTCTGCCCTTTGTCCTTGGGTAGGTCCATTTTATTGTGCCTGTAAAGGAGCGAATACCATTCCTTGTTTAGTTTGTTTTTCAAATTGGCCAGGGTCCTGCTGTTCCAGAGATAGGACTAAACTATTCCTTGGAGGGTGTCTTGTTTTGGACTAGCAACAGGCTGAGTGATAAGAGGAGGGGAAAGGCGAGATCATTGCATTTTCAACATCTGGCCTCTCTCCAGGGACACTGACAGCTTGGGGAATGGGGAGGGAAGGAGGAGACGGAGCAGCGGCGTGGCGCAGGCAGGGACAAGGCCTACAGAGTCACCCATCAGGTTTTAGGGGTCTTATCCAAACCTGACGACCTGGGTCACACAGCCACGGCTACTTTAAAATTGACTCCGCCTTGTTTAGGCTTGGAAGCTGAGAGAAGACCTCCGCCAGAGCCTTGCCTAACAGGAGCGGGGCGGGGCCGAGAAAGAAGGGGCGGAGCCAAGACGGGAGGGCGGGACTCACTATCCGTTCTGCTGCTTCTCCCCTGTGCATCAGGGTACAGTCACAGTTTGCCTAGCTTCGCTGAGGCCAGACAGCACCAGCGCCATGCCCATGACCCTGGGTTACTGGGATATCCGTGGGGTGAGAGGGTTTTGACAGCCGAGTGTGATGGGGACGCGGGGCGGGGACGTGCCGGTCTAGGAAATGGATCTTTCTTGTAAGGCCTTGGTGAATTAATTCCTCAGCCTGTAACGTCTCAGAGCTCTAGATGTTTGATACTAATCTCCTCCCGCCTCCCGTGTGTGTGTGTGTGTGTGTGTGTGTGTGTGTGTGTGTGTGTACTGTTAGATCAAGTGTAGGGATTTAGATATAGAGAAGACGTCACAGAGTCAGGGGTCCCAGTACCTCTCTGATCAGCCTTGTCTCTTAGTTGTGTCAGGCCATCCGTCTGTTCCTGGAATACACAGACTCAAGCTATGAGGAGAAGAGATACACCATGGGGGACGGTAATGACTCCCTGTGCCTGGCTCCTTGTTGCCCAGACCTGGGGGCCTCTTCCAGCTAGAACTAGAGTTTACACCTTCAAGAAACCCCTGTGAGGACAGTTTGGTCTTCCAATGCAGGGCTGTGACTTTTCCTCTATTTGTGATTTAGTGTTTGCCTAAACCTTTCGTAAGCCTTTGATATGCAGGGCCCACAGTCCCAAACACTTCACTCCGGTAACCTTGGAATATGACACACTCAGCGTGAGAGGTTGAGATTCCCTGCCTGAGGGTGGGGGTGGGGGTGGGGTGGAGGCTTGCCTGACTGGGAACTAGGGTGATCTCTTTTCACATCGTCTTGTCTACAGCTCCCGATTATGACCAAAGCCAGTGGCTGAATGACAAATTCAAGCTGGGCCTGGACTTTCCCAATGTAGGTGCAGGGAAGGGGAGGTTTGGGGAAGGCATGGTGTCCTCACCTCATCTCCTTGCCTGGCTGAGGGGGTTGGGATCAGAGCTTCTGCTCTCCTGCTCCCACTCCTGGTGGCTGCACAGCATTTCTGTGATGGACTGGGTCCCAGCTCCTCCTTTCAGTGTGCAGTGTGCTCATGGAGGGCTCACCATGCCAGGCTTACGGAGTGCCAGGCCCCATGTCTGTCCTCACCAGAGAAGGGATGCAGGGACCCCATATCCCATCTGACCATCCCTGCTTGTCCATCCAGCTGCCCTACTTAATTGATGGGTCGCACAAGATCACCCAGAGCAACGCCATCCTGCGCTACCTTGCCCGCAAGCACAACCTGTGTGAGTGGGGCCGGCTGCAGGGAGGGGCACGGTGGCCATCGCCCTGGGCTTGGCTGGGGTGGGATGCTGAGGGTGAGTCTATGCTGTCCGTGCTGCAGGTGGGGAGACGGAAGAGGAGAGGGTTCATATGGACATTTTGGAGAACCAGGCCATGGATACCCGCATGCAGCTTGTGATGGTCTGCTACAGCCCTGAGTTTGTGAGTCCCCCTGTGGATGGGGAAGACAGGGTTTGGAGTTAAAGTCCTATGTTCACACCTGTATTGGTCAAATTTAGCACTTGACTCTAGCAGTACTGACTCTCTAAGGCCTTACTTATCCCAGCAGTGAAGTGTCCTTCATGACTCCATAATCTTGCCAAATAACCAGAGTCAGTTTCTCCTGCTCCTAGGAGGCGGTTGGATTCCACAAGCTGGAAATACAGTTTTTAAACATTAGAGAATGTACTAAGAGTCCTTTTCATCTCCTTTAATTTCCATAGACCTTCTGTCCCGGCTCTTCATGTCCTCTGTCTGCTCCTGGAATATGGAGACTCAAACCATGAGTTAAAATAAAGAAACTGGGTGGCCAGTGGTGGTGGTGATGGGGGCGTGTTATACACCCTGGCCTCAGACATCTCTCTGAGCTCAGCTCTCTGTCCCTCCAGAACTGTGCCCTCAGTAGCCACAGGAATCAGGACTGCTTCCCAATAGGCAGCTCGGGGGTTGGCCAGAGGGACGCTGGCCCTGCCACTCCTTCCCTTCAGCATCAGACATTCCTTCACTTCATAAAAAGTACTCAAGTATCCACTCTTCTGCCATCCACTAGGAATGCCTTCTCCCCTGAGATGTTTTGGTGTTTTGCTTCTCTGATGGCACCAGCTGTCTGAGTCCAGAGTGTGTCAGGTACACGGGCACCTCTGAGTCTAACCCGCAGGATCTGACGTGGGGAATGAGTAGAGTTCAATGAAAGTACTGTATTCTTGTCTGACTTCTCATCATCTCCAACAAATGGGACCTGGTGCCTGTGGGGGTCTGGTTAGTAGTGGTCAACTAATTTAAAATCAGGAAGCCGACTCGGGCCCAGCCTTGAGAAGGTGGACGCTCTCCCCCGCATTCCCGTGAAGTCAAACTCTTTGCCAGGGAGCCGGTGTCTGAGGGTGGTGACTGCTTTTCCCCCCTACCTCAGGAGAAACGGAAGCCAGAGTACTTAGAGGGTCTCCCTGAGAAGATGAAGCTCTACTCTGAGTTCCTGGGCAAGCGGCCATGGTTCACAGGGGACAAGGTCAAGAGGGTAACTGGTGGGGAGGGGGAGTTGCCATTCTTCCAGGGCTATCAGATCCCATCCCACTGACCCTGCTTCCTGCAGATCACCTATGTGGATTTCCTTGTCTATGATGTCCTTGACCAGCAACGAGTGTTTGAACCCAAGTGCCTGGATGCCTTCCCAAACCTGAAGGACTTCTTGGTGCGCTTTGAGGTGATGCCCTGGTCCTCCTTGCTCTTGGCTGTCCTTCCCTGCCCCCTTCCCAGGATGATTTCCTAATCTTTTAAATTTAAAAAAAAAAAAATATAGCATTTCTTGCATCCCGGCTTTCTGGGAGGACCTGTGCTCAGCATCTAATATTTATAGGATTAAATTTATCACTACAAGATTCCTACGAGGTAGATAGAATTATCAGACTCCTAAGATAAACTGAGACTGGAGGGTGAATTACTTGCTCAGGGTCTCAACAAACACCCGTGGAGGCCTGTTCTGTGTGGGCCCTGACTTCTATGGGCAACATTGGAACTGAGGCTTCAGGCCTTCGCTCAGCCAGGGTTTCCTGTCTGGGACCCTTTTGAGAAGTAGAATGTGACGGGAGTGTGCAGTCAGCTGGCTTTAGGCATTAGGAAGGCAAGGGACAGCAGGGTTCATGTGAAGTCTCACGACGCAGAGTCCTCATAGCTGACCTGCAGAGAGAGCACTTTGCTTCTCACGTCACTACCGTGGACACACGGAGAGCTCAGGGCTGTCGAAGGTGCTTGGATTTCATGGACAAGCAGGGAGGGCCCTTTGTAGAAGGCTTATCTTTCCCTCTCTTCTGTCTTCTAACGCTCCAGTTTCCATCTGCGAGATAAGGTCATACACTTATTTTAACACCTATTTGCTGACCTCTTTCATGTGAGCACATTGTCAGGTCCCAGGGGACGTGTCCTATACCCTCATACTGGACCAAGTAGAGCTCACAGTGCGGTGGGGCGCACTAGACTGTGAGGTGCATGTGGTATCACCTGGGCCAGAGAGCCAAGCCCGAGTCTCACCTCACTGCTGCTCATATGGCATCCAGGTCTGTGTTTGAAACCCCCAAATCTACTTTATTAGACAATTGGAAACATTGACTTAATGTGCGTGCGTGCGTGCGTGTGTGTGTGTGTGTGTGTGTGTGTGTGTGTGTGTGTGTGTTGGCTTGGTCTCTCTCTCTCTCTCTCTCTCTCTCTCTCTCTCTCTCTCTCTCTCTCTCTCTCTCTCTCTCTCTCTCAGGCCTGGAATCTGTTTTCATCCCTCACTTCCTATCTAGTGATGTGCTTTCTCAGCTAGTTCCCATTAGCTCTGCTTCTGTTCCAAGTTGGGGATTATGTAAGAGCTGGCATCACCGTGGGGAAGGGGGAAGGGAGAGCTAGGAGCCGCCCCCTGAGGGCTGGTGCTCTGGCTTGTTGCAAACAGGTAGTCCTGGGGTTTAGAATTCCTCAGCAGTTGGTTATCTGGGAACTGAATCTTGATAAAATTCACTCAGGGTGACTGAATTTGGCACAATTCCTGTATTAGAGCTAGAGATAAATTTGATTGGGCTATAATAATATTGGATTTAGGTGCCAGATGGAGAAATTTGGACTTTTTTTCCTCTCTGGGAATGGGTCAGAACCCTGCCCTGCCTTTCCTGGTGGGCTTCCCTCCATCTTAAACATTTCCACCCAGGATTTGCTGAGTCATGGGGTGGGATCTGGGCTCTTTTTCAAGCTACTCCGGCATGCTCTGTGAACTCCTTTTCCCTGCCAGCTCCTTCCTCCATGCTCAAGTGCAGGCAGGAGCTTCCCTGGGGAGAAAGACCAGGCCTGTGCAGACAGCCACAAGGCTGGGTGAATAGGAGGGCGCTGCTTAACCTCCCTGGACTTCAGGTTCCTTCCTCCTGGTAAATGATCTGTTAGGATGGATTTTGCAGGGCCATTGAGTACTTTTTCCAAACCTATGAAGCACTGTCTAGATGACACCAAGCCCCGGGATAGTGCTGTTTCTCCACTGATGTTGAAAGACCCCCGGCTGAGATCTTTCTCCGGGAGAGACCCCAAACCCAAGGAACACACCGAAACCACAGATCAGATGCAAAAGCAAGAGGGTTTATTTAGACCAGGTACCTGGGGCGAAGTCTCTTGGAGGACTTGCGCGCCTTCCTAGGGCAAGGGGGACTTTTTATGGGACCCCAGGGGCAGAGGCGCGGTTACAGAAGCGAGAAGCATAGTTACAGGGTCCCTATTGGTTGTTTCAAAGAAGGCCAGGGTGAACTTGGGGTCATATGTGTGTGGCTGATTTGGCCTTGTCCAGGCCAGCTGCTTATTCCTCAAGGCCAGGGGCCCGCCATAAAATATCAACTGTCTTACTCCCAAGGCTGCTGACCACAGTTATCTCTCTCAAGGCTGGCCATAGCTATCTCTGTCAAGGCCGGGTAGCTGGCTATGGCTGTGAACTCCTGTTTTTCTGATTCCTGCAGAATGGCGTTTCTAAGGCCAAGTTATTGGGGGGGCATAACATCGGCCCAACGCCCCATATCCTCATAATGGAGCGGGGGTCTTTCATTCCCCCATTTTCTTTTGTACCAAATGAAATCTTTCATTTTAGGATGGAGAATAAGGGGTTAGCTCTATCTCTGACTGTCTGAGCCTCTGATATTGTTTGGTTAGGATCAAAGCCTGGGCAACAGAAACCTTATCCTTGATGAATTGCACCAATCTGTTGAGGATGTATGACCCAAACAATAAAATGAGCAGGAGGACGATTAGGGGGCCCATAATGGTGGAGACAAGGGTCATAAACCACGGTGACCTTTGGAACTATCTTTTAAATCATTTTTGTTGAGCATGGCTACTTGGAGCTGTCTGAATTGGCCGGTCTCTATAAGGGCTGCAGTCCCTGTATCTACCCCAGCAGCTATTTTGTTTATGGTAATTTTTTCCAGTAACAGGGCCAGCGTCAGGGAAACAGGCTCTCTGGTGATGTCCCTCCTTATGTCAGGAGGACTATTAGGGGGATCAAGGGGACCCCCGGGTGAGTCTTATCTTTAGTGGGTTTGGAGAGCGTTGAACTAGATGTCTCGGTGCCCTCAGCTTCGTCGGGTTTCTTGGCAGCCTTTACATGCGACGTGTGGACCCAAGCCGCTGTCCCGTCAACCTCGGCTCTAGGTTCCTAGATTGAGGGCGTCGGACCCAGACAGAGTCCCCAATCTTGAATGGGTGAGGCACCACCGGGCGGTTCAGTTGTTTTCGGCAGGCAGGGGTTTTTATACCGTCTTTTGCATCAGTTGGAGGGCTTCGCTGCTTTGTCCCGCCTTCCTCGTAGGCGACCGGCAATTGGGGAGGAAGCAGGAACTCATCCTCCGCTGTTTGGGGGCCGCTGCAGGAGCCGCCGGTCCCTCCGGCGCTGTCGGGGGGGTTGTAACACTCGGGGCGGGGTGACTCGGCGTCCATGGGTGACGCCGCCCCCTAGTCACCTTCCCCATATTGGGCCGGAGCCGGTCGTGGCACATCGCTGCGGGTCGCCGGCCAGGGGGCGGTCCCTCGCCGACCCCATCCCCGGCCCCGCCTGCGTGCCCCTGCCACATCCCGTGTCCGCCTGCGCCGCCGCTGCCGACTGTGCCGCTCGGCCGCCCATCGCGCTATCCACCGCCCCTCCGAGCGAGAGGCTGTGGGGCGCTGCCGCCGCAGGCTCTCCGCCGCCCGGGTCTCGGCCGGCCGCGCCTGGGGCTGCCGCGCGCCGCCGGAGGGCAGGTCCGAGCCCGAGTAGGCGCGGGTGCGGCCGTTGGCGGCGGGGCCACTCTGCTTGGCGCCCATGTCCGCGCCGCCCCAGGCCCCCGCGACCGCGCCGCGGCCGCGCGGACGGGAGGAGGCGCGGGGAAACCCCGGCGCCCTCCGCCGCCGCCATCACCGCTGACGGCCTGCGGGGACTGGGCAGGGGGCGTCCCGGCGCCCTAGCTTCCCGGCGGCCCCGCCTGCGCGTTCTCTTCTCCCGCACCCGCTTGCAAGCCTGCCCGCGCGCCCGCCTGCGCCGGAGCAGCGGCCCGCGGGGAGAGGAAAAGACTCGCTGGTGTGGGGTTAGGGAGGAACAGGGAGTGGGAGGGATCCGCCGATCTGGCTTCCTCGGCCCCGGGATTCGGCGAGCGCTGCTGCCGCCGGGGGGCTGAGGGGAAGAGAAACGGCTTAACCTATGGGGGAGGTTCTGTTGTCAGGAGTCTCCACATGGCAATGTATGGGACCTGGTCCGGGTGGCCATGGGGACTGGAAGCAAAAACTTTTCCCTCCACCTGTGAAATAAGACTGAGGTTAAAGGTTTCCTGACGAGGCCATCCTACATCCATTTTAACCCAATCGGCCTCGCAAAGAGTGATCTATTTTTTTTTTCTTGATTACGACTCCTTTGTTGTTGGCTCGTGTCTTTCTTTACGTCTGACCAGTGTTTAAGCATGAGGCTCAAGGGGGTGATGACAGTCTGTCCTATGGCTGTTTTTAAGAGGAGAACGGTTAAACAGAAAACAAAAAAAAACGACAGACCAATATAAATAAGACTAACACTCGCTGCGCGGCTTCGGTTCCAAACCGAAAGCAAAACCAGAAAAACCGTGCCCCCAGAGGGGTCTTCAGACCGTGCCACAGAGGGCACTTCAGATGAACCGTGGAACGTCTTCCAGGTTCCCAGATTCCCCTAGGACGTCTCCCAGGGTTCAGTGGCGAAGTCCAGACCCGTCGGTCCCCCCTTTCAGATCCACTGACACAGACAGATTATCAGACGCAGGCGCGGAGACAAACAAACAACATTTAACACTCAGACAAACAGACAACCCTCAGACTGGACAGGGATGACATAAATCAAGGCCGGCCGGCTTACCTCCTGATGGTGGGTCGGTGGTCCCAGGGAGGGGTCTCAATCCCCGTACGGGCCACCAAATGAAAGACCCCCGGCTGAGATCTTTCTCCGGGAGAGACCCCAAACCCAAGGAACACACCGAAACCACAGATCAGATGCAAAAGCAAGAGGGTTTATTTAGACCAGGTACCTGGGGCGAAGTCTCTTGGAGGACTTGCGCGCCTTCCTAGGGCAAGGGGGACTTTTTATGGGACCCCAGGGGCAGAGGCGCGGTTACAGAAGCGAGAAGCATAGTTACAGGGTCCCTATTGGTTGTTTCAAAGAAGGCCAGGGTGAACTTGGGGTCATATGTGTGTGGCTGATTTGGCCTTGTCCAGGCCAGCTGCTTATTCCTCAAGGCCAGGGGCCCGCCATAAAATATCAACTGTCTTACTCCCAAGGCTGCTGACCACAGTTATCTCTCTCAAGGCTGGCCATAGCTATCTCTGTCAAGGCCGGGTAGCTGGCTATGGCTGTGAACTCCTGTTTTTCTGATTCCTGCAGAATGGCGTTTCTAAGGCCAAGTTATTGGGGGGGCATAACATCGGCCCAACGCCCCATATCCTCATAATGGAGCGGGGGTCTTTCAATGTCCCTCTTCAGGTAGGACACTAAGGAAAGAAATTTGAAGAGATTGTTTTCCAGAGCTGAGATTGACTGTCCTGCTCCGGATCTTGGGCCTACATGGAGTTCATGGGGTGGAGCTGGTCAGCCCAGCGAAGCTACAGGCCTGAGCTTTGCTCTCTCGCTCTCTCTCCCACTCACAGGCCCTGGAGAAGATCGCTGCCTACATGAAGTCCAGCCGCTTCCTCTCAGGCCCCATATATTTGAAGACAGCCCTGTGGGGTAACAAGTAGGACCCTTTAATACCAGGACCAGGAGACGATCTGTGACTACGCCTGCTGACCACTGGCCCAGGGCACATCTGGGTCCCCGCACCTCCGCGTCCGTCTTCCCTCCGAAAGGCCTTAGCAACCTCCTTTTCCCACTCAGCCTCTCCCAAGCCAAGCTTTTCTTAACTCCGGCTCCCCATTCCTTCAGAGTCCCTTCCTCTCCTTCCTTGTCTTTGTCCCGCATCCAAGCAGCCCTCGGCTTTGCTGAAGGTAACGAAGGGATGCACTCGGCTCTGTGGCTCCCCAGCACTGCCAAAGAAGCCAGTCCTGCCTATGTTCAGGTGCCCACCCTCAGTGTGAGGCTGCCCAGCATTGCCAGAAAGACCGGTCCCCTAGTGTGCAGAGCCTAGCCCCCCAGTATGGGACTGTCCAGCACCAGCTGCTCCTCAGTCAAGTCTGGATCGTGTTTGCTCTGTGTCTTCTGTGGTTCTCAGGACTACGCTGACTTGCTTGGGTGGTCATTGTTCTGTTGTTCATAGAAGGGACAGGGGTGTGTGTGTGTGTGTGTGTGTGTGTGTGTGATCTTGATGGTCATACAAAATATAAGATCATTGAAACTCCTTGATATTCTGGTCATTAATTCTGTGTGGCTCACCCTGGGATTCCTAGAGAAGGGTGCTTCTCTTCTTCTGTGCTGGTGTTTCTCACTCATTCAGCCGCCACAGTGCCTCCCTCAGAGAGGTTCTGGGCTGATGGGAGGGGGCTCCATTAGGCTAAGCACCTTTTGTTTCCTTCTCCCAGAAGCGTTTCCTAAACCAGACATCTCTCCTCCTATTCTCAGGATGCTTCCCCATAAACAGTCCCCACCGTTCACACTCTGTGTCTGGGGTGTCTTACTGAACTCCATCCTAAGATGATCAATGGGGAGATGCAGGTCCTGTTGGACCTTGCATCTCTGCCATGCCTGAGAGAGCCTGGCCCGCCCCCATTGCCCTTGCAGTTGGGAAACTGTAAAGCACCGTGCTCAGCCATGCTTGTGCGGAACTATACAGCCAGCGGCATTTGGCACTCTGGGAAGTATTCTCTTAGCCTGAGGAGGTACAGCATGAGATGCAGAAGGGTTTCCACATTCAGACATTAGTCTGAACCAGAGTCTCTCCATGCAAGCGTTTAAGAGGCTCCCCGGCAGCCTTTGGAAGAGCATGGTCTGAGATGGGGCAGCCCTAGTTTGCTGGGCCCCAGTGATCAGCCGAGCCATGGTTATTTTGTATCAGCTCATCCACAAAGGAGCTGGACTCATTGGAGAAGCATCTGCTGAACCGGTTCCTGTGACAGCCGCTAAACCATGGATTCTGACCTTGATCAGCACTGCCTGTACTAGGGAGTAGATCTGGAGGAGGTCCCTGCTGGGCATTGTTCCAGCTGCTAGAAGTTACTTGCTGCCTTTAGGAAACCAAGGACTACAGGCAACTTGTGAGGGTCATTGTGAAATAAATGAGTCATTAAATAGGGAACTGTCCAGGTGTGGTAGTACACACCTTTAATCCTCACTCACAAGGCAGAGGCAGGGGAATCTATGTGAGTTTAAGGCCAGCTTTGTCTACATAGTGAATTCTAAGCCATCTTGGGCTGCATAAAGTGATTTGGTCTTTTGGGATTAATAAAAAATAATAAAATAAAAAATAATTAGTAATATTAAAGCCCAGAGATGCTCAAAATTTGTGAAACTCATAAAATAAAAATTAGTTAGGCTAAAGGTTCATTAAACTTTATAGATAAATAAAATTTAAAAAAGAAAACAGGATTAGGATATAAGGCAGTAGTAGAACGTTTACCTAGGATGCACACGGTAGATTCAATCCCCAGAGCTTCAAAAACTGAACTAAACTAAAATGGAAAGAAAGCAATGGAAGTTAGGAGTGAGAGTATAGTAAAAATTAAGTAGAAAGAATACATTATTAACCCAGACTGCAGTGCACATAGATATGGTGATATTTTATTTGTACTGAAATGTGATTTTATTTGTATGTTAATAAATAAAGTTTCCTGGGGGTCAGAGCTGATAGCAAGCCATAGCAGAAGTCTGGCAGTGGTAGCACACACCCTTAGTCCCGATCACATGACAGTCAGATCTCTGTGTGTTCAAGAAAACAGCCAGCATGGAGACACACGCCTTTAATCTCAATACCAACCATAGAAGACCTGGAGGTCTGTATAGACAGGCAGTGATGAGGAGGTCATGTGGTTGGGTTTACAACCAATGAGAAGGCAGAACAAACAATAAAAAGGACAAACACACAGGAAGTAGGTCTCTTGCGGAGAGGTAGGACAGCAGCAGCAGTGAAGGGCAAGGTTTTTAACCTCAGCTCTTAGCTACTGCTCTGACCTCTTGGGCTTGTAACTCTGCATTTGGCTATGTGTTTCCTATTTAATAAGATTGTTCATCTACACATAGATTTAGAGCAGACTTACAACACTTCCCACAATAGGCTAATATCGTGGGTGGACTAGCAATCTCGTGTCCTTCACACGCTTCGTCTCTGCCTCGTTCCTGTAGAAGCAGCCATAGGCCATGCATAATGAATGGTTAGAGCTGAGCCCAGCAGAACTTTCTTTACAAACACAAGTGGTCACAACCACATGAAGAGCAAACATCACCATTCAAAAATGGACAAGACTGGAGCAACTGTTTCTCTTCAAAAAGACATGCAAATGCTAGGGAGCGTTGGGAAAGTCATGAATCATGCATCACTAGAGAAAGGTGCAGAAAAGCTGTAAGAAGTTCTACTTCACGGACATTAGGATGGCTACCATGAAAACTCAAAAAATAAACCATTTGGTGAGGGCGTGGAGGTGTTAATGCCTTTCCCATCATTGGTGGGAATGTACAATAGTTCCTCAAACAATTAAACGTAGAGAAATGCAGAACAAGATGCCAGCTTAGTGTGACTCTCCAGCAGTTGTCTCTCCGAAGACATATCTATTGACGGGATTACACTGTTCACAAGAGCTAAGAAAGCCACATGAACCATGGACATATCTATAATCTCAATACGTGGGAAGCTAAGTTCCTAAGTTCCAAGCCAGCCTGAACTACATAAGAAGACCCTGTACACCTCCTCACCCCCGGTCCCTGGCAAAAAAACAACAACAAACAAACAAACAAACAAACAAACAAAAAAACCAGAGCCAGGTGAGATGTCATGGTGGCTGGTTTTATTATATGGAAAAGAAAAGACATGTTGGAAAAGACAGGAAGGATGGGGTTGCCATTGCCTGCCTTTCCCCAACTCCAGGAGAGAAAAGTACAAAGTCCAGGATTTAGATTTCAAACCAGTCCTCAGCAGGCTCCCTTACCCCTACCCTGAGCAGACCGAGCCCCTGGAACTATATTAGCTAGCATGCAAAGGGACTGCCATGTTCCTTCAACCAGAGCAGAGAGGAAATCAGTGCTCCATTCTCTGGGGAGCAGGGCATATGAAGTACTCTATGGCCTCGACTTAGAGCTTGGTGTGGGACCTGTTCTGATGAGCCCGAGCAGCAGGCGAAAGCTGCAGGTTCCTGGGCCAGGCCGTAACTCCCAGACAGATCTTCTGTGTCTGCTCTGGCTCCAGGCAGAGATATGTATGCTGGTGGGATAGGTAGTTAGGGCCTGTGCCATCGCTAGTCCCAGAGTGGCCCTAGGGCAACCCCTCCCTAAGACTGTGCAGATCGCTGATCAGGTTAGACTGTGGTATGAACCAGCTTGATGTTGCCCTTGGAGGTCAATGTCTTCACCCACTTTACTCCTACTCTGATGTGGAGCAAGACTCCATTCTCTAGGGCTAGAATGGGGTAGTAAGAACAGGACTTCATCTTGGCATTCAGTGCCAGGCTGGTGAAACCTAACACCGAGCAGGTCCTAGTGCCCCTCATTTCAGGATAGAGCTCACGGGTGGAACCTCTGGAACAGCCTTGGGGTTAGGCATCAGTCTCTGGACTTCTATCAGGACCAGCATCACTTGGTGTAAGGGATCTTTAGCCATCAGCTCACTTCAGCATAGCCAGCTGCCCACAGTGTCGTGGGCCGTGGTCCTATCCCAGGTTGTGTTCAGCACGGTCTCAGCAGGTTGTGAGCTCACGGTGTGGCACAGCGTTGCAGCATCGGTTGTGGCTGGGTTGTGGCAGGTATGTATATGAGCCAGAATCTAGTTCATCTGTGGTGATTCTACCCAGACTCGTGCAGAATCTTACAGTGTCTGACTATAGGCTGGTAGCTCTGAATGAGGCATCTGGGTGCACCCTGGCTCCAGAAAGAGGCTTGTGGGGAAGGACTGTTCACTCCAGGTACTCCTCTAGTTCATGCTGAACATGCAAACTACAGATTTGGGATAAATCTGAACTTCCATCTTCCGGTGATCTACCAACAACAACACATCGATGGTGACCTCGTAACAAATCCTGAACTTCGGTCACCATCTATTGCTGAAACAATGGGAGTGTCTGCAGGCTCAGAGGGGGTTGGGGAGAAGCAGCTACTGAGAATTTCTGGAGAGATTGACACAAACAAAGTCAGGTTCCAAATTCTAGAATAAATACATAAACCTTTAGTGTCCTGAGGCTGCCACAGAGCAGCAAGCATCAAGAATTTTAGGAAGCCACAACTCCACCTAACAGTCAAGGTAAGATTCTAGAAACCAGCCATATAGAAACTAGCATAAGGGACTCTCCGGATTGAAAATGTAAAGCAGCCACTTTAAGGACACAAAATAAGCTTAAAGAGAACAAAGAGAAATGATATTCTAAAAAGAGAAAATTAGCAGGTATGGAAACAATGAATTCTAAAACAAGGGGAGGAAGAATGAAGGAGGAGGAGAAGAGGAGGAGGAGAAGGAGGAGGAGGAGGAGGAGGGGAGAAGAGGAGGAGGAGTTTTTAAAACGTTGAATTTAAAAAAAAAAAGAAGAATTTTTAAATGCAACAAAAGGCATCAACATCAGAACAGGGCAGAGAAGGAAAGTACTAGTGACCTTAAGAGAGCAAAGAAGAGAGAAGAAAATGTACGGGGCCTTTGGGACAGCATTACAAGAGATTTAATTGTTGGGGTTCAAGAGGGGCTTAACAACAGCAAAGGTTTAGAAAGCTTATTCAAAGAGACAGTGGCATAAACTTTTCCAAACCTGAAGAAGATCACACACACCCAGTATGAGATGATCAGAGGGCACCTGTTGGGACCACTGAGATGGCTCAGTAGGTCGGGGCACTTGCTGCTAAGACTGACAACCTGAGTTCAGACCCCCAGGCCCCACACGGCGGAAGAAAAGAACGGACTCAAGCAAGCTCACCCTCTACTTGAGTCTTGTTCCCAGAGAAGCAAAGCTTCAGAGAAAACATCACTCAGATTTGACCAGACTTGTCTACTCAGAAATTCCAAGGGGAGATCTTCAAATTAAAAGAAAGATGTAGTGGGTAGCCATTCCAGCTTGGATCTGGAAGTTCCAACCCCCATTGAGACTCTGGCAACTGTCACGCCTACGAGGCGGGGCGAGGGGAGGCGCCTGGGTACCCGAGAGCTGGATGGGCCAGCTCTGTGCGCTCTCTCGGTGCCGGGACGCGGAACGGTGAAAGGTGGATTGTGCAGAGCTCCGGAGAACACCGCTGGATTGCAATACACCTTCCCAAGACCCTTCGACCTACCCATTACTTAATTTGTGAGTTACGCCATTAAATAAATATCCTTTTAACTACATGGAGTGGCCAAAATAATTTCACCAATAGAAAGACATGTTAACGAGCAAAAAGAAAACAACAGAAGATTGTGCTGGCTAGTTTTATGTCAACTCAACACATGCTAAGAGTCATCAGAGAGGAGGGAGCCTCATTGAGAAAATGCTTCCGTTAGACCGGGCTATAGACAAGCCTGTAGCTTACTTAATTAGTGGTTGATGCAGGAGAACCCAGCCCATTGTAGGTAGTGTCAACCCTGAGTTCTATAAGAAAGCAGGTTGAGTAAGCCACCAGGAGCAAGCCAATAAGCAGTACCCTCCATGGCCTCTGCATCAGCTCCTGCCTCCAGGCTCCTTCCCTAATTGAGTTCCTGCCCTCATTGCTTTGATGATGAACTGTTATATGGAACTGTGAGTGGAATAAACTCTCTCTCCTCAACTTGCTTTTGGCCATGGTGTTTCATCACAGCAATAGTAATCCTAACTAAGACAAAGATAAAAACAAACAGACAAAAACCCCTCACTGGTAATAAGAACTCAATGGTTAAGCATGCTTGTTACTCATGCAAAGGACTTGGGTTCAGTTTCCAGCACCTGTATAGCTGCTCACAACTTCCTGTAACTCAAGTTTCAGAGGAACTAATGACCTCTTCTGGATTCTGTGGGCACCAGGCATGTACATGATACACATAATACATATATACGTTTATGCACACAAAATAAAAATACATCTTTAACAACAACAAACAATTTAAAAAGAATAACTACACACATTGAGAAGCTCTAACACCATAAATCTGGTATATCTTTACATGAAATATCTCTATATCTGGTATATCTTTAATATGAAATGTAAAAAAGCAACAATAATAATTAGATTACATTCCTATGTTAATATGTGGGAAATGTTAAAAGATGCAGAATGAGACATCAAAAATTCAAAATGTGGGATGAATGGAATGCAAATGTCTAACTTTTAAAAATTTTGTTTTCTTTTTGTGATTTCTTTCCTTGTCTTTATGATCATGTTATGTTGGTATCATTTCAAAACAGCTATAATTTTTTAAAGGTGATTTTGTAAACCTCATGGTCGTCATAGGCAAAAGTCTACAATAGACAAACTCAAAACAATAAGCAAAGAATCAAAGCACAATGCTAAAGTAAATCACTTAACCACAAAGGAAATGTGTGTGTGCACATGAGCACATGCATGAGAGAGAGAGAGAGAGAGAGAGAGAGAGAGAGAGAGAGAGAGAGAGAGAGAGAGAGGTGAGAACTACAATGAAAACAGAAATAAAGTTATAAAGTTATAAAATTGCTATGGTAAGAATTTTATTTATTTGTGTGTGTGTGTGTGTGTGTGTGTGTGTGTGTGTGTGTATGTGTGTGTGTGCACGTGTGCATGTGTGCCCATACATACACATGCAGAGGCTAGAGGAGGATGTTGGGTATCTTCTCCTATCTCTCTCTGCCTTATTTCCTCAAGACAGGATCTCTCACTGAACCCAAAGCTCACAGCTTCATCTAGGCTGGGTGGACAGCCATCTCCAGGGATCTCCCTACCTTTACACCTCACCCCTGGGGTGTAGTGGGTAGCAGCCTTAGATAATTTGCACTGTTATGGATTCTTATATGTTGATACAAATGTAAACTATTTTTATATTCCTGTTTAAGATGATTTGTGTACTATACTATATTGTTATAATGTACATATATTTCTACTCTTTGAAATATTTGTATATTGATACAAATGTAAATTTATATCTGTCATACTGTATGTACATTCTACTTCTGTTTAGGATATTCTGTATATTGATATATATTTAAGATTATTGTCATATTGCATATCACACTATACATTCCTATCTCTGTTATAAATATCTTGTGTATTGTCACAATTCTGAAGTCATCGTCCTTTACCGTACATTTGCTTATAGACTGTTTACCTTGTTTACATGAAGCCTTAGTCCTTAGGTTATTTAGGTAGATAAGACTTATAGATTTATAGTCACCTATGCTTGTCATCTCTATAGTTATGTTAGTTAGGTTATCCAGATTTACAGATACATAGGTCGGATGGACAGGTAATCTTCAAACACTTCATAGACCTAGAGAATATGGCATTTAAATAACTTAGAATTCTGTTGATGTGAGACACAATTGCTCCTGGCAGCACCAATTTGATCCCAAGAGAACATTGGGCTTCTAAGACATTTCCATTTTGAAGTTGTCTTCTTGGCACAAAATGGCCTATTGGGCAAAGAGCTGCCCTTGCCTCAACTGCTGACAATATGAGTGCTATCCTTCTGGACAAGTGGGACCCAAGGAAAAGTGACTTCTGAACTCTGCCAAGACAGGGTAAGATGGTCTTTCAGAATTCCTGCTTCTGAAAATGGTCTGTCAGATACTCTAGGCCTGTAGCCAGTTTGAATGCACCAACAATGCTGAGAAACATTAGGTGACTGTCCAGGCTGCCAGCTGTCTCTGTCTACTCTTGCAAGATTCCTGAAAGTTGCTTGCATCCATCTTCCATTTCTCAGGTACCAGATTCAGGTTCTTTAGGATAGGACACCTTTTGGAATGATCTTTGTAACATACCATTTACCTGTGCTCTAGACTTCTCTGGATTTTAGTATGTATTTCTTGCTTGATATTGTTCACATTGATTGTAGTTCCATCTTATCTAGGTCCTTATCCCTCATTACTCCTTGACAATATTTGATAACCATCCCTTTGTATATAGTCTTGTACTAGTTTAGAACCTTCTTATTTAGACAAAAAGGGGGAGATGTAGTGGGTAGCTATTCCAGCTTGGATCTGGAAGTTCCAACCCCCATTGAGGCTTCGGTAACTGTCACGCCTATAAGGCAGGAGCCAAGAGAGGACCCTGAAGACCTGAGATCCGGATGTGCCATCTCTCTTGGTTCCTGGACCCTGGATGTTGGAGGTAGACTGAGCAGAGTTCTCCAGAGAACACCGCCAGACTGTGCTACACCTTTCCCAGACCCTGTTACCTATCCCTTCATTTGTGAGTTACCCCACAAAATAAACCTCCCTTTTAACTACATGAAGTGGCCTTAATAATTTCACCAATACTGGGGTGACAGGCACATGAATCCATGCCCGCTTTTATCTTGATGCTAGAGATTAGAACGCAGGTATAATGAGTTCGTGTTTGCACAGGAAGCATTCTTGCCCACGAAACCATCTTCTCGGCTCTTTACCTAGGTGTAATTATCTTAACTGTATGAACAAAATTCTCCAGGGAAAAGACAGAGTAACTGCCACAGTCCTGCAGCAGCCTGGGTTCAGGTACTGAGACAGGGAAGGGACGTCAGCATGAAAAAATGAACTGTCCAGCCACTGTATGAGTTGCACACAAGTGGCTGACCCTGAATAGTTCCAGCTGTCTTTATTGATACATCAAAAACAAGCATGTCTTTCCATACCAACAAACAAGTTTTTCCCATCCTCCAACGTTAACCTCCGGCAAAAACAAATATGTCAAATACATTTTCTCCCAATTTTTACTTCAAGACATCTTTAAACCAAAAACAGTACTTATCATTTTACTAGCTTGGCCAAATATCAAGCCAGCTACATCCTGTCTTTACAAAACAAAAAGGTGATAAACATAGGCACACATTTTCAAGAACAACAATTTTGTTCAAAGCATATTTACAGAAATAGGGGTGATCTGCCTCTGATCCTGTCAGCATTGAATCGGCACAGCTCCCGGGGTCTAAAGTGACAGCTGGTATCTCCAGACAAGATACTGGGAAGCATCAGCTCCCAAAGAATTTTAGGGGAAGATGCTTGAGAAAAAATGGGGTTTCTGGGAATGATCACATCTGTCCCATACATGATTGACAAAGTAACACTAAAAACCACCAGGAGAATCAATATTATGAAAGAGAAGAGACCGTGCAGGCTGCTTGGTCCCAGCAGTATTCTGCGCTGTCCCAAAGTTCACTGGTCCTTGCCAAGTGAGACTGTCTCTGTGGAGACCTGTTGGACAAGCACTCACAGATTGGTCCAAAACTAAGCCACAAGGCTCCCAATAAGTAACTAGTGCTCAGGAGATGGTTCAGCCAGTAAAGTGTTTGCCTTTCAAGCCTGAGGGCTTGTACTGAACCCCCAGAACCCACATTAAAAAAAACCTAAAGGTTTACATAGGGATGAAGATATGGAGGTGGCCTAACTAAAACTATGTGTGATGTTAGTTTGTAAGGTAGTTAAAATTTTTTTTTTTTTTTTTTTTTTTTTTTTTTAGGTTTTTCGAGACAGGGTTTCTCTGTGTAGCTTTGCGCCTTTCCTGGAGCTCACTTGGTAGCCCAGGCTGGCCTCGAACTCACAGAGATCCGCCTGGCTCTGCCTCCCAAGTGCTGGGATTAAAGGCGTGCGCCACCACCGCCCGGCAAAAAAATTTATATTTTTAAGAGAAGGAATTTAAACAGAAGTACCCCACATGATTGAACAGTGCATTTCCCAGAAGAAAAGAGGTATTGAATAAAAATCCATGTTCCTTCTCTAGGAGTTATTGGTCAGGGAGACTCAGAGGCACCCAAAACAATGCAAACCACTGCCATCACTCTTGGTTGCCTGCCTTAACTAGACTGTAAGACCCATTGTTGAAAACACCAAACATGTTGGTGGTAGTGCGCAGAGAAATCAGTCTTGAACTGAGCAGAAACTCTCCTTGCTAGCTAGGTTTCATAGTGAGGGAAGGTGCTATAAAGATTGCTGGGGGGAAAAAGACATCAATGGTCTCATCATGCACTAGATCATGAATGCTATAATACCTACCTGCCAGAGAAGATATGCCCACTGATGCAGGAGTGACAAGGTTGTTTGTGGAGGTAACCAACCACCCGCTTTATTGGCTCTGAGGCCTGCCTGCTCCTGCTAGGGAATCAATGTCAGGTGCTGTAAACATGGTCAAAACATATGGCTAGGGCAGTGATAGGCCGTACTGCTGTGGAATGTCTTTCTGTATACTGTGAATATGTGTTGCTATGATTGGTTAATAAAGAAGCTGCTCTGGCCTATGGAGAGTCAGGTTATAGCCAGGCACAAAAATCCAAAAGGGAGCCGGGCGGTGGTGGCGCACGCCTTTAATCCCAGCACTCGGGAGGCAGAGCCAGGCGGATCTCTGTGAGTTCGAGGCCAGCCTGGGCTACCAAGTGAGTCCCAGGAAAGGCGCAAAGCTACACAGAGAAACCCTGTCTCAAAAAACCAAAAAAAAAAAAAAAAAAAAAAAAAAAAATCCAAAAGGGAGACAGAAGGAAGAAAGGCAGAGGCAGAAGAGACGCCAGCCTGCTGCCCAAGGAGCAACATGCCAGCAGACCAGTAACACCACAGCCACATGGCAATACATAGATTAATAAAAATGGCTGAGTTAAGTTGTAAGAGCTAGCTAGTGAGAAGCCTGAGCCATTAGGCCATACTTTGTAAGTAATATAAGCCTCTGTGTCCATACTTGGGTCCGATCAGCTGTGGGACCAGGTGGACACAGAAAAACTTCCGACTACACCTTACAGGAGAATTTATTGATGTGGGTTTTCTAAATGGTCATGTTGTCAAACTGCCTTCTAAATATTTATATTTATATACATAGATTTATACTGCTCCTAACCTTGGTCAGAAAAGCATCTTTCTCTAGTGAGTAGAGGTAAATGGAGAGATGAATGACTGTTCAAAGCACTGAGAATAAGCAACTCTGAGTGGTCAGCTGTAGACAGGACATCTGTATCAAGCCCTTTCCCCCATCAGGGCTCAGGGAACATTCCATAAGGAGGGCAGGGGAGGACTGCAGGGAAATGCTGTGTTCTATACACGTGAACTAATGGCCACAGTGGTTACCTACATAAGGCCTGAGCAAGAGCATGTAGATTAAAAGTTCCAGAATGTAGCAGGAAGGTGCTCTGGAGGCCCTCAACAAAATCCAAGCCGAATCCAACAGTATATTAAAAAGATTATCCTCCTAGAGGAAGTGGGATCTATCTGAGGGATGCAACCATGGGTCAATGAATACAAGTGAATATATAGGCTAGAACACATTTGATCATTTCAAAAGATGTAGAAAAAGCATTAAAAAAAAATCCAACATCCCTTTGGGTTGAAAACGCTCAACAAATTAGGCATAGAAAAAATAGAAAAATAATTCAACATAATAAGGGACTTATATAATAGACCAACAGCCAATGCCATGTTGAAGGGGGAGAAGCTAAGTGCTTTAATTTTAGGTCAAAGAAGCCCATTTTCACCTCTTGTTTTTCCCTTCCATGTGCTCCCTCTGCTCTCTTCATCAACTGCTCTAGTAGCCAGCTTTGCCCAGGGAAGGGGAAATAGTCACTCCTAGTGGGGAGGTCATCTCTTCTATCCCTCTCACACACGTGGAATGGCCCTGGCTATGGGAGCTTCTGGAGGAATTTCCCTCGAGCAGAGGCACCCCTGCTAGGCTCAAGACTCAAAGGTTCCCTTTTTCCTTCTTTCATGGTTTATGTTATCTTTTCAGACTAGGTCTCATATATAGCCAAGGTAACCTCAAATTCATAGCGATCTTCACCCTCCTCAGATTACAGGTGTGTGCCACCACACTGGCTCCCAGGTACTCTTTTTCAAATGAGTTTAATTTTAAAATTAAAATCCTCTCTGCTTCTTTCCTAAATGATCTGCATAATTGGAAAACTCAGAACCCACCATGCTCTGAAAAACCTGAGACTCTTATTAGCTTTCTAGAACAGTCTTTTATACCCACCAGCTGACCTGGAATGACTGTCAACAACTCCTGGCTACTTTCTTCGTGGCGGAGGAGATAGACAGAATCTGACTTGAGAGTAGAAAAGCCACCCTGGAGTGGGGGATAGGTGCCTGACACCCTACTGCTCTCCACCTTATTTTTTGAGAGAGGAGATCTCTCTGAACATGAAACATGCTAACTGTCTAGATGGGATGGCCAGCAAGCTCTAGGGACCCACTTGTCTCTGTGCTCCACAGTGCCCTGCTGGGAGACACTTTTACATGAATGCTGGGCATTTGAACCCAGGTCCTCATACTTGCATGCAAACACTTTACCAACTGAGCCACAGATTCCTACATTACACTTCAAAGCAGAACAGTATTTTCTCAACCAAGTCACATTGTGAGGTAGTCCCACAGTCTCCCCAAAAGCATGATCCACCCGAGAGGCCTAAGGGTCCAGTACATTACCTGTCCCCCATAGTTCTCTCATGTGAAACATGATTTAGGAAGGAAGTAGAGAGGATTTTAATCTCATTTTAAAAAGAGTAGCAGGTGTGTGGCGGCACACATCTGTAATCTGAGGATGGTGAGGATTGCTATGAATTTGAGGTTACTTGGGCTGTATATGAGACCTAATCTGAAACAACAACCAAAAATAATATGTTACTACAATTGGAAACATTACACCTTAATAAAATATACATACATCTAATAATTCTGATTTGCTTCAAACTTGTAACAATATATAACATTACCCTGTTTGTTCTACTATTTCATTGAAGACACTTCCTTCTAATAACACAGCAGCATTTACTTAATTAAGAGTCAAATACACACACACATCTACTTAATCTTTTCTTCCGGATTTAAGTCCCACATAATAAGTCACCTATAATTATTTCCATTGAAAATCTCATAAGCACATTACAAGCCCATCCCTGTCTGTTTTCAAAAGTATTTCATTCCATTTTGCCTAAGCACGGAGTGAGCCAGGCTATGATATCAAATAACCTGTTCTCAGGCCCCAGACTTCTTCTGTCCTCATGGACCTCCCTGAAGTTGAACTTCTGTCCCAACTCTAAACATTTCTGTCTGGATCACCTCCATTTGTTTCAGGAACAAGGAGTTCTGCTCCTCTGTGTTCTGCCTCCAAGCAGAACAGAGAGAGCGTCACAGCACATGGGTAGGAGGCTGATTTGGGGACTTAGGCACTGGCCCTTCAAGTTACTCCTTGGGAAATGTGTAGAATTTCTGTTGTGTTTAATAGGCCAAAGTGGGTGACCAGTCTACATTTAGGACTGAGAGGCTCACGGAACTTTCTCACAGGGAAGCAGTGGCTTTCACAGGCTTCAGCAGATGTCAGTTCTAGGCTTGGAGGAGAAGGTGAATATTGGTGAAATTATTATATAATCTCAGGGTTGTGGGTTCGAGCCCCACGTTGGGTGCCAGATATTGGTGAAATTATTAAGGCCACTCCATGTAGTTAAAAGGATATTTATTTAATGGCGTAACTTACAAATTAAGGGATAGGTAGGTCGCGGGGGTCTGGGGAAGGTGTATTGCAGTTCAGCCGTGTTCTCTGAAGCTCTGCTCAGTCCACCTCCACGGCTCAGGGTCCCAGAACAGAGAGAGGGCTGGCCCATCCAGATCTGGGGTCTCCAGGTGCCTCCCCTGGCCCCACCTCATAGGTGTGATAGTTGCCAGAGTCTCAATGGGGGTTGGAACTTTCAGATCCAAGCTGGAATGGCTACCCACTACAGGTGAATAGCAGGACCAAGGGGCTGCAGAGAAAGCAGAGGACAAAGGTCAGAAGCATGAAAAAACAAAAACAAAAACAAAAAACAACCCCCCCCCCCCCCCCGTGTTTCATGGAATTTAGATTTCTAAGTCTGTATAATATTTATAATATTCATCTCCCAGTGTTCTAGAAATACTGACTTAATGCTCAGAACAACTTAGGGAACAGTTCACTTACTAAAGAAGACCTGTACCCAGGAGGCTACCATTGGTGGGGGACTGGAAGAGTCAGAGTGGGTACCCAGGCTGTGCTTGTTCCACAGGGAATTTGGTGAGGTTGAACCCAGTACTCTGGGCACACCTGGGGAGGGCAGATGAAAAGATATGCTGGAAAAGGAGCAGAGGTCATTAGGAAGGTAAGCTGGAGACAACAGTCGTTTTCCTGAGACCTCAGAAACTTCTAGATAGTTCAGCAGCAGAGATGTGAGCTGACTGGCACATTAGAAAGAGCACTGACTACATTCCTGCTTCTTCCTCCACCCCTTCACCACCCAGCTCAGTCATTCTTTCTCAGCATGGTCCCTGAAGAGATCTGTCCTGCAGCGGAGCAAACAGGAATGTGTGATTTCTATACAGAAGCCAGGTGTTCTCATAAGTCCCTCTTAAGCTGGCTTTCCAGGCAGATCCAAACCTAGGGTATCGGTGTCTCAGCCCCGCCCACCCCATCAGGAAACAACTCCATCATGAATTGTCTTTTAATCCTGTAAGCTATTTTCCATTTGATTGGGAAATGCTTTAAGCTGGGCGCTAAGTCTTCAACCACAAAACCAACCAGCTTCCCTAATACTTTCGGGGAACTGCTCCACCAAATTGAAGGCTTTGATAATCAGGCCTTTTTACCTATTGCGGTGGCTCTATAAACTTATCACTAATTTATCAGTATTGGCACCCCTCTGTTGTTAGATAATAGGCTGTCTTCACCAGAACCAACCAAAAGGTGCCCATTGCCACAGCATTGCTTTCTTGGACTGTGTTAGAATTAAGAGTTCAAAACTGACTGGGGACTGGAGAGTCGTCACCTCTCTTCCTTCGGAGGCGTTCACTGCTTTTTGGACCATCAACATAATCCCTAGGAAAAAAAATAGAAGATGCAATTTATCTACAATCTGAATATCTGGAATTCATATTCATCTGTAGACTTGCGCCCTGAAAACTTTTACCTTGCACTTGTTGCACAGGCTGTATGCTTTCTTATGTCACCTTTCTTAGAATTTATACTCAGAAGTTGCAAGGTTCGTTTTCTCTTTCCTTGCCTTCTGCCCTGTGGCGAGCAGACTCAGCCCGCTTCTACACCCCCAATTTATGTTCCTTGGTACTCCCCTCCCCTTGAGTGGCTGATTTCCTTCCAGTGGTCTGTCAGCTTTCGGCCACAGTGACAAATACCCGGGATAAATCGGCTTTGAAGGGGGGAGGATTTATTCTGACTCAAAATTTCAGAAACTGCAGTCCCGGGTCACCTGGCCCTGCTGTTTTGGGGCTGTAGTGGCACAGTACCTCATAATAAGAGCATGTGGCTGCCTCTTGACCTGTGGCAGCCAGGAAACAAGAGGCAAGGGGGCAGGGGTTGGGGGGGGAAGGGAGGGAGAGGGGATGGAGGGAAGGAGGGAGACAGGTTGGGAGAGACACTGAAAGAAGCCAGAGTCCCACTTTCCCCCAAGGGCCCTTTATCTTAAATGGTCTACCATCCCCCGGAAGCACCATCAGCTGAAAGACAAACCTTTAAAGTTGGCCTTCGGAGGGCATTCGGTGTCCAAACCATAATAGAAAGGACAGAGACACACGGTGTAAGTGTGGTGGTTGTGTTGCATACAATTACATCTCTCTTCCTAGGAGACTCTTTTACTGACTTGGGTGGCCATATTTTGGCAAGGCCTTGTTTACAAGAAGAATGAATGCTTCTGTGGCAAATGCTCCCCGGGTCAGTGTTGTCTACATTTTGAAAATTTGAAAATTGTTTTTTATTATTGAAACGATTCAAGAAGCTAATGCTCTACCTCTGGTGATATTATTGAAAGTGTTTATTTTTCATGATTTATGTTCTTTTTTTTCTCTGATAAGGAAGAGAAGGTGGCCTCTAGCTGTCACCCATCAAGAAACTGAGGTCTCTGTCTAGCAAGGTAGCAGAAATTGAATTCTATCAACATCACAAGCTTGGAAGCAGATCCTCATTCAATCGGGTTTTGAGATGGGATCACGACCCTCACTGCACATTGAGTACAGCTTTCAGATGGGAACTGAGATGAGTCTCAGGGAGGCTGAGCCCAGACCCCTGGCCCATTAGAAACCATGATACAGGAGGCATGTGCTGTATTAGGCTGATACACTTGTAATAGTGATACACAGCAGTGATAGCACATTTTTATTTGGTTTCTAGTTGTCTTGTCCAGCTAGTCACAGCTGTGCCCTCAACGTCTCCGTCCTTGTCAAATTCCTAAGGTCTTATCAGGGCACACCACACCCTCACACTTGGGAAATTCATGTCCCACAGCCAAGACATTGGCCTCAACACCTAACTGCTGCTGGCAGGAATTCTGAAAGGTGGCAGTGGAGCCGTGAGCCTAAGATCTTACATCTACACTGTCCCTCCTGAGGAGACCCTCCAGATAGTCACTTAGGCCATGTCCCTTACTGGTGAGATCTTTGGTGCCTGGTTTCCAGGTCACTCTGGGGATGAAGGCTTCATAAAAATTGTGTTCTGGAATGGAAAGTAATGCCAGTTCTCTCTCTAGGAGTCAATTTTAAGTTGGCTTTCTTTTCTTAAAGCTAGTTATGCATGAACACATTCTCATGGTTAAAAAGGGAAATCTTAGCTTATCTCTGAAATCTCCTTTAAGTCCTACTCTGGAAACTGGGTCGTTTTTTAGCTTTGCCTGAAGTAAGCCTCCTAGTCAGCTTGGCCATGTCCCTCTGTGCTCTTAGGTGTTCACTTACATAAATGTGTCTGTAGGAAAATGCATGCTTTTATACCATAAAAGACGTCCTGTGCTTCCTTATTTGTAAACTAATTTTGGAACTCAACAAGTATCTTGGAGATCCTTCCATGTTGGTTCCTACAGTTTATTGTGTGTGCACTCAAGCTGCACCTGCATGTGTGTCCACATGTGCATGTGTGTTCACTGACATGTAGAAGCTGGAGAACCTCAGGATGCCATCCACCTTTTTTTTCTCCCTTTGGATAGAGTTTCTTTCTGGCCAGGAACTCATTATTTGGCTAGACTTTGGGCAGTGCACCCCCAGGAATCTGCTTGTCTCAGCCCCCCTAACACCGGCATTGCCTGTGTGTGCCACCACACCTACCTTTCACCCTCATTCCTGTATGCCATGGCATACTCCCTAGCACTGCTGGGCATTTACATGGCATCTACTTGTTCCTATATGATACAATATACACATTTTTCGTGAGCTCACATAGGAAGAACGATTGGGCCACCAGATACGCTTCGACTTTTAAGACTGATTATTCCCTCAGGTTCCTGCATCCATCTTCAGGCTCACTAGCAGTGTCTGTCGCCCAGCATGAAGTTTAATTAGTAACCAACTGTTCCAATTCTATTGACAGGCCCACAGTTTGAAATGCCACCTTTATCACTTGAATCTCTCTCCCCTGCCCAACCTGGGTCGTTTGTAAGTTCCTCCTGTTGAGTCTATCAGTACCACACAGTTTACTTGGTTATCTTTGCAGCTTCTTAAGAACTCCACTGTTGGGAGCCACGCAGCCCAGGTTTGGACCAGTATATGAGTGCTTGTCTAACGGGTCTCCAGATGAGGCAAAAGCCCATGGGGACAGTCTCACTCAAGGACCAGTGGAGTTTGGGACAGTGCAGAATACTGCTGGGACCACACAGCCTGCACGCTCTCTTCTCTCTGGTAATATTGATGATTCTCTTGGTGGTTTCTAATGTCATTGTGTCAATCATGTATGGGACAGATGTGATTCCTGGAAACCCCATTTTGTCTCAAATAATTTTCCCCTAAAACTCTTTGGGAGCTGATGTTTCTCGGGTTTCAGTGCTGACAGGATCAGAGGCAGATCACCCCTATTTCTGTAAATATGCTTTGAACAAAATTGTTGTTCTTGAAGATATATTCTTGAAAATGTGTGCCTATGTTTATGACCTTTTAGTTTTGTAAAGACAGGATGTAGCTGGCTCGATATTTGGCCAAACTAGCAAAATGATAAGTGCTGCTTTTAGTTTAAAAATGTCTTGATGTGAAAGTTGGGAGAAAACATATTTGACACATTTGTTTTTGCCACAGATTAACGTTGGAGGATGGGAAAAACTTGTTAGTATGGAAAGACATGCTTGTTTTCGATGTATAAATAAAGGCAGCTGGAACTATTCAGGGTCAGCCACTTGTGTGAAACTCATCTGGTGACCAGAGTGTTCATTTTTTTTCCCCTGTGCTGAAGCCCCTTCCCTGTCTCAGGACCTGAACCTAGGCTGCGGCTGGACCACTGCACTCCATGTCTGTTTAAAGTAGCTGCCACCTGGCACTGGGCAATGCCTCGACTTCCAATACCCACTCAGCCTTGGGGTAACTTCTGGCCCTTGAACTCAGCTGAGAAGGGAATGTCAACAGTTATGCATGGATTCATATCCCCTTCATCCTCAACATCTCCTCACTCTTTGGCCTTTACCCCTACAAGAAATCCATCTAGACACCAGTTAACGTAACTGCTGTTTATTAGAAAGAGCAGAAAAGACCGAATGCAGGCCCCTTGGGACAGGACGGGACAAAGCGGGCAGTGCCGGGTTTCTCGCTCAGCATATGCACTTATTGCCCCACTTGGCCATCTTGTTATTGATTGGCATCTTGAAGAATCGGTCACACTGCAGGAATGCAGCAATTTTCTCCAAAGCCTGAAGGAAAAGCACACCAGGCCTTATTAGGACTCTAGCCCCGCCCAGTAGACCCACAACAAACAGCGACATTCACTTGTCCCGGCCTTCACCCATTTCTTTCAGTTGTTGCTTTCAGGGTGTGCAAGCCAGGCTCTTCCCAAGACTTAGAAGCCTGGAGGTGTCTAACCATTGATCCTTTTAGGCGGAAGTAGGTGTTGGGAGCGTACAATGGGATCTGCAGGGTGTAGGGCGTCTGTGCTTATTTCTGTGAGAAAGGGATATGGATGGAACATCACCTCAAAACGGCACATGAAAGCCTTCAGATTTGGGAACTCATCCAGGCACTTGGGCTCAAACATCCGATTCTGGTCTAAGACATCATAGGTGAGGAAGTCCACAAAGGTAAGCTAGAACAAGGGCAGTGAAATGTCAGGCCCGAGGCGGTCAGCGGTAAGGACCTGCAGGGACAGACAGGCTCCTCTCCCTGTGCCTTCTTCCTACCTTCTCCCCGGCAAACCATGAGAATTTCCCCAGGAACAATGAGAATTGTTTCAGCTGTGAAGGTAGCTGTTCCAAGTACTGAGGCTTCAGGCTTTCCTGGGAGGGGAAAAGAGCAATAGCTGTTGTTGGATCCACCAGAAGGTTCAACAGGGGTGACCAGAGTCTGATTCCCAGGTCCCACAGTAATGCTGTCTTTGGATCTCTGCACACATTGCTCTCTCTCTCTCTCTCTCTCTCTCTCTCTCTCTCTCTCTCTCTCTCTCTCTCTCTCTCACACACACACACACACACACACACACACAGAGTAGCTGACAGCTGTAGTCAGGGCCTGGACGACTGATGGACACAGCAGACCCTTCTCTAGCCAGCTTCCCACTGCCTTCTCTTGGAGGAGGCAGGATGGCGAGCTGGGCTTTGGAAAGGAGGAGAAGCTAACACCAGATTTACACGACACAACAAACCATACACTCTGTTTCCAATCCTTACGGATTGGGTTGATGGAAAGATGGCAACCATAGAAGGGGGCAGAACAATTCTTAGCACACAGCTGATTCCAGATAAGGACACTTACATGCTCGGAATTGTAGCAGAGTCGAACCAGCTGCATGCGGAAGTCCATTATCTGGTTCTCCATGATGTCCACTCGTATCTTTTCTTCCTCAGTGTCGCCACCTGTAGGTCAGAGGGCAACAGATCATCCTCGGGATTGCCCACCTCCAGGTGAGTAAACTGCCTGTCTCTCACATCAGCGTTAACTACTCACACATGTTGTGCTTGCGCGCGATGTATCGCAAGATGGCATTACTCTGGGTGATCTTATTCTTCCCATCCATAAGGTAGGGCAGCTGGAAGGAAAAAGTGAAATAGTGAACCTAGCTTGGTCTTGCCTCCTCCACTCTTCTGGGAAAGAGATTTGCAAGGCAGTAAAGATGAGGTAATAGAAGCTAGGAGGAAGAACAAAACAAATAGAAATTAGCACTCGGTCCCCACCTGATTCTCAGTGTGAATGTACATGTGTGGCATGTGGACTTTCTCAGAACACTTTCAAAAAACAAACTGTAAATATTTTATATTTTAAAGTAAAACTGTAAGAGTAGTGTGTTTACGGATACATTAAAGAGCATTTACTAACCATGATGCTTAAGATACTGGGACACATTCAGAAGAATATGAAAATACCTGATGTCTCTCAGCGACAAAGTCACAGACCGGGCTAGTAACTAATGTCTCCTGTAGCCTGTCTTTGAGAGGAAAATGTCTGACAGTCGTTAGTGGGAATTAAGATGTTGCTCACTCCTGTTCAATGGCCCTTGAATTCTCTCCACTCTCTCCAGGTGAAGAGCCAGCCTCTCTATTCTAGATTCTCCCAAACCAGAGAGGAAGTAAAAGATGGATAACTAGAAGGCCTTCCCTTCTGCCCACTCCTCCAAAGCTACCTACATTGGGAAAATCCAGATCTAGCTTGAATTTCACATCCAGCCATTGGCTTCTATCATAATCAGGAGCTGTAAGAGAAAAGTGGGACCCAACCTCCTTACCAATCTAGTCGAGAAATGACTTAGTCCTGATACCTCAAGTTCCCAATCCCCAAAACCTAACCCTTGGGCTTCTTCAGTCTACGTATTAAGATGGGCTTGGACAGCAAGAGGGAACCCCATGGATGAGCTTCTCTTGGCACAGTTCCCAGCTGACTGGAGCAGGGGTCCCATACGACCTCGGTGTAGTGTTCCTCCCTGGGTGAAAGACTGGGCCACCTTGGCCCAGTGCAGAGGGCCACCGACACCCACAGACGTTACCTTCCCCACACGTGTACCGTTTCTCCTCATAGCTGGTATCAGTATACTCCAGGAGCATGCGGATGGCATGAGCCAGCTAAAGGTAGGGGATGGAGAAGGACCCCGGTCAGCACGCCTGCGCAGTTCCCAATCACTTCCAACTCCCGCCCGTCAACGTCCCCAGCCCAACGCGGCCAACCCCCTGCATCCTGTCGGGAGGCGGAGGGTTGAAATTGTCGTTAAGCAGCCCCTTCGCTCTGACCCGGAAACCTCCCGTCCCCTCCTCTCCCCACGGGCCTGGGGACCCCACAGGCTGGTCGGACGTAGGCCTCGGAGGGCAGCTTAGCTGACGCTGGTCACAGCGGGGAGGCCACCTCTGCACCGGACACTGCCTCTCCGGTCCCTCGCTCAGCTGCCTGCATCTCTCTGTCCCAGCGGCTGGGCTGGCGAGGGGCCACTCACCCCGCGGATATCCCAGTAACCCAGAATCATAGACGACTTGGACGACATGTTCGGAGAGCTGAGCCCCTGCTGGGATATGCGAAGGAGTGTGGGCGCCCCTTTATACTGGACGCTATGGGCGGGGCCAATGCGATCGGACTGGCTCCTCCTTCCTCGCTCGGTGCTCCACCCGCCCTCCGCGTGGTCACTGGGCACGCGCACGCAGGCGCGCGCGCGGCTGGGCCCCCCCCCAAAGCTTGGTGCGCACTTCTGCTGCTGTTGCTGCTGCTGCATCCACATCCCGGCAGTGGAGACCTGGACCTTAGTTACCTGGGGAGCGTGAGAGTCATGCCGCATAATGAGCTGGCGTTGGTCAGCGGAGTCGGAATTCTGGCCACAAAGCGAACAACTGTCTTTGGCTTCCTTGGCGGGACAAGTGAAGGGCTGTGAAGGAACGCAAGATAATAACAAGAACCAATAAATCGCTTAGACACATAAAACTGTGAGGTAGGAAGTGATTCAGGTACAAGGCAATACCTAAAGTACGTTGAGGGTAGAAATGTCCTCCGCCCAAGATACAAAGTGGTTCTGAGAAGACTTTGAGGGAGGCCATGAACACTGAACAGGGCCACTGCCGGGAAAGGATAGGCTATGCACATCGGAAATTCCTCAAACGACAGCTCAGGCAGGAGGAGAAGGGCAGAACAAACGCTGGAAGGTGGGAAATAGGTGTGCAAGACACGTGGCAGGTGCGGTTGAGTCCGGCAGGACTGTGAAGCTGCGGTAGAAGGAGACATTGAATGTTAAGTGTTTGGCAGCAGGTTGTAAAGGTTGTAAAGAAAATTTGAGTTTTTTCTCTACTCTGTGGGGAGTGTATAAAATCTAGGTCGTGATGTCCACTAGAAGCATAACGCATGGCACAAAGCGATTTTTAAATGTTTTACTCTAGTTAAAAAAAAAAAAGGCTGCGGGCGGGGGGTGTCTTCTAATTCTGTAGTTTCTTTAGTTTTCAGCTCTGAGATGAGCAAAGACCAATGGGTTAGTGTCTCCTTCCATTCTAAGACCTTAACTTTTCTGATTAAGTTTTTCTCCGAAGGCTCCCCCCCCCCCACTTTTTTTTTTTCCTGAGGAAAAGGTTTTGCTTTTGTAGTGTGTGTTCCCAGCTGTAAGAGAAAATTTCATGAGGCCAGGAAGCTGAGTGAATGATCGAGGACGTCTGGAAATAAAGTACTCAGCTCTGGATGATGTTGTGGTCTTGGATAAATTCAGCCAAAAGAGATTTCCTGGACCATCTTGTAGCACGAATCTTTTTTTTTTTTATTTTATTTATTTTATTTTACAATACCATTCAGTTCTACATATCAGCCACGGGTTCCCCTATTCTCCCCCCTCCCACACCCTCCCCTTACCCCAGCTCACCCCCCATTCCCACCTCCTCCAGGGCAAATCCTCCCCCGAGGACTGCGATCAACCTGGTAGACTCAGTCCAGGCAGGTCCAGTCCCTTCCTCCCAGCCTGAGCCAAGTGTCCCTGCATAAGCTCCAGGTTTCAAACAGCCAACTCATGCAATGAGCACAGGACTTGGTCCCACTGCCTAGTTGCTTCCCAAACTGATCAAGCCAATCAACTGTCTCACCTATTCAGAGGGCCTGATCCAGCTGGGGGCCCCTCAGCCTTTGGTTCATAGTTCATGTGTTTCCATTCATTTGGCTATTTTTTTTACAATAATTGAGTAAAACCGAAATTTATTATAAGCCACAGTTGTCCTAGAGACCTCCATGCTATATATATAGCCTCCATGGTTCTATGGGTTGTGGTCTGATTGTTCTTTATTTTATATCTAGAATCCACTTATGAGTGAGTACATACCATGACTGTCTTTCTGGGTTTGGGTTACCTCACTCAGGATGATTTTTTCTAGTTCCATCCATTTGCTTGCAGATTTCATGCTTTCGTTGTTTTTCTCTGCTGAGTAGTACTCCATTGTGTATATGTACCACATTTTTTCCATCCATTCTTCCGTTGACGGGCATCTAGGTTGTTTCCAGGTTCTGGCTATTACAAATAGTGCTGCTACGAACATAGCTGAGCATGTATCTTTATGGTATGAATCAGCATTCCTTGGGTATATGCCCAAGAGTGGGATGGCTGGGTCTTGAGGTAGTTCGATTCCTAATTTTCTGAGAAACCGCCATACTGATTTCCACAGTAGTTGTACAAATTTACGTTCCCACCAACAGTGGAGGAGTGTTCCCTTTCCTCCACATCCTCTCCAACATTGGCTGTCATTGGTGTTTTTGATCGTAGCCATTCTGACAGGTGTAAGGTGGTATCTCAGAGTCATTTTGATTTGCATTTCTCTGATGATTAAGGATGTTGAGCATTTCTTTAAATGTCTTTCAGCCATTTGTGTTTCTTGTTTTGTGAATTCTCTGTTTAGCTCTTTAGCCCATTTTTTTAATTGGACTGTTCAGTATTTTGATGTCTAGTTTCTTGAGTTCTTTATATACTGTGGAGATCAATCCTCTGTCAGATGTGGGGTTGGTGAAGATCTTTTCCCATTCTGTTGGCTGTCTTTTTGTCTTATTGACTGTGTTTTTTGCCCTGCAGAAGCTTCTCAATTTCGAGAGGTCCCATTTGTTAATTGTTGTGCTCAGGGTCTGTGCTGTTGGTGTTTTATTTAGGAAATGGTCTCCGGTGCCAATGCGTTCAAGAGTGCTTCCTACTTTCTTTTCTATTAAGTTTAGTGTAACTGGATTTATGTTCAGGTCTTTGATCCACTTGGACTTGAGTTTTGTGCATGGTGACAGATATGGATCTATTTGTAATCTTTTACATATTGAGATCCAGTTATGCCAGCACCATTTGTTGAAGATACTTTCTTTTTTCCATTGTATAGTTTTGGCTCCTTTGTCGAAAACCAGGTGTTCATATGGTAACACGAATCTTAAAAGTTCTTATTAATAAAAACAAACCTGGAGCCAGGTATTGGGGTGAATGCTGGAAGATCAGAGAAGCAGAACAAGCCACATCCAACCTCACCTCGCCAACTCCTCAGCTGATCTTGTTTCCTCAGACTGGAAGCCTCTGAGTCCTCATCTGAAGGGATCTCAGCTGAACTGCTGCTAAAAAGCTTAAAAGCTTAAAAAGACCTCTGGTTCCTGAACCTCACACCTTATATACCTTTCTGCTTCCTGTCATCACTTCCTGGGATTAAAGGCATGTGAACTCTCAAGTCCTGTGATTAAAGATGTGTGCCACCATGCCTGGCTTCTATGTCTATCTAGTGGCTGTTCTGTTCTCTGACCCCAGATAAGTTTATTAAGTTTATTAGGGTGCACAATACATTGGGGGACACAATATAGCAACCACACCATCTTAATAACCTACAAGGGGCTCTTGAATCCATGAGAACATCAGACCTGATCCGTGGAGTATATCGATGGAGGCATAACTCCTCTTCTGTGGAGATGAGTTCATTTCATGCCTTTGAGACTGAAAGACAGTGGACACCACATACAACCCAAATGCTTCATTTGACCAGGACGGAGGCGCAGGGAGTGGACTGACCGGCCTGAGTTCACACAGTGGACCTGAGGACCTTCACCTCCCAGGGCAGTCAGTGTTCCTGTGTTCTGCCACTAGAGAGGCAACTCAAGACTGACTCACCTAACAGACACTTCCTTGTTCACAGTCCTCTGGATCACCAGCCAGTGTGAACAAAGTCCAGCGTTGTCAGCAGGGGGTTCTCTGCTGCTGTGACATGCCATGCCTTCAGCTGGACTAGGAGCCTTGGAGTGGACTGGGAGTCATGTTCATAGAAGGATAGCAATGGTGAGCATAGACTCATTTTGGAGTTTATTTAGAGAGGAGAAAGAATGGGCCACAGTCCCCAAAGGCTGATCCGCAGCTCCAGGTTGCAGTGAGTTCTCTCTTTAGCTCAGTCAGTCTGACCAGGAATGGTTGTAGGGTTGATGCTGTTTCATACCCAGCATCCCGGCTCCCCACTCCCTCCCTTTGGTTCCCATCAGGCCCAGAATAAATGGCGAGGAGAGGGGCATATGACAGTCTTAAAGTTGCATTTTATTGGAAAGGAGTGGGACTGAAGAGATTAGGAATAAGCATGCCAAGCTTACGACAGGGGTAAAATAAATAGTAACTGGAGAGGAGTTCCAGCCCAGCAAGGGTACTGTTTGCCTCAGAGTCTGGATCTGGTCATCTTCTTTGCTGTGCGATCTGTGGTTTGCCACACACTGAAAGAGGACTTCTGAGGGCTCTGACTGGGTACCAAATACTCCATCTTGGATATGAGAGGTCCTTGGTCTTGAAGGTATTTGAGCTGGTATCTAATGAGTCATCTAAAGGAAGAAAATAATTCAGATGGAGCTGGTTCCAAGCGATGGATCCCCAGAGTTCGTGCTACCAATATGATCAGTGCTTCCAGACACACCTGAGTGGAGAAGCTGAGTCCCCAGAGGAATATCCCACACCTAGTGTTCCCAGCTCTCTCTTTCTCAACCCAAGAAGATTAAAAAAACCACTGGGTGGGAGTCAGGACCTCACCCCCAGCATCCTTCTGACAGCATCCAGCCGGGCCTGGATCCTTGGGGCCTCCTGTGGGCACAGCATTTGCAGCTCCCCAAGTCTCATGTGAAGTAGCTGATTCCCCATCAGGGACCCAAGGGTCCTTACAGTGCTGTAAATAACAATGGTGGAATCCATCAGAGGTGGGTTTGGGGGTGCTCAGCCTTAATGTGTGTGTAGAGCAGGAAAGGTGGGGTTCCGGGAATTAGGTATCTGCCGGTGCAGGAACAAGTCAGATAGAGAACCCCTACGCTTGAGGGCACAAGCTCTTTGAAAGAGCATGTTCTGGAAGGGAGGGGTGGTGAAGGTGACCGCCCAGGTTCTTCCAGAATTCACTACCCTTGACTCTTTCACTACATACAGTCTCCCACCTGGTGCCCTACCCTGGGCTCAGTCAAGCAACCTTCCTCCTGTCCTCCTTCGTTTAGTAAAGAAAGCCCAAGATGGAGTCATCACGTACAGTGGAAGCTAGGTTCCACGTTTGGGTCTCTGAGGGGGAAGGGGTCTACAGTTCTCACCTGAGCCTTTTACAAGGCTCTCCCCTCCTCCCCCGTGGGACTGGGCACTCACATAGTGGAGAAGTTCTCTGCTTGCAGCCAGGCTGTGACTTCCTCAGGCTTGGAGCTAAGACGAAGCATTGGAGCCTAGACTCAAGGGACACTTGAAATCAGAGGTCATGCCCTCTCACAGCCACGCACAGCCTCCCATACTGGGTCCCTTCTGCTGAGCTCCATCAAGCCACTTACCTTACCTTCTGGTTCTCTCTGGTTTTGCAGGGATCCTGACTTAATGTTTGCCCAGACCCTACAATGAACTTAGCACCTAGGAAGCATGCAGTGATACTGATTCAACCGAACTATGATCATCTTCGTTGGTCACCCAATCCTGCCTGCTACCCGCTCTGACTCAGGACTCGGGGCTCCTGGGTGTTCTAGGCTGGGTCGTACCCTAAAGGATGATGGTCTCCGGCTTCCAGGGCCTCCCGCCGGCAGGGGCTCCAGGATGTTGCTGGGAATGTAACCAGTCTGTCCTGCCTCATTCTCCACCAGCCACCAACGCTTGCTCTGGTCCAGAACCTAACAAGAGTCACCCCGTCGTCAGCCCCCAGAGCCCTGTCCTCCCATCCCCTCTCTCCCCAAGGCTTTGTCCTTCCCTGGTATTCCCACTTTCCTGTTCTCTCTGTAAGCCACCCACTCCAGGCCACTGGATCTCCCACCAACCACCTCTTTTTTTTTAGATTCACGCATAGGCCTCACCTCCAGAACCTCTCCCTGGGCCACAGTCAGTTCCTGTGCATTCCTTGCTTCAAACTCATACAGGACTTGCATTTTCAGGGCTCGTTTGGCAGGCCTGGGGCTGGAGGCTGGGAGGTGTGAGTCCTCGTGTTCGGAGCCGTGGTTGTATGGCTCATCCTGAGGGAATCGCAGGCTGCTGCTCCTCCTGGAGTTGAGGTGAGAGACAGAGTCAGGGTGGCTGGCAAAAGGGAACCGTGCCCAGCCACAAGAGCCCTAGAGCTCCTAGGTGCGGTCTGTTGGTGACTTTTTGGGTTCCCATAGGGTTTTATGGCAATAGTGTTAGGCAGGGATTGGGGTACGAGGTTTTGCATACAGGAGGGGCTCTGAAATGCCGTTTATCTCTCAGAACGTTTCCACTAGTGGGATTTCCTGGATCTTGATTCTGCTCTGAGCACTTTATACCTGAACTGTGAGGACTAGAGGCTACATGAAGAAGCATTTCAGAGGCTAGGAGGTAAGAAACTGCATTTTCATTCGAGGTAGAGGAGAGACATCTTTGCACATGTCTGTATCTGACTAAGAGAAAGTACAGATGATCTCTGGGATGTAGGGATCCACAGGTATAAAGGCTCTGCCCTCTATCTCCCTTCCTGTGACTGTGAGCATCAACTAAGCATTTGACATACCTGAGGGAAATAGAATCCTGGGTTCTTAGGGGTTCCTGTAAGAAACAAGACCAGAGTGGGTTAGAATAGGAGGTAGCCAGTGCAGTGGCCAGGAGAGGTACCAGACCATAATAGGCCTGTAACCGCTGCCTCTTGTCCATTGTCTACCTCCCCAAAAGGTACCCATATGACCCACCCCTTAATTGTCATGTGGTTTTGATCTGAACCGGAAGAGCTTTGTGTAGGTCTCAGTGCTAAGCAACCTTACCATGGAGTAGGGCTCTGGAATCTGCCAGCCATCGGAGAATGTGGGTCGGTAGGGTGGTGGTTCATCGCCTGTCCAGTCAACCCTGAGGAGAAAACAAAGTTGGGTTTAGAGCCACTGTGGACCAGGCTGTGGGATGTGGAGAGGGAGGAGATGCGAGAAGGCCTAGCCTCAGGGATCTGTGGCTAATGGGGAGATGGCCCATGTATGTAGATGAAAAGCTACAGAAAACCCACAAAGAAGCAAATGGTTAAGCAGGAACAAGCCTAACAGTGCAAGTATCTGTGGGCAGCCTCACTCTGGTCCCCAAGGTACAGCTGTGGTACCCCCCTAGGAACACAGTGGACACTTGGTCACCCTCATTAAAGTTTAGAATTAAAGTTTAGAATTAAAGCAGTATAATCTGGAGTATTGGGGCTGAAAGAGCCCTTGTGGGGAGTTTCAAAGAGCAACCCCACCCCCTTTATTTATTATTTATTTTGAACATAGATTTTTTTCACAAAACACATTCTGATTATGGTTTCTTCTCCCTCACTCCTCCTGGATCCTTCCCTACTCCCCGAGCACCCAATTCCACACCCTTTCCTTTTCTCTCTCACTAGAATACAAACAGGCATCTAAAAAAATGAAATAAAATTAGATAAAACAAAAACAAATAAACCAGAATAGGAGATAAACAAACAAACAGAAGAAAAAGAGCCTAAGAAAAGGCTCAGGAAACATATAGATGTGGTGACACATACAGACATCCCATAAAAACACAAAACTGGCCGGGCGGTGGTGGCGCACGCCTTTAATCCCAGCACTCGGGAGGCAGAGCCAGGCGGATCTCTGTGAGTTCGAGGCCAGCCTGGGCTACCAAGTGAGCTCCAGGAAAGGCGCAAAGCTACGCAGAGAAACCCTGTCTTGAAAAACCAAAAAAAAAGAAAAAAAGAAAAAAAAAAAGAAAAAAAGAAAAAACACAAAACTGACGTAATACCTCTAGAGTAAATGAATAATAATAATAATAATAATAATAATAATAGAGCCCTTATCAAGCATTATGTGACAAAGAACCTTCAAAAATGCCATTGATTTCATTTTGTGTTAGCCAACTACTGCTGGGCATGGGGCCTGGCCTTCAGAGTAGTTTGTATACCCCGTGAGACTCCATTAGAGAAAACTAACTCTTCCTTTGTGAGCAGTTATCAACCAGAGACAGCTTCTAGGTTATGGATGGAGGCTCACGTCCACTCCCCCTCTCAGCACTGGGACCCCATCTGCCCCAGACCTGTGCAGGCCTTGTTTTCCAGTGTTGCAAATGTATGCATATGTGTGTGTGTGTGTGTGTGTGTGTGTGTGTGTGTGTGTGTGTGTGTTATATGTGCATCTTGGTGTGGGGTGTGCACACATGAATGTATGTACTTCTGCATATGGAGGCCAGAGGCTGATGCCATCTCCACCTAACTTTTTGAGACACAGTTTCCCATTTAACCTGGTATGCTAGGCTGGCTCTTCCACTCCACGGACCCCCCTTCCTCTACCTTGACTCCCACACTGAGGCTACAGACATGATGCCACACTTGACTTTTATGTGGGTGCTGGGGATTCAAACTCAGGTCCTTATGCTTTGTGCAGCAGGCGTGTTATAGACTATTTCTTTAAAAAAAATTAAATAATACTGGGTTTTGAAATCTCAAGTGACATACCTAATGTTGTAGAATATTTATAGACTGTGTGAAGATGTGTCACTGTGATTGGCGTGGTGAAAAGATGAATGGCCGATAGCTAGGCAGGAGAGGATAGGCAGGATTTCCGTGGAGAGAGAGGAAGAGGAGGAGGAATGTAGGTCACAGAGAGTTGCCAGACAGAACCAGAGGAAGCAGGATGGACAGTATGGAGACGAGGTGACGCCACGTGGCAGAACGTAGATTAATATCAATGTTAATTTAAGTTATAAGAACTAGTTGAGGACAAGCCCAAGCTAAGGCTGAGCTTTCATAATTAATAATAAGTCTCCGTGTCAATATTTGCGGGCTGGCCGTCCTGATGAATAAGTACTCTACAACCTAACATGGATACTCCTTGTTAAAGGGCCTGAATTGAAAGCACTCGAGGCCTTGTCTCAGGCCACCGGAGACCCTGCTCTCCTCTCTTGCTAGAACTGCATGTCAGAGCTGTCCCTATGGGTGATGTAAGCCCAGTGCAGCTCCAGGATCCGTTAGAAGAGGTCCAGAATTTATAAATTCCTTCATCTTAGTGACTAGACAAATAAAGCACATAAAATAGATCATCTGGGTATGAACAACTCAAATGCCCACTGATGAATAAAGGCTAGACAAAATGTGGCTTGTCCATAGGATGGAATATTAGTCAATCACAATTCTGACACATGCTATAACATGGATGGATTCTGAGGACATACTGATAAAATCAGCTGGTCATGAAAGGATGAACCATGTCTTATTTCACTTACATGAAGGACCTGGACTAGGCAAACTGATACAAACATAGAGCAATGGTAGCCAGGAGGTGACCACAGGGGAAATGGGGAATTATTCTTTAGCAGGTATAGCCTTTCTGTTTGGGGTGAGAAACTTCTGGAGCTAGGAGTGGTATTGGTACACAGTGTCGAGAGATACTTAGTGCTGCTGAATTATACACTGAAATCTGTACATTATCGTGTTGCGTGTATTCTACCATCAAAATAAGTAGGTTGCACTGAAACTATTCATGTCTTTAAGCAAACTGGACAGAACTTCACATGGGCCTGAGTTAAAAAGAACTGCTCTTTAGGCAAACACATGGGAGTTTCCTCCCAAGCCCCAGGCTCCACTTGTCTCCCTGCTGATGGCTCTGGGCTCTTGATACCTCTCTCTCTCTCTCTCTCTCTCTCTCTCTCTCTCTCTCTCTCTCTCTCTCTCTCTCTCTCTCTCTCTCTCTCTCTCTCAGACAAGGTTTCTCTGTGTAGCCCTAGCTGTTCTGGAACTCGCTTTGTAGATCAGGCTGGCCTTGAACTCACAGAAATCTACCTGCCTCTGCCTCCTGAGTGCTGGGCTTAAAGGCATGCGCCACCACGCCCAGCATTTCTGTGATTTCTTTTTTTCTTCTTCCTGCTTTTCTTTCTGCCTTCTTCCTGTAACCATTTCTCAGACCCCTACCCTCTGCTACAAATCCTGCTTGAGGAAGCTAGGCCAGGGGCTCCCGATGGAACTCACAGGCCTCTCATTGTGGCCTGCCTCACACTAAGATACTGTTCTGTCACATAGTTAGGACCTCTCAACTGGGGACGAAGATGTGTGGCCTCTGTAGACTGTTCCCGTGGCATGTTAGCCCAGGTGTCCAAGTGAGTTTCCTTCCTAGTTCCCAGGCTCTCTAACTGGTCCCATGCCCACCCCTCCACCCACAGCAGCTTGGCATCTCTCACTCCTGTCCTGAAGCTTGCTGTCAACTTCTAGGTGTTAAATCTGGTGTCTCTTATGTCAGCCATTCTTTAATTCTGAGCTGGACTGAGACCAAGTTTTCACTTTGTCCCTTGTGAAAACGAGCACACATTTTAGTAGAAGTTGGCATTGCTCTTTTTTTTCTCTGAAGTAATGTTTCTTCGCTGGGTAAAGGCAGTGCTTAGTGAAAAGTTGGGAACTCCATGTAGAGTCCCCCACATTCTCTGGATATGTCTCTGGTTTGTGATCATGTACCACCAGGCTACACATCATGTCCTGCGTTGGGCCCTCCACGCCCCTTGTCTTTACTTACCAGCTGGTGGTCCAGGCTGTGCCTAGTGACTTCCAGAGAGCAATCTCGGGTGGCCTTAGACAGGACTGCAGCAGGTCTATGGCTTTGGGGGTGAGGAGGGGTGAAATCACTTTGGCTGCAAGGCCATCCTCGGGGCACTGGGACAGGATCTGGAGGAGAGGTAGAAAGAGAAGGTATCAGTACATCCAAGTCAGAAGGGAGCAGGAATTGTCCAAGAGCCCCTCAGCTCTGTCTCCTCGCTTCCTGTCTGTCCCCCCAAAGACTTGGTGTCCATGACTCTGTTGCCAGCCCATCCGGTCTGCTGGGGGTTTTGTCTCGAGTGGTATCCCGGCAGGAAGATGCATGTTGAATAAAGGGAAGGTCCCACAGCTCCCTCTACCCTGGTACTCCCCCGCCTCTTGTTCCTTCCTCTGCCTCTCCTTGGCTTCAGCTTGTCCCCTTTGCCACCCCGTCTGCCCTCCACTCACCAGTTTCAGGGTTTGGAAGATGAGGTCCACGAACTCGGGGGCGCTTGTTTCCTGCAGCCGTAAGGCCAGCTTCCCCTGAAGACACGGAACAGGGTTGGTTCCCATCCAACGTTTACCCTCACCAGAACCCTAGCACTCCATAAGTGGGCTGTGCCTTGGCTCAGAGCCTTCCAAAGTCCCAAGAGAAGGAGGAGCTGGAGAAGGGCAAGGCTTGGGTGGTTGACATCAGAGAGAAGGGGAGGTGGGGAGGAAGGGCCCAGAACTGGCCAGAGCCACTAACCAGGAGGTTGAAGCTCAGCTTGATCTTTTGGAAGCAATCAACGTACTGTGCTTCTGTTAGCTCTGTGGAAGAAGGAATAAAGGTGGGGTTTCCAGGTCCCCCCAAGACACCCCTGCTCCTCTCCTCTGGCATGAACTCCTTACTGTTTTGAGCCTTGTTTTTTTTTCTCCCAAGTTTTCTCTTCTTATGACTGTCCTTCGCCTTGGCCTCCTTCAGCTTTCCAGCGAACAGCTCAATGTCTTTGAGGACATGGTTCAGTACCTCCTGGATGCCCAACAACCCACGGCCTTGAGTGGACAGTCGTGAAAACCCTGAAACTCCCCACCGTGGTCCCTCTATCATCCCACCATAAGACCCAGCCTCAGTCCCAGCCCTGCCCTGTCTACCCTAGGAACCTGGGTTCCTGGGAGTAGGTTCTCCCTTTTCTCCAGCCCAGGAAGCCCCAGCAAGCCTCCAACCGCCTTCAGTTTACCTCATCCCTCTCTGGGTCCTCAGGAGATGGAGCACGCCTCGGAGGAGGAGGCAGAGTGAAGACGCTTGGTTCTCGGGCACTTGGGTAGTGTGTCAGGGACCTTGGGGATGGTGGGATGCCTACGGCGGATGTGGAGGGACCATGAGCCTAAATTCCTTTGCCTCGGTCCAAACCTCCTCCTCCTCCACTTGCCCTTCAGACACCAACTTACTGCGTTCTGGGGTCATGTGGTGTGGCTGCTCTAGAGGAAACCTCTGCTCTGGAAGGGACCTCTGCTCCAGAGGGGGTGTCTGAAGTATAGGGAGTGGCCTTTCCAGAGGATACCCCTTCCGCCTGTCCTGGCTTGGATGAAGGACTCCAAATCGAGGTCTGCTGAGGGCATGATGGAAGACAGAGTTTTGACAAAGTTCTTGGGACAGATACCTAAGCCTACAGGGCATCACCATCTCTCTCCAGGAAGCCCACTCCTGCTCCTTAGTTTCCACTTGAGCCTTCCCTGACTCCACCATGCTTCACCTGCCTGGTTCCTGGGACTTCCTGGGCTCTACAACTTCCCCTGGCTTCTGGAGACAGTATACAATGCACTCAATACATTCTCAACACCCTTTGTTGGTCTAAGCCTTTGTTAGTTCTTGGCATGTGTTTGTTAGGTCCCAGGATCACGAATTCTCCAAATGTGTAGCCCGGATATGGCCCTCAGCCTGAGCTAGGAGGCCCTGGATGTTGCTGGGTAGAAACAGCCTACCTTTCTTCTAGCTCTTCCTCCAGGGCCTTCTGCAGGCTTGTCCTCAGCTGCTCTGCCTGGAGGAAGCAGCAATCATTATGTGTGAGTGTGTGTATGTGATGGTCACCAAACTCCACCCCTGACCACAATACCCGGTCGCTCACCCCTACTTCCTGGCATTGGAAGAGTAAAGTGCTGGTGCCCGGAAAGCCAGACTCCTGCACAGTGACGGATAAGACGGAGTTGTAGGAGCAGGTGTTGAGTGCTACCTCCATGGCCTTGATGTTGTCCAGGCGGTAAGAATCTAGGTCCTCCTAAGGCAAGTGGAAAGGCCAAATGTGAGGAGATCACTGAGAGCCACTGAGGCCCTGAAAAGGTCACCCCTGCTCTCTGGTGGGCTGGGTAGAGTCTCAACCCTGATTCTTATGCCTCTGTCCCTAGTCCCCTGGTTTGGGATGTGTATTGGATGTGGACAGGCACTGAGAGGCAGGTGGAGAGCCTAGTGCTTGCTTTTTAGCATCCTGGGCTAGCCAGGGCCCACCGCTGGGTTTGCTGAGAAGGCTGACCTTAGTCTCGATGTCCAGCAGCTGGAGCCAGCCATCTTTCACCTGCAGGATCAGGTCTTGGCTCCACACTCGACCCTGCGCATCCATCTCCTGAAGCTTCTGCAGGGCATCCTTCGGTTCCCGGACTCTCTGTGTCCCCAGCTTGCATGTCATCAGATGCTAAGGTGACAGGAAGAGACTGGTGTGGGAGAAGGTTTGGGGAGAGGGTCCCCGATGGCAGCAGGCAGGGGAAAGGCAGTGGAGGAAGAAGGTGTGTCCTTGGCTCCCCCTGTGGGGAGGTCAAGCTTTTCAATACAGCAAGAACCTATGGAAGTCTGATTCTTGAAGAGGCTTCCCCGGGCTAGGGCTAAGGGGTTCTGGGATTCCAAAGGAGCCATCACATAAGGTGACTGGGTGATCAGGGGTGTGGGTTCCAATCATCCAGCAAAATCATCCGTGTTCCTCTGTGTGGGCTATGGGACCTTTGTGGTCCCTTTGCTGCGTTTAGGAACCATTGTCCTCGGGTTGTTCTCCCCTTCACCGACCTCACATGCCTGACCCCTGCCTTTTTCCACACTCCTGCTCATACCCAGACGTCTTTCTGTGCCAACCCAGTGCCACGGGGCTCTCGGGAAGATCAAGTGTCCTCCTTCCGAGTCTTGCACAGAGAGAGCTCTGGCCACCTCTGACTCCCAGGTCCTTGCCTTCTGCTGGCCCCATGGCTTGGCACCTTTTCCCTTGGCCACCTTCCTGTAGAGATTCCTGCCTTCCCACAGAAAATGGTGCCTCCCTGAGGTGTCCTCCATTTGCTCTAGGGTTCTGTAGGAGAGGAGCAGTCTACTTCCTGCCCCTGGACCTCAAGCCTCACTCCTGCCCGGGCGCAGTTCCTCCCACTGTGCCCACACTTCCAGCACCTCAGCAGGACCCACAGGCCTGTCATCTTGAATGCACCTCCCCTTGCTCTTGCTTGAGGGGCCTCCGTGAAGCCAGTTCCCAGGCCCACTCTACAGAGAAACTGGACAGTGGCTGGGAAGCCCTTTCTCCACGGCACTGTGGGCTGCCTACTTGTCTCCTAGCACCCGAGGCTGCCAGGGTCGGGGTGGGTTCTGTGGCCCCTTGCCATGCACTCTGGCCACCTCCATGTGCCTGGTTAAGCAAGCTCTCTGACCACATCCTTGCAGTTTAAAAGCCAATTCAAATGACCAGCTCTCGAAGTGCCAGCTATGCATTTGGGTGGGGCCAGTGACTCCATTCCAGTGGCTCAGCCTGGCCCGGGAGTGCAGGATGTCTCCCCTCTGTGACACTGACCCTTATAGCTGCAACCTTCATACCTTCTTCCTCACAGCCATATGCAACCCTGAACAATGTACAGGAGGTGGGGTGGACAATAAAGAGGTTGGTAGGATGGCTTTCTGTGGGTCTTGACTCACTCACTCCTGCCGAGGGACCCAGCATCCACCCCCACGACCTCCAGCTGGGCCTGCTCTGCCCACCCTGGGACTACTCTTCACTCCCCTGAACCTGGCAGATGTTCAGGCCCCAGGCTTGCTGAATCTGGCTCCCCGGAGTTCGGTCAGGTTGAGCTGTTGTGTCAGGGTCAGGTGTATCTGTTTTCGTAAGGCAGTGGACACACGGGAACTCGGAGCTCTACCCAGAAACTGCCTGGGCCCCAGGACCCCAGGGGTACTCACCTCCACCCTGTGCTGCAGGAGGGTAGGTTCTGAGGCCATGCTCTGGGAATATTCCTTCCGGTGCACTGTGGGAACAAAGTCAAGGGCAGGGGCAGCGGAAGTGAGGTGAGGCTTGGGCAACTGCAGGGGCAGTGGAGAAGATGGGGTTCAGGGAGCTTGGCCCAGAGCGGGGCTGGGCAGGGTAGGGGAAGCAGGAAGCTTACGGTAGATGGCTTTGCTGCTGGGCCTGGACATGTTGACACTGCTGAGGTCAGCCTCCTAGAATCACAAGGGACCAGACAGTCTTTAGACTAAGGGACAGAACTGCAAGGCCCAGCCGCTGTGCCTCTGACCTGGGGACTCAGACCAGATCTGAAGCCCTGAGCTCCAGGGGACCTATTCAGAGTCATCTGCATCTAATACCCTGCCCAAGAAGCCCATCTTGTTAGCCTTGGAGGCCATGGGCCAGGGGAGAAAGGGTCTGGGGCAGGGGCACACCACGTGGATGGCCTCCCACGATTTGAATCTGGGTTCAGATCTTACTCTGGGATGAGATGTAAAAGATGCCATGGATGAGTTACTTCTGGGGGAAGGGCCAGGGGGCTCAGTTGCCATAGCAAGCCTCTGGGCAGCCCTGCTGTAATTCTGCAAAGAGGCAGGACGCTCCCACTAATGACCGTGCCAGGGAGAATGTATTTGAGTGTGAGATTCTGTGTGTGTGTGTGTGTGTGTGTGTGTGTGTGTGTGTGTGTGTGTTAGATACAGAGATAAATAAAAGACAGACAGACAGACAGACATATATGGGAGGGGGTTGCCATGTGGAACTTGCCAGGGACCGACGGTCATCTGGTGTCTGACCATCACTCCTGCCTCTTTCCTCCTGGTGTTTCAGATTCTCCCCCAGATCCCCCCAACTCTAAACCCAGCTCACAGTCAACTGGCTGGTAAAGCCTTCTTTAACCACCACCTGCCCAGAGCGTTCCCACGTGTTCCAGCACTGACCGTTCCTCTCTAAGAACAGGAATGGCCATCGCCGCCCTGACAGCACTCCGAGCCCCTCCCGACCCCACCTCGCTTGGGCTTCACCACTGTCCGTCCAGCACCAAACGGTGAGCGCCACTCTAAGGAATTTGCCTTCAGACAACCCCAGAGCTGGAGCCATCATGCCCACTTTTCAGATGAGGACTCTGATATTCAAAGAGGACAACAGACTTAGAGGCACAGCGACTGTTTAACAGGGAAATGAGCCAGAGCTGTCTGGCTTACAACTGTGTCCCTGCCACTGGGTGGCGGGCCGCAGAGGGGGCCTCGAACACACATCTTTTGAAATGGAGTGGAGTTAAACGTCCTGAATTTGTCTGTGCTGGGTGTATGGAGGAGCCAAGGGAGTGTGAATTTGTATGCATTCATCATGGCTTCTGTGCACCTCCATGCCTCTATCTGCTCGGCGCACCTTGGCTGTAGATCCCGACCAAAGTGTAAGGAAGCACCCACACCTGTTTATTGGGACTGTTATGAAAATGACGGAGATCTATGAAGGTGACTCACAGATGGAAAAATGATTAGCCAGTGAGCGCCATGGGAACACAGAGGAGGTGGCTGATCTCTGTTCGTTGCCCTGCTTGTGGGGGAACCCCTTTCCTAGATAACTGTAAATAGTGCTGGAACCTGACCCTTTCCTCCTCACCTCCCTGGCTGTGCCATTCGATTCCTGCTTCCAAATGGAAGAATAAAAAGCCCTCCTCTGCCCAACTCAGCCCTGTTCTTTCACACCAGTGTGGCTCCTGTAGGTCACCACGGCCTCTGGTGGGCTGGTGGGGACGGTTCAACTGCTAAAGACCCTGCATCTCAGGGCTCAGGTGCTGGTGGACCTGCCTGGCCCCCTTCAGTGTCGGGGATCAGCCTTTGCTCTCCCTGGTGTAGGTGACCAGAGCAAGGCAGGGCTATCTACGTGGCTGACCCTGGGGGAAGCCTTCTGGAGCCCCTTGCTCTTCCTGGTCTCCAGCCAGTGGGGAGTTCCTGGGGCTAACCCTTCTTCCTAAATCCGAGAAGAGGCTGCAAAATGTCCCAACCCTGGAGAGCCACAGAGGTGCCCGTGTTGGCCCCAGGATCTCCAGTCCTTCCTATTCCCCAGAGATAGGCACTTACCTGAATGCCTGCCCTGCAGCCTGGTGTCTGGGCCCCCAAGAAGGCTGGTGGTGGTGCCAGTGGTCCCGACTGCTGGAGGGAGTTCAGTTTGGTTCCTCTGCCAGCTGCCTCGGGCAGAGACCTACTGATGATCAGGTGGCCTGTGGGTGAGGAAGCAGGCTTTGAGGAAGCCACACCTGCGGTCTTTGGACTCTGGAGGGTGGGGAGGCCTCTCAGGCCACCAACCGCCCAGCTCTGAAGTGGACCCGAGGAAGCGTCTGTGCCGACAGGTGTCAGAGCTTGACCAGAGACCTCTGCTTCCCAGCTTCCTCCTTGTTGACCTCTGGCCTTGGGTGTGACCCTTCATCTCTCTGCTTTTTATGTACCTCCTCTGAGGCCCTGGGTTAGCATCAGGCCCTGGGGTCTCATGGGCATGTGATCATGTGTACCCAGGTCGTGCCTGTGAATAGGACATTGCCTGTCCTAGAGAAGATGGGGTGGAGCCCAGGGTCACTTGTGCATGACACACAGGGCTGAGGCTTCTTTCAGGGCTCATCCTGGTTGTGCCTGTCTTCTGTCCCCTCTCCTCTGGTCACCTTTATTCTTTATTCTTTCTTCACCCTGTCCCACCCCCACCCCCACACCCAGGCCCCAGTGGATGCCTTCAGTAAAGATGGGTAACCAAGGCCTCCCTTGGCCACTACTCAAGGACGTGCCTAATTCCTGCAAGTTGCTTTATTTAAAAACCCGTGATACCTGGGGCAGGTCAGACTCCTTGCCTTCTGGGAACTCAGAGCTCAATGTCGGACACCAGGAATAAACAGTCAACCAAGGCTAAGGCAGAAGGAGAAGGACGGGGCATAAACGGGGATGGTGATGTGGGAGCTGAGACTCTTGGGACAGAGCCTCAGGTTCTGCGGGGGTTAGGGTCTGCGGTGGAGACTTCTTTGGAGCACAGAGCTGTAGCCTGCAGTCAGGATGCTGTCTTTGGCTTCCCCGGGACCTACTGAGGTATGTTGGCCTGTTCTGTACCATGCATCCCACACCATCCTGACCGCCCAGAGTTCAGGAGCTGGACCCAGGGAGGGATCTCCCCCACCTGAATTGGTGTGAGTCCCCAGGAAAGTCCATTGGGCAGCCAGTTTCTGGGGTCTAGAGGTCAAACCGCCTGTTGGATCAGCACCTAGCCATGATTTTGTGTGAACTAGTCCCTTAGACCTCCCTGGACCTTTGGTCTTCTGAGTCTCAGCCACATGGACCTCTTTCAGATTTGAATAGCCTATTTTTCCTTGCCTTCCCAGGCACAGCTCCATCAAGGCCACAGTCATATTCCATTCTCAGCCCTGGCTTGGGTGACCATCCCGGACCTCATTCTTTCCAGCTCAGACCAGACCCTGGCCTTCCTGGGGGCCTCTCCTCAAGTCAATGTGATCACATCAGGGATTCCTATAGGAGACCTGGGGCCAGGGCTGGGCAGAGACTCAACCCCCAACAGAGCCCTGGCTGACATCTCCGGGCAGAGAAGGATGAGTGTCACCAGGCACTCTCAGCATTGTGAACTCCATGGGATCCTTTGGGTGCCCTTAGGCACTGCAGATCTATCAGACAGGAGCCTGGGGTGGTTAGAGGCTGGGACTGGGGCTCTTTTTCATGTCAGGCATTGTGGAAATTGGCTAGAGTGAGGCCTCAGAGGGAGGAGGGCATTCTGAAGCATGGAGGGGCCAGGCTGTTCACCCCTAGGGATGGATAATGGTGCATCTTCAGGAAGACAGCTCTGAGTCCCAAGCAATCCTGACTGTGGGATGAGGAGCTGGAGCTTGGGTGGGAAGGAAGCAGAACTCAGGGAGCATCTCCCTGAAATTGTGAGGCTACAGAGACTGGGGGACCTCACTTTATTCACCCATCAATTCAATTATTCCTCAGCTTCCTGCAACACAGTGCCAGGTGCTTGAACACACTTGGAGGGGCACAGCCACCCCAAAATGCACCCCGAGTTCATCATCTCCCCATCATCTCCACGCCCTCTGCTATACTCCTACTTCTGTCCCGGGGGGGATCTGGAGTTATTGTTTAGTCCCCCTTCAGTCCCAACATGGGTCCCATCACCTCTTGTGTGGGTCCTCCCTCCTCCATGCATGGCAAGTCATCCCTGCTTCTGACAACAACAGTCCCCTAACTTGGAACCTTGCATCCACCCTTGTTCTTCTCCATCCTCCCTCTCGGCTGTGGATGGAGGAGGACCTCCCTCGAGTGGGAATCTGATTATCAAGTTCTGAACCCAAACCACTTCAGCTTCAGGAGGAAAGCCCAGCTCCATCCCGGCAGGCGAGGCCCTGCTTGAAGTCCAGCTCCTGCTGTAAATACACCTTATCTCCCACACCAGCTGTCCCTTGCCCTTTACCCTCCGCTCTGAGACATCTTGTAATCCCATTTGAGTCATGCCTCTGCACACGGCTGGGTGCTCTCTTGGCCTGCCATGCCTACTGGGTCTTCGGGTGATGCTTGCCTTCTAAGAAGCCTTCTCCCTTGTCGAGGGCTGTGATGAGTCTGGCCCGTGGCTCCCAGATACCTGCTGCATGTGCTAGTCTGTGACTGCCTGTCACACATCAAGGGCCATGTCCCCATCTCCGAGCCTCTGTGAAGACCCAGATGAGAAGAGGAGGACTCATAAACAAACGTGTGTGGTAGTATGGAAGGCACCGATGGCCAAGCTCTGTTTGAGTACATCAGAAAGACACTCTAAGGAGGAATGGATGGGGTCAACCCTTCAGGCCAGATAGGGGTTCAGCCAAGGGGAAGTGGGAAGGGAATGTCAGGTAGAGGCTGTAATGATGCTGTAGGATGGAGAGGTGTGCATGGTGAGAAGCTGGGTGTGACCACAGCCCAAACTTACCCCCTCCTCCCCCTCCTTCTTCCTCTCTTCCTCCCTCTCTTCCTCCTCCTTCTTTCTCTCCCTCCCTCCCTCCCTCCCTCCCTCCCTCCCTCCCTCCCTCCCTCTCTCTCTCTCTCTCTCTCTCTCTCTCTGCATTCAGTGGCAGGTGAAGGGGCATGTGTATGTCTTCATCTCCTATTAATGGGTAAATTCTTTAAGATTTTTACGGAAGTGGATGATGCGGTGACTTCTGCTGTGGCCCTGGAAGGCCTTGCCATTTCGAGGTGGTCCTTATACAAAGAGGCTGCTGGTGGGGAAATCAGCATCCACACCATTTCCAGAATGAAGGGACCACGGAGCCCCTCTGGGCCATCCTAGCTTTACAGGGAGCGAACCTGGATCCCTTAGAAGAGCCAGAACAGGCTCTGCTCAGAGGTGGAAAACTCCAAGGGCTCTGGGGGAAAGATCTCTTTACTACAGGTGAGGAGAGGAGGCCGGGGCAAATCACTTCTCTGAGCAAACAAAGGTGTGGACAGCAGAGATGAAGTTCCTCCCCCAGGAGTTTACATTTCTGAGGTAGAAGAGACAACAAATTCACACAGTGATAATAACCAGGGTCTTGATAAGTGAGGGAAGGCAATAAGGGGCGGGGGGTGGGGTATGGATGAGAAGGTGAGGGTGTGAAGGATGGGAAGTCGCTGGGGTGGCTGACTTCAGAGAAGACCCTTGGGAAGAGGGAGTAGAGCTTCATGAGACAGGGCAGTGGGCGAGAGCCAGAAAAGGGGATCAGCCAGGCAAAGGGCGTGGGGCTAGGAAGGAAGCCGGGGCTGTTGGAGACTGGGTAATGGGAGTGGCCGCCTGAGGTGGTAGGCAGTGGCCAGAACACATGGTCCACAGGCCTGGCGGGAGCCTGGCTTCTGTTCAGGATTGCCAGAGGACACTGAAGTCTGAAGCAGAGGAGTGGTGTGTTCGGATCCGTTTTATAGTCCTTGCCTTTGCCTGGGCAGGGGATGACGTGCTGTGATGTGGAGGTGGGATGCAGGTGTATTGGAGACAAATGTGCTGTGGTAGACTAGAGGATTGGGAGTGGGGGAGAGCCCCGAGGAGCCGGGCAGACTTGGAACACTGGCTGGATGTGGCACATTTGGTGCAGAGGTTTGGGAGAGGGCTGAGCAAAGCAGTCCGGGCTCATCTCAGTGGCACACACTTCCTCTTCCGGGTCCTCTTCCTCGGATCTCCAGCTGGAAGTGTACGGATGGCGGAGCAAGACTGAGAGGGGACGTGCACAACACAGCCACCCCCAAAACACCGGGTAACAGTAGACACCAAAGGCCTGAGTTCAATCCCTAGAGCCCAGATGGTGAAGAGAGAGAGCTGATTCCTGTAGGTTGTTCTCTGGCCTCACAGCTCACACACACACACACACACACACACACACACACACACACACACACACACTGTGTAAAAAATGTAATAAAAAATTTTAAAGATACAGTTTCAAACAAACAAATGGAGCAAAACAAAACAGGAAATACCTAATACAAAAGCCACTGATTTTTGTCAGCGGTCAGACTGCTGAGAAGTATATTCTGTCTCACACTGATTGCTGGAGACGGTGCCTCTGCCACGGGGGTTGTGATGATGGCATTTGCCTTGGTTAGTTTCAGGGACTTGGAAGCAACTTCTGTCAAAAGCATTGACTGGGGCTGAAGATGGCACAGTGCTTAAAAAGCACTGGATGCTCTTCCAAAGGACCTGGGTTCGATACCCAGCACCCATCTGGCAGTTCCCAATCATCTGTAACTCCAGTTTCAGGAGGATCTGGTGCCCTCGGAGGGCACAGACATACACTCAGGGAAACACCCACTCACATAAATAAATAAATCTTTTTAAAGAGCATTGACTGTCCCCCGGGGCGGGCAGATGTTGTCAGGAGAGTGAAGTAGGGTAAAAGGCGTGACATCTCAGTCTTCACCCCACCACTGAGTCATCTGTTACCTGAGCATTGGTGTCTTAGGGTTTCTATTGCTGCGGTGAAACACTGGGACCAAAAGGCAGGTCGGGGAGGAAAGGGTTTGTTTGGCTCACACTTCCGTGTATCTGCTCATCATCAAAGGACGTCAGCACAGGAACTCAAACAGGGCAGGAACCTGGAGGCGGGAGCTGATGCAGAGGCCATGGAGGGTGCTGCTTACTGGCTTGCTCTTCATGGCTTTTTCAGCCTGCTTTCTTGTAGAACCCAGGACCACCAGCCCAGGGAGGGCCCCACCCACCATGGGCTGGGCCCTCCCCCATTGATCACTAATTAAGAAAATGGTTTACAGGCTGCCTACAGCCCAATCGGAAGGAGGCGTTTTCTCAACTGACGCTCCCTCCTCTCTGGTGATTCTAGTTTGTGTCCAGTCAACATAAAACTAGCCGGGACAGGTGAGATCAGATTGGTTCAGCTCAACTTTGCCCGGAGCCACATTCATCCTTTGGGAATGTTGGTCCAGAACGATATAACTCAGGGTTCTTCTGAAATGGTCCTAATCTATCTCCCCTGGGGCTGGAGGCTGAGGATACCAGTGTACGATTTATAGGGCATCAAGCAGTCCACAGTCTCCAATCCCCCTCTCTCCCCCCGCTCCCGGATTAGCATCACAAGTGTCTGGTCATCTGTCTTTCCCTAACACACCCCCCTTCCCTCCCTATTGCCTAAGAGCAAAAGGAGCATGCCACAGGCTAAGTGAAGATGGGCACTTCAGGTGTGGAACTCCATCCTGCTTTGGCCAGTGTGGGAATACACCCTTCTCCTTGCTCTTGACAATCCGTCCTTTCTGGACATGGGCAAATAGAGTTAGGTTCAGAAACAAGCCTTCAGGTGCTCTTAGAAGCCACTGTCTGGGAACAAGAAAGAGGGTTAGGGTCTCAGAGGCACTCCATTTCCTAGTCCACTCCAGGTTCCTAAGTCTCTAAACCCTCAAGCCAGAAGCCATTGCTCTTACCATGTGGATCATGGGATGTCTGCGGCCCCCCCGCCCCACATAACTCCCAAGGGCGCCTCCCTCCTGTTTCCCAAGGCTCAGTATCCCAACTCTCATCGACACAGGTGATGTATGAGTTCGGAATTCCCCTGACTGCCTCACCCTGGCAACCCTGGAGTTTAGGTCCTCAGAGGCCTGGACCTTGGACTGTGACTCAGTGCAGGCATCTCAGGAGGCCCCGCGGGAGAGGAGGTCCTGTTGGGAAAGGGCCACTTCCAGGAAGGGAAAAAAAAAAACGTTCTCAATGATCCCTGGGGTGGGGTGGTACCCATTCCACCCAACGTGTGTGGGCCAGGTGGAGAAGGATGATCCCGTAATCACGTGGACAGTGGCCTGGCTGCCAGGGGTAGTGACAGTGAGTGTCTGGCCTGTGACCTCTCCCTGGGCATGGTCAGCTGCCATGGAGATGGAGGGAACAAGCTTTGGTCATGGCTGTACCCTCACCCCTGGGCTTCAGCTCACCTCCCCCCCACCCCCAACTTCAAACTGGTCCAGTAGACGGCATGCCATTCATGTCCCTGTGGTAAAAAAATACTCAAGGATGTGAGGAAAAGTTCATCACGTGACATGAAATGGGACAGGCAGGCTACAAACATAAGGACTATCTTTTGTAAAACCAACATGAAAACAAATAAAAGAACCCAAATCATATAAATTTGAACATCAAAAAATCAAAACAAAACCCGTAATCAAATTGTTGCTGGGCAGTGGTGGCGCACGCATTTAACCCCAGCCTGGGAGGCAGAGGCAGGTGGATCTCTGTGAGTTTGAGGCCCAACCTGAACTACAGAGTGAGTTCCAGACAGCCAGACTGAAAAACTCTGTCTTGAAAAGCAACAAACAAACAAACTCAACTGAACTTTGAAATTATGCAAAATCTAAAGAGAAAAAAAAAACAGTAGCCACATGAGAGTTTTATTCAGTGTCTGTTCTGAGACATGAACCCATCTGAATGCTTCATAGAGGCCTTTTGAAATATATAGTGGTGGACTTCCTCTTCAACTTACAAACGAAGAAACTGAGGCACAGAAATGTTGGTGACTTGTCCCAGGTCCCAGCCAATAAATACCTGGAGCACAGTTTGATTCTAAGCCATGGGCTTGCCTTTCAGAAGTAACATTACCTCAAGATCTCTGAGAGGGAGGGGGATTACTTGGGTTATGCTTCTTTGTATTGCCACCCTTTTACCAAGGTCTGTCTGTTTTTCTGTCTTTCTCTCTCTCTCTCTCTTTCTTTCTTTCTTTTTTAATAATGTGTCTTTACTCCTATCCCAACCAAAACAAAACACATTTTAAAGTAGCAAAATAAGTGTGTGTGTGTGTGTGTGTGTGTGTGTGTGTGTGTGTGTGTGTGTGTACTGAAGCACTCTTCATGGAAGCTCACCCTCCTTCCCCAGTCAGGGAGGCAGCCCCCAGCTCCGGCTGCAGGGATGTGGCCTTGGGACTGCAGTTCCCGGTGCCTGAGGTTTGTTGTTGGGCTGATGTAGGTCATGCTCTGGAACAGGTCATGCTCTGGAACAGGTCATGCTCTGGAACAGAAGAAGGGACTCCACAAATACCCCCCAAAGCTGGCCTTGGAAATTCTTCCTGCTAAGGTCCACTCTCCCTGTGGAGCCATGGTGGAGCAGCCCAGCTCACCTTCAGCATCTCACCTCCAGGCGCTCTCCCCAGCTCCCTCAGCTGCCCTGCACACAGGCAGGCTGCTGTGCCCTGGAGCAGTTTCTCACCGTGGAGAGGCCTGGGTAAAAAGCAAACTGCAGTTCCTTCTCAAGAACAATCCGCCTCAGGGACAGGAAGGAATCTGAGTCCAGATGTTTACAGCTCCCCGAGGAGGGTTTGGATGAGAGCGGGGTGCTCTATCTCATAGAGTCTCACCTCAAACTTTCCTTCAGAATTAACCACAGCCAGGTTACAGCCTGACTAGCTTAGATCTGGTCTGAGAGGGGTCTTGACCAGTCTCCTGGGATCTGACCAGTCTCCTGGGATGTGCTGGTACCACAGGCACATGATCACTCCAGGGTTGCTTGCTCTGTGGGACTGTGTTCTGAAGTTAAACAGTGGTGGGTCCAGGAGCCCTGGCCTCCCCAACTCAGTCCTCAGTGGCTTCTGCATCCATAACACTTCCCCAAATAGAGGCCTGCGGACAACCTTGCAGGGCTCTTAGAATGAGTATGACAAGCATGGCCTATGGCAGTTCCTCCTTAGTCCGGTGTTATAGATCTCTAAATAGAACACAGAACCTGGGTCACTGAAAACCCTTCTCCGTGAGGCCTCGGCAGGATTTCCAGACAAGGCCTGAAGGAAGGTAACAGGCAGGGAACACAGGGGTGGAGTGCCTCTTGGGCTGTGACCGGGTCCAGAGGTCTGCAGAGAATACTCTGGGGTTTGTCACTCTGAGGCTGAGGTCCTAAGGCCAGAGTGAGCCGCTGTGACACTGAGTGGAGCCCAGCTGCTGGAAGGGTCACGGCCTCTGTGACTCAAAGCACTGGCCTTTGGGTTATTACTCGGCGTGGCTGTCTGGGCTGGAGAGGGCGTCAGGGACCCCACGGCTCGTCTGTTTCTGACTCCTCACAGCGCTCTCTCAGGGTGCTCCCCGACAGCACAGGTAGGCCCCTGGGTTCGAATGAACTCTCAGGGCCTCTGTCCTCATCTACAAAATGCCAACAGGCCAGCTGCTGTTCACTGAATGTATGACCTGGCTAGGTTCCACAGCCAAGCTGCCCACACCGGCACAGCCCTGGCACCATTGGGACGGGTGGCCTTGTTGGGGTAGGTTTGGGGGTTTTAAATGCCCAAGCCAGCTCTAGTCTCTCCCTCTGTCCCTCTGTCTCTCTATCTCTCTCTGCCTACTTCCTGCAGATCCAGATGCAGAACTCTCAGCTACTAGTCCAGTACTATGTCTGCCTGCATGCCACCATGCTCCCCGACATGAGGATAATGGACTGACCCTCTGAACTGTAAGTGAGCCCCGATTCAATGTTTTCTTTTATAGGAGTTGCTGTGGTCATGGTGTTTCTCCAGCAATAGAACTTTGACTACAATACTTGCTTAAAAAAAAAATCTTTTTTAAATTTGTCAATTTTATGTGTGAGAGTATTATGCCTGTACACACACACACACACACACACACACACACACACACACACACACACACACGATTGAGATATCAGAAGGCAGCAGGGCACACATCTCCTGAAACTAGAGTTACAGATGGTTGTGAGGACTGGGGATCAAACTGGGTTCTCTGAAAGAACAGCCAGTGCTCTTAACTGCCGAGCCATCTCTCCAGGCCCTCAACCCTCTGCTTTTAAATCCTTCAATTATTCCCTTTTCTTAAAACTAACGCTTTCGCTTTGTCCCACATTCCTGAGACCTGTCCCTGCCCACACACCAGCCCAACCCAGCTACGCAGACCCTCTGAAGCTCCCTGCAGACAGGAGCAGTAGACTGACCCCCCATTTCCTGCTCCCCACCCTTCTCTGCTTGTTTCTCCTTTCAATCCACCTCAGTTGAAACACCCGCACAAAGGCTCCCGGGACCACCCCATCATCCCTCAGCTGGATCGGGGCTGATCTGAGACAGCGCCCTTCTTCTGCCCCAGCCCCTGGCGGGGTACGGGGAGTGGTGAGCTGTTGTGAAGACAGGGTCTGATGGCTTTTCTGGGTGACAGCTGTGGCCAAGCCAGTGTGATGAGGAAGGCAGAGGGGGAGAGAAGGGGGGCAGGGGAGAAGAGGGGAGGCTGTGTGTCAGGGGATTCACCCCTGCTTCTGACAGCCAGTAACTCTTCTTGTAAGGTCAAGAGGTCTAGGCATGTCCAGAAACCTACCCTACAATCATGCCACCTCTCTCGGAAGGACCCTACCTGGCTCATAACGAGGCCACTCAGGGGCCAATGGGGTGGGCCTGGAAACGAGCAAAGTGGGAATATGGTGTCCTTTCACAACTAGTCCAGGTTCTACACGAGTGTGCCCTGAGCCAATCTATGCACACTCCATCGCAACACTAGCCTTTGATCCAGTTGAGATCAAGGCTGGAGGAGAGTTGAAACCTGAAGCAGTCTTGAACGTGGAGTAAAGACCAGCACAGTGTTGGCAGAGAGTTAGCTCCTAGAAGCTGGGATCAGGCTTCATGGACCAGCGTGGGAAGGTCTAGTTGCGGAATGCTCGGAAAGGGACATTGGAGCTAGCTCCTGGAGGAATTTTCCAGGCTAGGGAGTTCAAACCTGGTCCAATAGGATCAAAATGAGAGCCATAAGACAATGTGCTGGGGTTGGGTGGGTTGACTTATTGGACAATCGCAAGAGACCAAGCAGGCGGCCCCAGCGCGGCTTTCCATCACTAGGGAAAGGGCAGTCCCAGAAGTGGCCAGCAGAGGGCAGCTCTAACTCACATTTCCTTAGTCCCAAACCTGTCCAACACACATCTAAGGTCCTGTGAGAGGCCTGGCGCTTTTGACAGTGGAGAAAAGTACAAGCGGCAAAGGGAACAGGCCAGCTGTGCACAGCTGGAGAAGAGGGATGCTGGCCATTTATGGCCAGTGTAGTGAGGTCAGGTGATACACCCCACACAGCGTACTTCCTTCTCAGCTGTGCCTTTGGTACCCTCGGCCACTCTTTCTCAGTAAGGGACCCTCAGCATCCCGCTGGTGTCTGAATTGAGCCTCTGGGGGCCTCTAGCCTCTTTGGAATCACACCAAACCGAGGAACACATGTGGCCGAGGATAAAGACGTGCAGGGCCTTTGATCTCTCCTTGCCTAAGAAGGTTGCGGAAATGGTCTGGATGAGGAGAGGGTGTTCTGCCCTGTGGGCATTCCACAGGTGCTCATCCAGCCAGCTCTGGGCTAGGGACAGAGAGGCAGCATGCCGGGTAAATACCCCCCAACACAGCTCCTGCCCAGACCCTGTGGTCCACAGAGCAAACAGCTCCTGACGCAGCTGGTAGGGGCAGAAGGTGCCGTGGGGGCAGTGCCGAGCGAGAGGAGGAAGGACCGTTCTTCCTCTGGGCAGGGAGACAGAGGTTTTGGCAGAGGAGGACCTGGGAGGGAGGCCTTGGAATGTGAGCAGGGCTTTACTCGCTGGAGGAAGAAGAACAACGCTAGGTGGGACCTGCAGGAGCAGAGGTCCAGGCTGACGCTGCCTGCGGAGAGCACCGACGATCAGGAGGGGATGCTTTTAGACAACCCTTGGGCTTACGGCCAGTATCCTCACTCTCACGCCACCATCATCCCCACTTCACAGATGACAAGACTGAGGGTCAGAGAAGTAAAGTGGCAGTCCTGGTATGGAGCCCAGGAGCTGGTGTCCCAATTCTGGCCCATGTGACCCCATGGTGCTTCTGTCAGTCTGAAGTTAGGGAGGGGCATGTGAGATGTGCATAGAGAACAAAGATGGAAGTCTTTCTGACCTGGGGGGGGGGGTCTCCATCTTTGGCGACCCCTCTGTTGGAGCTGTATGATCTTCTGGCTAGAAACCTGTTCTCGAACATCCACCCATGCATGTATTTCTCTTTTCACTTTTTTTTCCTTTACCTTTTTAGAAAATTTCTTGTGCAAATTGTGTTCTTGTGGGCCAGTTTTGTTTCTTGTTTGTGTATTCCCAGGTAATGTCAATCGAGGAATTGCCTCCATCAGATTATCCTGTAAGCAAGGTCTGCTGGGCATTTTGTTACTTAATAATTGATATGGAAGGGAGGTCCTGCCCCCTGGTGGGCAGTGGCATCCCCTAGGCAGGTGGTCCTGGGTTGTATAAAAAGCAAGCTGAGCAAGCCATGAGCCACCAGAGCAAACCAGTAAGCAGCTTTCCCCCATAGTTCCTGCCTCTGTTCCTGTTTGAGTTCCTGCTCTGACTTCCCCTGATGATGGATCCTGATTTGTAAGCCAAATAAACAAACCCCATCCTCTCCAAGTTGCTTTTGATCATAGTGTTTATCATAGCAAAAGAGAACAAACTAATACAGCCTCCTTTCCCAGGAGCCATGTCTGCCTGTTTATTTGTCTGTCTGTCCATCTGTCCATCTGCCTGCTTGTCTTTCTGTCTGTCTAGGTGCTGAGAGGACAGATCTCCCTACAAGGCCTCTTCTCTAGGCTTGTTCCTCTGGGGCTTCCCTCCCCGGCAGAAGACCTTCTGGGTCCTTTGGTTGTGAGCCTAGCTGTTAAGTGCTGAGCCGTCTCTGTCCCCTCCTTCGGGTGTGCTGTGGCATCTCCACACATTTTAACTATCTCATTTTGGCCTGCTCAGGCTTCCATAGCCCGGGGGGCCTGTAAACAGGAGAGAGATGATTCTCCAGATTTTGGAAACTGAGAAGCGTGCAATCAAGGTGTCAGCCAATTTACTGTCCAGTGAGACTGCTCTCTGGTTCACATGTGGGGCCTCTGTGCTGTGTCCACACGCAGACGCTATGCTCTAGTTCCTGGGAGTCTCTTTTATCAAGGCACATGGTCACCTCACAAAAACCCCACTTCCTGATGCCACCACCATCAGGGTGGGGCTAGAATTTTAGGATGTAAATTTGGGGATAGTGAAAAATAATCAAGCCAGAGCATTTTGTCCCCCACGAACCCATAAATTTATGTCATTCTCATGTACAAAATACATTTATTTTATCCTAATAGCCCAGAACATCTTAACTAATCCCACTAGCAACCTTAAAGTCTAAGCCCCCAAAATTTATCCAATCAGATTTAAGCGAGACTCGGCTATAAGCAGCCTGAAGCAAACTGCTCTCCAGCTGTGAGCTGTGAAACCAAGCAAGGTCTGTGCTTCTAAGACAGTGGTGGTACAGGCAGAGGACAGACATTTGCATCACAGAAAGGAGTCATGGACACAAAGAAAGTAGGTACAGGTCTCAAGTAATTCCAGAACTGAACATCATTCAATCTCAAGATTTGAGAATAATTTTCCTCAAAAATTAAAATAAAGAAAAAAAGGGGGTTGGAGAGATGGCTTAGAGGTTAGAAGTGCTTGCTGCTCTTCCAGAGGACACAAATCAGTTGTAAACACTCAATCCAAGTGTCCCACAACTGCCTGTTATCCCCAGCTCCAGGGCATCAATACCCTCTTCTGGCATCTGGGGACACTCAATTACACATCACACACACACACACACACACAAATAGTGTAAAAAGAGATCATCTTTGGCTTCACTGTCTGCTCCTAATGCATTGGTCTCTGTTGCTCTGGGGGCCTTTCCTTTTCAAGTTGCTGGACACTGGCCATGTTGTGTTCCTGATGAGCTGTAGCTGGGAGGCTGTGGCTCTGGTCTGGGATCTTGAGTGTCGCCCTCAACCTCATGACTCCACTAAACATTGCCCTAGTGAAGATTGCCCGGGTAAACAAAAATAATTACAATCACGGTAAATAACGTAACAGCAAAGAAAGTTATGTAAAAATTCAGAGCCTCCTACCCATTCTTTGCCTCTATCCTATCCTATTCCTCACAACTGTTTATCCTAAGACACATCTCTATATAAACAAGTATATATAGCTACTTGTCAATGCATGTGCTCTTTAAATACATATTAAACATTACCGAAAACAGCCTGTCTTGCAGCCATGGCCATGTTGATATCAGTAAATCTGCCTATTCTTTGTAGCGACTTTGAAGTCTATGTGTGGAGATATGAACGAGCAGATTTTTGTTAGGTTTTGATGGGCATTGAGGTTGTTGAATCAATGCAAACAGGGCTGAGATGACTATATTTGCAGATTAGTCACCAGCTGACTAACAGTGTTTGGGTTCAAAGTTGGAATATATATCCTCAAGTTGCCCTTCAGAGGCACCATGGCAGTTCCTAGTACCATCAGAGTGTATATGAAAACCATGTCCTTATATTTGTGCCAACACTGGGATTATCACATTTTAAAATCTTTGCTCATTTGGGTAGGTTAAAAAATGGGTAATGTTAAAATTTCAAAGGGCTTTCAAACTAAGGTTGAACGTTTTTTCTACACAGCTGTTCCCCTTAGCCTAATGAAGTGTGTTCCAAGACCCCAGTGGCTGCTTGGCACTACGGACGGATAGTTTGGAAATCTCTCTCTATACACGTACACAAATGAATGCCATTTCTATCTCTTCCTGCCCCTGACTCTAAGGATTGAATTTAGGGTCTTGCACACCCTAGGAGAGGTGTACCCACCAGAGAGCACCACTCCAGGCCTGCTGTTTCCGCTGTAAGCTAACCTTACCATGAACACGGTTGTAGCTTTTGCTGTCTGGGATGCAGCAGCAAAACTATGCAAATTTCTTTTTCCTTCTTTGCAGTGCTGTGTATGACAGATCCATTCTTACTGTGGATCTTAGCAGCTCTGGCTAATGGCTGCTTTCTTCACTTGTTAGGTTGAGAATTTTCACCTTTCCGTTAAAGGGAACACTTTTAGGCCTCCCCCTGCCGTACCCCAACTGCCAGCATCACTCGTGGGGCACTTTGTGGTCATTATCAGTACACTACGTTACTAAACAAAAGCACTGTGACAGGACAAGCGTTGGTTTGATAACCAAGATGGTCACCAAGTCATTAGCAGGTGAGTAGCGTACACAGCAGGGACGTGTACAAAGAGATGACTCATCTCCTGGACAGGATGGCTTGGTTGGCGTAGGGCTCCATTGGATAACTTAGAACAGTGTACAATTGAAAACTTCCAGATATTGTTTATTTCTGGAATTCTCCATTTCATACTCTTGGATTGTGGCTGACCACAGGTAACTAAAACCCTGGAAAGCAAAGCACACAGATAAGAGAAGACTACTGTGTGTGTGGACTGTCTGAGCTCTGTCTCTCGTCTGTGAATCCCACAGTTGACCATTTAGGGGATATGTTAGCCTTTTCCTTTTTTATTTGTAGGGGATTAAGATTAAGCAAATAAGCCTCTAAAACTGGCTTTACTATTTCCGTCACTGCAGAGTCCATGTTTGGGAAGAGTTTGCTGAACTCCAGCTTCAGTTATTGCTGCTTTCTTTATTTCTCCATCTGATCCATGTATACTTCCCTCCAATGTTTATTAGCACAAGATGGCCAGTGTTTCTGCATTGAGTTGTATAATAATTCCAGCCAAAAGCAAAGGCCGGAATTTTTGCTAATCCCAGAAAACTTGCCCTGTCTGAATGCAGAACACGCACTGGCTTTCTCAGAATTTTAAGTGGCTTGAGAAACCCCAGCGATCTGGGGCCGTTGAGTGGGAGCTACGGCCTTGGCTTTGACCTTTTGGCTAGGACTGCCTTTGGCCAGCCCAGGTCATGCAAACCAGTAATGTGGACGGCACCTGTGTGCATCCCTTTGTCCAGCTGTGGATCCTTCTGCTCTGGACAGTGGTCCAAATGTTTGCATAGTTCCCCCCTCTGTTTATAGGCACATGCGAGTGTGGGTCCCTCTTGCTGAGGCTGGGCGGAAGCTGCTTGTGGCTGCTCAATGGGGCTTTATGGGATTCTGAGCCCTGGGAGCCGAGGGGCAGGTACAGGTGGAGAGGGGCAGAAAGAAGCTCTCCCTGGGAGGCACAAACTGGCCCCCAGGCCTTCTGCTCCCCCATGGTGGTCTTCTTCCTTGGCAGGGGTTGGGGGCATCTCCAGAACTATTCCAGTCCCCTGGACAGTGGGCGAAGGCTTTGGGGCAATACAGGTTTGCGGAGTCCCAGACTGGGAGAAAGGGGTGGGCAGCGAAAATGGCCCTGCAGAGGAAAGGTGAAGGAGCTGGGCTAGAGTGGGAGCAGGTCGGAGGAGGAGTGGTTTCGGGTCTCCGTCAACCACTTCGCATTCCCAAGGCAATGGGAAGGGCCTGCGGTCCAGATCTGGCTATTGGTGTGTGACTTCCGCCTGTGGTGGGAGGGGGGGAACCCACAGGTCCTGAGTGGGGGCTCACTGGGTCACAGGTTGCCACTGTGGTGGCATTCGAGGGATGCCAGAGACAGAGAGAGCAGTTAGGGAACTGGTAGACAAGCTTCATTCCTTGCCCACTGGTTTGATAAATATTTATTAAGCACGCACTGTGTGCCAGGCGCTATTCTAGGAAGGCTCTATTTTAGGAAGCTCTGCCTCACTGGTCCTACCTCCAGGACAAGGTCCGGCTCACTGCTGCCCTTCCCAGCATCCTGCCCATTCGCTGCGGTTCCGACACCACACCTCACAGTACCGGTTCAGACCATCCCTCAGCAGGGCCTCCTGAACCCTCCTGCTGCCTCCTCTCTGGATTTGCTCTCTTCTGTTCACATCCCTTCCTCTGCTCTTGTAGAGTTATATCCTCTCTCTCTCCTCTCTCGTCTCCCACATACTTACCTCCAGGTCCTGGGACCCATCTCTCAGCTTCCCAGGTCTTGCCACCAATAAGAAACCAACAGAGCTTTGGTTCTGGCCTAAGCACTTTGGGCCTGGGCTAGTCTGGGAACACCAAAGGATGGATACAAGGGTCTTTGTTCTTAAAGTGATCACAGATCAAAAGGAATAAACGTCGTCCACCACCAAGAGCCTCCTGATGTCTGAAAGATGGTTCCTATGAACCAGTGGAGGCCCTGGGAACACACAGAGCCCTGATTCCTAGCACTAGCCACTCAGTCTTCCTGAAAGCCTCACCACAGCCAATCAAGTCCATTTCTGTTATTGTCCATTTCCAGATGAGACCTGTGGCAAAGAGGGATGTGTATCTGTCCGGTTGCCTAGTCATCATAAGCAGCACTTGGGGATGACCCCAGGATGGTCGGCTGCAAAGCATACTCCTATCAGAGGAGAAACACTCTTCCCCTGGGCTTGGAGGACCCACCCTGAGGTGATGGAACAGGTGGTGTTCCCTTCCTCCTCTGCTTTCTCCATGTTCATATGTGTGCATTTCAAGAACGGGGTGTGAAAGCTGGGGACGTACTATTTTATACTGGGCATCAGTCTGCCCCCTCCCTGGGGCCAGGATTGTTAGAGTTATGGAGCCCCTGGCTGCCATGCAGGGTTCTACAGTATCTGCACCCTCCTCTGGCCCCTCACTCTGCCTTTCGCTCTGGTTTTGGACCCTAGAGCACACCCCTCTTCTCCGTCAGCCTGTCCTTCCCTCAGAGGCTGTGGAGAAATACGGAGCCTGGGACAATGACTCACTCGCAACCCGACTCTGAGTCTGTATAATGGGTGCACACACGCACTTCACCATAAAGATCTGACGGAGACCAAATGATTGAAGAGGACACATAGGAACTGCCAGAAAATTGACGAAGTGTGGACCATTCATTCATTCCATAAGGATTCATTGAGGATAGACTCTGTGACATGCTCTGTGAGGGATTCTAGGGGTACCGTCCTGAGGAAGACAGACATACTCCACCTGCATAGGGCGTGCAGTCTAGGGAGGGATGCAGACAGTATGAAGTTGTATCAGTTCTAAACTACAGGGCTAGGGACAGAGCACACGTTAGCAAAGGCCTGGGTTCAATTCCCAACACCAGAAAACAACAACAGCAAATTCCCAAAACACTAACTACGAGCCTAATGGCATCCAGCAAGACTGTTTAACAGAGAATGAAGGCCGGGTCTGGAGAGGCTCCGGAGGAAGTAGGATTTAAGCTGAATGATGAGGGTTCGTTGAGTAGAGCAGAGGAAAAGCCCCTGGGGTCGGGGTGCCAGGTCCTCAAGGGGGAGCAAGCCAGAGGATTGAAACAGGGCAAGAGGGGGCCGGGGGCCTGGCTGGAGCTGTGTTAGTCCGCGTTCTCTCTCTACAACAAAGCACTGGCTATACTCGACTTAGGAAGAGAAAAGTTTGCTTTGGGCTCAGTTTTAGAGCCTCGGCCCTTTAGCGCCCCCACTGCTGTGGACCTGTGGTGGAGGATGGCAGGAGAGTGTGGTGGAGCGGAAACATCCACCTCATCACAGGAGAGGGTGCAAAAAAGAAGGGGGGAGGTTTCCAGGGTCTCACACCCCCTCATGATCTAAAGACTCCCCCCGATCGGGCCCACCCTTAAAGGTGCACCACCTTCCGTGAACGGCTCTCTGGGATCAAGCCTTCAGCACATGGGGCGTTGGAGGACAGGGCTGGACTGGCTATGTCCTTGCATAAAGAAGTTATTGAAGAATTGGGTTTAAGGGACTCCACAGGCCTCTCTCAGCTCATTTGCTCTTGGAACTGGTTCCTGGAGGGTCTGCCTGCCTTCTTTATCCTCAGCATCCTTTCTGTGTGAAGGGAAGCTGGGCCTGCTGAAGACGTCTTCTCACCCCCTTCCAGGGCTGAGGGGCACTGATTGGAAGCAGATGGCATGCCCTGGTGGGGCTCCATGGGAGTGGCAGGGCCGCGGTGGGCCTGACTCCCCTGTGCTGACCTCAGACCTGCACCACTGGCATGTCCAGGCCGCAGACTCTCAGTCAGCAAAAGCCGCATCCGTCCTGCAGAGAGATGGTCACTGTGGCTGCCCACACCCTGACCCGGCAATTTCCTTGCCATGGTGAGAAACCTCCTGCATTCCAACTGGGTCTTCAGCCTGGTGTGGGGAGGGAGAGATGCCAACTAGGTTCTTGGAAAGTCACAAGGCTAGCAGAGGTCTCTGTCGTCTTACCTGGTTCTTCCATGTACCTATACCAGGACAGTGCTACATAAAGCCACTGGGGTCCCATTTGCCACGCTGTCATGGCTGTCCTGGCTGATCGCTGAAGTCTTCCCACTCACTCCTCACTAAGCTCCATGAGTTCCAGCTGTTAGGAAGATGTGCGGCTCAGGGAAGATGCCTTGTCACATGGCCGCTAGGTACAGGACTTGGGGGCTGGTCCTCTGTGGTGTCTGCTGCACCTGTCTCTCTCAGATGCTCCCTGTACCCATTACTCCTGTGGGAACTCAGTCTTCTTGTGCCCTGGGGGCCCCTGGAAACCTGTGAACAGTGTGCCACAGTGGATGCAGAGTGTGGAGCGGTCTCTGGGTGCTGGGCAGGACCCAGAGCTCTGTGCAGTGTGTTGGTCATTGGTTCTCTTTGGCCCTACCCAGACAGAGTTATAGTCTGATTGTGGTCTCTGAATATCCGGGAAGCCAGCTCCCACATGTCACCCCATCTTGAACCATGCCTGCACAAGGCCTTGCCTTCACAGCCTCAAGCCCCACTGGCACCAAGAAAGTCCATAGGCTTCCAGGGTTCATCCCTCCTGTGTCCTTCAGCAGTTTCTCAGGCTGCTTCCCTGACCACTCTTTCTTGGGCTACCTAAGAAGGCATCTTCTGTCCTGGATTCCTCTTGATTATCCCATCCCTGACTGCTTGTTCAGGAGTCCAGAAATGCACTTCCTGCTTCCAGAAGCATCCAGTGCTTCTAGAGCATAAAGAGAGAAGGCAGATCTGAAGTGCTGGACCCTCCCTCTGCCTTGCCTTCTCCCTGCTGTCTAGTTACTGGGAAGAAAATCTTGGCAGGATGCCCCAGGGGAGATGGCCTCTTCTCTGTTCTGAGCCAGGGCTGCTTTGGTGGTCCATGGTGGATGAACACTGAAGTTGGCCATCAAGGGCAGGATCTGGGAGCAGCAGATGTGGGCAGCTCTCTAAGGATGCTGAGGCCATTGTGTTGTGGGATGTGGAAAGGAGAGGCAGCTCCATCTCAGCATGAGGGACAAAAGGGACCAAAGCTCTAACGCAGTCTACAGGACTCCTCGTAAGCTCAGCACTGGGGGAGTGGCCACCAATGGCCATGGGCAGTCTTGAGTGTGAGTGATGGCCCTGGGAGTGGCTGAGACAATAGGAGATCTCTGTCATCCTTGGCCATCGGCAAGGTTCCCACAACTGTGTTGTACACTGGTCGGCACAGGGGCCACTTCCTCCTCTGACCATGTGCGACTCCCTCAGTAAAAGCAGACCTCCATTCCAGTTCTCTAAGCAGAGCTACCAACGTTGGGCTCTCCACCTCTTTTGAGCACACAGACCTAGACATTCTTGAGTAATCAAAGAGAAGCAGCTTCTAGAAGAAGACGCATTCTTTTGAATATATAGATGCCTGGACAATGGGCCTAGGTTGCAATAAGTTTATCCTACATTGACAGTATCATTGAAGATGCAGCTCATACACCCAGCCCCCCCCCTCAAATCATGGCTTAGCAATTCAATATACTGTAGGGTCTCAGTGTTGCCCCTCCTGATCACGTGGTCCACTGGGAGCTGTGGCTGGCTGTCACTGGCCCAGCCTCAGGAGAGAGGATCGGAGTACATATCCATGGTCACAGAAAAGACCCAAATTCAAAGTGTGATTCCTGTTGAGTATGCATTGCTTTCACACCACTGGGCCACACAGCCCTTGTAAGTTTGGAACCATCTGTATTAGACTGAGTAGTTTTTAATTAAGTTACAAGTCAAAGACATGCAAAAATATTCCCTTCTCAGATGTCTGTTTCTTCTTAGAGTTGCTGAGACAACTGGTGCTGTTGAGAGCATGCTACGTGCCAGGTACTTACAGCATCTCCCATCTCCGTTTCTCGTAATGTTCGTGATGTGGCGCTTTCTGCTCACCCTTTTAAAGGTGACGAAACCCAAACACAGAGAGGCTAAGCACCTTTCCCAAAGTCAGTCACGGAGCCAGCCAAGCTGGGAAAGGGACTTCCAGTCACATCCCCCTCCTTCCAAAGGCCTTCAGCAACACATTCTGCTCTCTTGCAGCATCTGGGGTATACACATGCAGAGCCCAGGATCCAGGCTTCCAGGGAGGAGTTCTGGAAGGTCCAGGCCTCGGCAGACGGTAGCCTCTATCAGATACACTTCTCTCCCAGCCAGGTCCCATGGCAGAGAAGACACCAGAGTAGCAAGCGAGTAGGGTGACCACAGCCCATGAACCCCAGGGGCCCTTGAGTTTCCACTGCCCACCAGTGGGTTTCACAAGCCTACTGACGTTGACAGGGTGTCCTAAATGGAGAGGGCAGGAAGCTCAGGGCCCTGTGGTCTGCCGGTATTGCTCAGAGTTTCCTGGGCTGAGCCTTTCTGTGGGGCCTCCTCAGGGCTCTGCCAGTGGCCCCATCCTGAGGCTTTGTGGGTCCCATCTGGCTCTGAAAGAAATACTCTACTGCCTACCAACCAGGAGGCCCTTTGTCTGGGTGCTAATTCCAGTGGCCTTAGGGTGTCTGGTGGTTTATAGGGACCAGTTCTATCAGGGACAGGGCTACTTCCAGTCAATAGACCTGAGTCTTTCTCTGGGATTCAATGCTCCTGGCATTGTAGCCTTGGGCAGGAAGGAGTCTTATCCCCAAGACTCCTGCCCTCATCCACTTCCCAGGACAATGGTAGAACGCTCAGCCCCAGAGAGAGATGCCCCAAGAGCTAGTGGCTGCCACAGAACCCCAGCCTGCCCCCAAACTGTTCCAAGTCAGTCTTCCTTCTGAGAACTTCTAAGAGGCTGGGTTTCCAGGTCTCTGCAGAAGAGAGGAAGGGCATTCCAGGGAGGATAGTACCCGAGGCAAGTCAGGGGTGCGGGGAGGGAGAGGCCAGCGAGCGAGCGAGCGCTTGTGCTAAGGATCTGCACTAAGCTTTCTCTCATATTAACTCATGTGCCTCTGTTTCAACCTCTATGAGGCAGGGACCCTCCACCTACCTCACAGACGAGGCAACCGGGTCCAGAGCCCTGCAACACCTTGCTCAGCGTTACACAGCTAGAAAATCTACAGATGAGAGGATGAAAGGAGGCGGCCAGCGGGGATCACTGGAAAGGATGGGAGAGGTGCCTGGAGCCGGACACATCCATCTTACTGCTGTGGGCCAGAGCCTGGTGCGGGGTTGGTACTCAATGGGTACTCTACACCTGTTCCTGAGGTGTTTACTCTGCAGAAGGTGTGTCTCCATTACTGGTCTGGGGACACATTTCACTCAGAAAAGGGATGCTGGGGTTGTTGGCTGGGGGTCAGTATGGGGCTGGAGATAAGGATACCTGCACTGCTCTTCTGAGGGGGCCAGGCTCTTTCCCAGTGGGGCTCCTGATCCCACAGGCAGGACCCCAGGAAAGAGTCAGCGCTGTTTTGTTTGTTTGTCTTGGGTATGTGTGTAATGTGTATGGTATATGTGTGTGGTGTATATGGTGTGTGTGTGTGTGTGTGTGTGTGTGTGTGTGTGGTGTGTGTATGGTATATGTGTGTATGTGTGTGATATGTATGGTATATGTATGTATGTGTGTGGTGTATATGGTATATGTGTGTGTGTGTGTGTGTGGTGTGTATGGTATATGTGTGTATGTGTGTGGTGTGTATGTTATATGTGTGTGTGGTGTGTATGGTATATGTGTGTGTGGTGTGTATGGTATATGTGTGTGGTGTATATGGTATAGGTGTGTATGTGTGTGGTGTGTATGGTATAGGTGTGTATGTGTGTGGTGTGTATGGTATATGTGTGTGTGTGGTGTGTATGGTATATATGTGTATGTGTGTGGTGTGTATGGTATATGTGTATATGTGTGTGGTGTGTATGGTATATGTGTGTATGTGTGTGGTGTGTATGGTATATGTGTGTGGTGTATATGGTATAGGTGTGTATGTATGTGGTGTGTATGGTATACGTGTGTATGTGTGTGTTGTGTATGGTATATGTGTGTGTGTGGTGTGTATGGTATATGTGTGTATGTGTGTGGTGTGTATGGTATATGTGTATATGTGTGTGGTGTGTATGGTATATGTGTGTATGTGTGTGGTGTGTATGGTATATGTGTGTGGTGTATATGGTATAGGTGTGTATGTGTGTGGTGTGTATGGTATAGGTGTGTATGTGTGTGGTGTGTATGGTATATGTGTGTGTGTGGTGTGTATGGTATATGTGTGTATGTGTGTTCATGGGGAAGGGAGTGCATGCACACATGTATAGACCTATGTGTGGAGGTCGGATGTCTATGTCCGTATCTTCCTCTATCACTCACCCCCTTATGGTTGGAGACAGTTTCTCACCCGGCCAGAAGACCTCTGATTTGACTAGCTGGCCAGTGGCCTCCAGGGATCCTCCTGTCTCTGCCTCCTCAGTTCTGGGGTCACAGGTGGACACCATCACACCTTTTATTACATGGATGTCGGGAATCCGAACTCAGGTCCTCGCGAGCACTTTATGAACCCAGCCATCTCCCAGCCCCAGGCAGGGCTTTTATTTTATTTTTGAATTATGTTTATGTGTGCATGTGTGTACACATGTGTATGCCATGACACGTGTGGGGCGATCAGGGGACAACTTTCAGGAGTCCTTTCTCTCTCTCTACCACGTGGGTTCCCAGGAATAAACTCAGGTCGTTAGGTTTGGCACCAAGTGCTCTTACCCGCTCAGCCGTCTAGATGCCGGTCCACCTTCACCCTGGCACGGTTGTAAACAGTTTCCACAGTTCCCTGGGACCCTGCTCCCTACAGCTCAGCCTCTCCTCCCAGAACACTGCCTCGGCTCCCTCTCTCCACAGGAGATCCGGGCCCCAGAGTGCCAGAGGCTGCAGAACCTAGACAAAACTGAGAAACCGGCTCGTCCCAGGACTGCAGTGCTGGGGGTGGGTAAGGGAGGATGCTTCCGTTCCCTGCCGCATTCAGACCCCGCCAGGAATGTGGCTTTGGGCCAGGATCCCTCTGGACAAGAAAGGATGACTCTGCAGAAACAGTGTCCTGGCCCTGGGGATGAGTGGAGCCACTATGCTGGAGACTGGAGCCAATTGGCCTTGTAAGAATTAATGACCTCGGCCTCTGCCTTCACCCCATCCTCCCTTCCCCCCTTTAGAAGTGTCCTCTGGGCTGAGGTTTTAAGACCCCCAGTGGCAAGAGCTGATCTCCTCCATTGACTCTGAGACATCTGGGAGGGGCCTAGAGGGGGACTTGATAATGGGCGTGGGGGGCGGAGCTGCAAGCAGCCCTTAAGATGGTCAGGCCTGGGCCCAAGGAGCTCAGGAGCCTGAGCCTGGTTGCAGGAGGTGGAGGCAACAGGGGGCGTGAGCCTGGGCGGGCTGCTCGTGGGGAATTCCAGTCTTGGCCAGCCACTTGGAAGCACATGTGTTTGGCCCAGCACAGAAACCCACAAAGCTGCTTCTTCATCCTTCCAGGCCTGCTTCTGAAAACTAGGGATTGGGAACCTTGGGAAATGTCTGTTACCAGGAGCACCTCACACATGGCACCGTCCAGTCACCACCAGGGCTGTAATGCCCCTGCAATCAACAGCTCCAGCCTTCCGCACACGTGTAGACCACTTAGCAGATGCAGGCCATCTCATGGCTGGGCTGGCAATGGCTGCTGGCATGTGTCGAGTGTCCTCCACACACCCTCCTAACCACTGTAACTAATGTCAAGCGTTCCTCCCCACAGTCCTATAAGGGAAGTAAGAAACTGCACAGCAGGTAAGGTCCTCCGTCCCAGGTCACCCGGGGAGTGAGCGGCCAGATAAATTCTAAGCCCGCTTGGCATGTGCCCTCCTGCCCCTACCCTGGGAGGAAGGAAGGAGGACAGCGTTCCGACAGCCTTACCCCCTCCTCTGGGTGTCACACGGGACTGAAGGGCACCAGGGTCAGTCTATGGAAACTCTGACCCCTTCCTAGGAAGCATTGCAACATGTGAGTGTCCAGTGTCACACATCACAGGGTGCTTGATGCTCCCAAACAGCAAAGACTGGGCCCTAAGGCTAGGTGACATGAGCAGGTCTCCTGACTTACTGTCCTGTGACTTAGACTCTGCTCTCTCTCTCTCTCTCTCTCTCTCTCTCTCTCTCTCTCTCTCTCTCTCTCTCTCTCCTCTCTCTCTCTCTCTCTTCCCAGATCTGGGCCCCACCCCTGCAGAAAGAGAGAGGACTGTGAGTGTTCTCTGTCACCTACAAGCTGGAACCGGCACATGAGGCCACTGCAGCCAGGGACCTGACCAGAAAGCTAGCTGAGGGCAGTGGCAGACAGCGGGGTGGTGTGGGGGATGGGAGAACTCAGCAAGTTCAGGGCTGGCACCACGCTGATTGGGGCGCCAATCCAGGAGAGAGGCCAGCGTGGAAGAGGGGACAGCTCCTTTACTCTAGTCAATCTGTATGGCTGAGACCACTTAGGGGTGACTTAAAACTCTTTTTTTTTTCTGGCGAGGCCAAAAGCAGTAGAATGACTGTGTCTCCCCAGGAAAGTCGAACGTGCCAAGTGTGGTAGGCAGGAGTCACGTGATGGCCCGCGAGTGTCCTGTTTGCTGACATCCTTCTGTTCTGCTCTAACCTGGTTTCTGCTGGCTGACTGGTTCTTAGTGCCCCAGCAACGGAGCAATAACAGAGGTGGCTGGCAATGGCTGTGCTAAGTCACTTAATTATCACAAACAGGCATGGTGCCAAGCAAGGGTGGTCACAGCTGCGGTAGACTTAGTCACTCCTGCAACCAAATGTGGCCTCGAGATGGTCATAAATATGCACAAAACAATGGGCCCCTGAAAGACGCACCTTGGTTAATTGAAGAGCCTTTGAAATGAAGAAGGCATTATGTTGTCCTACCACCGAGTTGATTTTATTATATTCTACTGGCAAGCCAGTGCTGTGTACAGCTGGGCTACTTCCCGGTTATTCCACTCCCAAACTCTTTTATGGAGATTTATCAACAACGCAAGTCCATTCTGTTTGGGCTGCTGCTGTGGCTCCAATCTGGAACATCCTGTAGTGGTTTTTCTTTTTTGGAAGGATCGTCTGTCTCATAACCTCTTAGTAACGGGACTTTGAGGGCTAACGGCCGATGTATTATCCCAGCAAATTATTATGACTCGTGGGCAAGCAGGCCCGCAGCAGCCAAGCCAGAGCACCCTCTGATTATGGCTTTATTTACTTTAGGTCATTGAACGTCACCAGCAGCCACCACCGGCCACACTTGCTTTGTTAGATGCCTGGGGAGATTTTCAAAGTCACCCAGTCCTCAAGGTTCTCAAAATATTGTTTTCTCTTTGGGGCGGGGGAGCCCCTGGAGTATGTATTGACTTCACATAATGCAAGCTACCTGATTGCACCTTCAGAGTCCCCTTGGGCAGCAGCTGCAAGTGAGGTAACAGCAGCTCTGACAGTGCGATCCTTGGTTGCAGTCCCAGGCTGTCACCAGCAGAGCAGGAATCGAATCCAGACGCGCCGGAGCCTGCAACCTCTGCGGTTCTTACTGGTTGCATTCAAGCATGGGTCCGGAGACACAGCTGCATCTTGAAGGGATTTTTGGTCTCCACGAGGTTCTGCTTAGAGCAGAGCACACGAGGGTCATTGACACAGACTGATTCCACAGGTCGAAAGCCACAGAGACAGTATATACATCTGGCGCCACTAAGGCCAGCGCTTCCGGGCCGTGTGGGGCTTGCCTCTCATTCCCTTTGGATTCTAGTTCTTTCTGGTCCTGAAGTTGAGACTGCTGGTTCTCTGTCTGTGTGAGGTAGGGATAAAATGTTTAAAAACATGGTATCATTTATTTCTAAGAGTCAGTCAAATAGTTTACATCTATGTCCTTATTCATACCTTAAAAACACAAGACTGTGCTATTGCTCTCGTTTACAAGTCAGGAAACTGAGGATTGGCATAATGGCCTCTTGCTCTACACCCCACAAGCAGGTTTTTACTGACACATGCCTGCCCTCTCCTTCCATAGCTCCGCTGCTCACAAGGGACTCTGGAGCCTGTGCTGGGAGCCACCAGCCAACACTGGTACCTTCTAATGGAGACTTCTTCAGATTGTAACATCTCTTCGTAAAATTTGCAAGTATAAGATTTTTAGAATATTCTTTTTCTAAAGGGGAGCTATCCTAGACTGTAGAAACCCCAGACCCCTCTGAGAATCTTGAACCATCCTACTCAGATGAATGCCCTGCCTAAAAATGGCTGCTCTCTTCCATTACCTCCCAACTTCTTTCTTTCTCCTTTGGTTCTCCACTAATATACCATATACCTTATCTACTAACCGCCTTATCTGTTACACACTGCAAGCATTGCTCAACACATTTGGGGGGCGGTGAGTAGATGTAGCCATTATCTGTACTCTTATAGCATCCTGTGTAGTAAATGGAACTGTTATTACTTCCATATTATGGACAAGCGATGTGCTCAAAAGAAGCCAGCACTTTCTATTTGCTATGCTGCCTTTGAACTTGGCCCTGGCCAGGCTTCTCTAGTATAACATCATAATTTACTCATGGAGTAGACATCATCTCATTGATGCCTCATCTTTGACTCTTCGGCCCCTCAGCAAGCTTCCCTGGCGACTCAGACTTTACCAATTCCCTTCTTAATATCTCCCCAAATTAATGACTTCTGTCACCATAGTCTCATCCAAGGTATCTTCATAAACACCCTGCCCTAACCCCACTACATCAATCTCCCGCTGGAACTGGCCTGGGATCCTCACCTCCCATAGATCTGAAGTCTCCAGCCTACCCCACAATGGTCTCTTTCTTTTGTACCCCTCAGTCTCCATAACTCGGGGTCTTCCTGACCTGAGCCTTACACTTCTTACACCCTCTGGTTCCAGAACACTCTTTTCCAAACTCCCTCCCATCCTTCCTGCTTTTCACTCATCTCTCTGGTGTGAATGTGAGCATCATTTCTTTGGGTTCACATTCCATGTCTATTTTGTTTGCATCAGAACCTGTGGCAGACTGTCTGTGGATTCTTGGGGGTAGAGAAAAATCCTCTCTTCCCTGTCATAGCATCTAATCAGATTTATTTATAGAACAGGAAACATCAATACATGTTCATTGAAAAGAATACCTCACCCCCTCAGCATTCTGAATTAATTCTTGATGGATTGAAGATTCAAATACAAAAGACCAAAAGACAAAGGAAAACATAAAATTCTAGGGGGAAGGAGTAGGGACAGACAGTTCACAGAAGATAAATAAAAGGCCAGCAGTGGTACAAGCAGCCATGATCTTGAAGATGTGGGGAGAAAAAAAAAACTTCCCTGTGCTCTAGGTAGGTTCAAGTTGGTCATTTTTAGAAGGCAAAATTGGCAATTCCTTCAAGATGGCAAATGTCCATCTTTTCTCCAGAAACTCCCCTTCTAGGTCTGTATTCTACTGCAAGCAGAATCCCCACAAGCGAACAGAACTGCAAAGCACAAGTGCTCTGTAGGCTTGTTTAGACTAACGCAGTGACTGGAAACCACCTAAGTGCCTGCCCATGGGAAACATTCAATAAAATGGAACCCCAGGCAGATGTTTAAGAGACTACTGTGCATTTACTAGTATTCACATGGAGAGCTGTCAAAAAACATCGATAAGTTGTGAGAAAATGTCTAGTTGAAGAATGTGTATAGCAATCCTAGTTTTGTTAAGGAAGCAAGATAGTATCTTTCATTAGGATTGAAGCCAGCCTGGGACACATGAGATCTTACAGAGAGAGATGAGAAGAAGTGGGGGAAGGAGAGAGAGAAGGAGGGGGGAGAAGAGGGAGGAACTAAAAGAGCTAGATAGCGGGTAATAACGTTTCCTGCCATTTTGTGAATATTTGAGATATTCCACAACTTCCAAAATCTTTTTAAAAAGAAGGATTCACTCAACATAGCAAGATAAAACAAATAAAAATGCAATCAATGGAAATACAGACAGTAAAACAAACAACTTCAAGTCCACCCCCACATCAGATGTGGTAGATAACTGTCTTGCAAGCCACTCAAAACATTTCATCACAATCTCGTTGGAGATATGGAAACGGAATGTTTCCCATTTTCAACTCTAGCATACACCTCAGATGCACGGAAGACGAGATGATTGCCCATAGAAGACCCCTGCTCAGAGGCTGCACGGCAGTACCGCAAACCCGGGCGTGGGGTGGAGGTGGGAACAGGTTCAGAAACAAGGCCAGGGCTCTATGCCTGAGCAGTTCAGGGACAGGGAAGCTGGGCCACATCGGCTTCAAGTCCTCTCAGTTTCTCTAGGCAGAGAGGTCACCAGACAAGGGTGAGGTACGAGTTACTGGGCAGAGCAGGCCTCATCAAATATCTTTGAGTGACCCATGGCCCTCCATGCCTGAGAGCAAATCCCCGATACCTACACATATCCTTTGCCTGTCTGCCCCGGGGCGAGTAGGCTGGGGGAGAAGGTGTCCCTCTGGCACTCACGCCCTTTGTGCAAGCCCTTCCTCCATAGCTAGGGCCTTAGGCTGCTGCACCCGCACCTCTTCCCTCCCTTCTAGTTTCCCTTCTCTTGAAAAAAACGCTAACCTCAGTGCAGTTCTGACGCTGAGGTTTTGAAAGCCTCTTCCTGTGAACTCTGATGTGGGTGATAAGAAGCAAAGGGAAGAGGCCTGTGGGAAGGGGCCTTTGTTTTGAGCACTGGAAGATTAGAGGTGGGGCAGGTCTGGTGAGACTCTGAGGGTGTTGAACCTCTGCATTCGAGACCCTAGGTTATCCAGGGCAGGCTGCTGCTTTCTAATAATCAACTGTCCAGCTGCCTCGGGTACCTATGAGGCTGTGAGCTCCTTATTTATGCATGTCTGAGCCTAGGATGCAGGAGTGGGGGAACCTGAGAGGGACTATGTACTGCCAAGGGTCCTTATAGCCGAACCCATGATGGTCTCCATCCAACTCACACGTCCCCTAAGGGCCAACCCCGGGTTTCTGAGCATCATGCTGTTCTCTGAGGGGTCAGGAGACAAAGCACCCTCCTTCTGCAGCTTCAGACCTAGGCACACGTGTGGAGAGAAGGCCTCTGGCACCAGTCCTGGCAAAGATGCTGAGGCATCTGAGTCAGGCTGTCATTTGTATGTGGTTGGTTCTCTTGCTGAGAGCTTCCGTGGCTGGTATCTGACTTCTCAGTGGTCCAGATCTTGTTTCTTGATGCTGACTCTTAGCAAATGCTCACAGTCAGCCCTCTGCGTTCCAGGGTCCACCTGGGACCCTGGAATAAATGAACTCACATCAAAGTGGAAAGTGAAAACGTAAGGACACTCACCATTCCTGTAACAGAGAAGGAAACTGAGGCCTGAGAAGGTTGTCCTGAGTCCTTAATTGAGGACTAAGTTAAGAGTGGATCTCTTCTCCTTTTTCTTCTCCTCCTCCTCATCTCTGTTCTCCTCCTCCTTCTTTTTCTGTAATAAACCACAAATAAATTTAGTTTAAAATAATTTTTGTATACCTATAATTTTACCACATATTGAAGATAAAAAGGAAATTTGCATATTAGTGAGCTAGCTGTATCTGCTTTTTTTTTTTTACATAAAATGTAAATCTTGGCTTAATATTTGACTTTTCAGGACGTGAAGCATCTTAAGTGTTTTTCAGAGTGGACCAATATTTTGTCAGTGCTGAGAATGCCTCTTCACATAATTATGTAGCTCAAAGTGGCAGAGGGATGGGTAAGGCCATTTTAGAATTTGTTGGAAAATCTGTCTTAATCCCAAGTGGGCTTTCATGGGTTCCTACAGCAGGGTCCGTGTGCACTGGTGTCCATCACCTAGGGCAGTGGTTCTCAACCATCCTCAGCTGCGACCCTTTAACACAGTCCCTTGTGTGTGATCACCTCCAACCATAACATTGTTTTCGTTGCTATTTCAGAACTGGAATTTCACTACTGTTATGAATTATAATGTAAATATTTTTAGAGATTAGAGGTTTGCTAAAGGGGTTGTGACCCACAGGTTGAGAAGCTCTGGTCTAGGGCATGGACCGAACATCCCAAAAAGAAAAAAAAAATTTTCCCTCTGGTAGTGCTGGGCAAATACTTTGCCACGATCTGCCTCCAACTCTGTTCTCCTCTGTTCCGTAGGAGGCTGCCCTGGGGGGGAGGGGCATGCCAGCAGGTGTCTTGCTCTGTTCTGACCCATGGGTGCACTCTCAGCCTGTTGGAGGCAGAAAGCAGGGCAAGGTCAGGACACAGGAACCTCCTTCAGGGTGCCACAGCCTGGCTGTACACCAAGTAGAGCCACATTACTGCCTCGTGTCCTATCCACTCAGCTCAGGCTCCATGCTGCTCTGATAACTTCCTGTGTTTGGTGAGGCCTGATGGTGAGCTGGGCTGCTGGTCCTGGTCAAGGTTCTTACAATCTTTTGTATATCCGCCAAGACCTCTAACAATAGTCTCTTTATGAAATGCTCTTCAAATAGACAATTTGCATGTGCTGTCTGCTTCCGGCTAGGAACCTGCTTGATCCATACTAGCCAGGCAGCTCATTAGCAAAGACCTCCAGAGCTGCTGAGTCATCATAGGCTGAAACTTGGCACATGGAGGTCTCCTTCTAATGCCTGCCCTTTGCTCTGGCTTTCTTCATCAGCCTCTGATTCATCTCCCCACTTTGCCTCATATTTCCCTCCACCTGCCATTTTCCCCCTACTAGATGTCTGGAGAATAAGAGTTCAGCTACACAGTCCCATGTCAACTGCAGCCACCTGTGATGCATGCAGAAGTGGTATTCAGTGAGCCCCAATGTCTTTGAGCATCACCAGTTAGTCACAGAGGCCTTGGATGCTTGGAGCATGTGTCTTAGAAGCTAATATTTAGTTGGAAGCAGGGTGATCTCACACTTCAGAGAGAGTTCTTTTCTCTGGGGATCTTTGACCAGTAAAGCTTATTCACTTACCTACTCGCTTATACAAAATGTAGATGGGCTGGCTCCTTACCAGGCCCATCTTCCAAAGAACTGAGCATCACTTACTCAGGGAGTCTGGCCCTGGCCCTGGGCCAAGGCTGGCTGTCCCACATGCTTCCGTTTCACCCCATCCATTTGTATTTTACAACCTTCATCATATAACTATCCTGTCGGTTGTCCGTACTCTTCATTGAGCTCTTTGCCATCTAGACACTGGTGTGTGTCTGTGTGGCATACCATTATTTCTCCTTGACTGGGCACACTGATGATCCTCAACAAACACTTGTTGGAAAGATGGTATTTCAATCAATGATCACGCAGGCCACACTACTTATCTAAGTGACTACTGAATAACAATGGCCAATTTGTCTGTCAAGCACATCAACGTATGTGGTTTAGGGCAGACTCTGGTTCCTGCCGAGCCTCGTATTAAGGGTGGGATTCTTACCAAAGTCTCTGAGCTTTAGGGTTCTCATCTAAAAGACAGATGTCATACTTACATCCATGTTCTGTTGTTTTATGATGAATGCTCATAAACTCAGGAACTTAGAACAACATATATTTGTCCCACAGTTTCTATGGGCCAGTGGGATGCTCTTAGCGGGATGTAATCAAGGTGTAATCAGGGGTGCATCTTAATCCGGAGGTTCAAATGGAGATGGGTCCACTTACAGGCTCAGGGGCATTCCTTATGACTTTAGAACTGTGGTTGTCCCCTTGCCAGGCAACAGTTGTTCCTAACTCCCAGAGGTTCCTTGTCAGGAGGACTCTACAGGTCTTTCTCAGACCACTGACGTGGCCGTCTTCAGAGTGGGTCTCTGGTGCCTGGCTGCTGGCAAGGCTAGGGCTTTGACAACATAGTGATGGTAGCGACTGTCCACCTTCCCCTTATTCTGTTAGCTATGAGTGAGACACCGGTCCTGCTGCACTCAGGGGGAGTGGTCACAGGAAGGCACTGATGTGAGAGTGCGGGATAATGGTCTCTTAGCTCTCTGACCTTTGCTCTTAAGGGCCCGAGGCGTGAGGTGGAAAGATGCCCTTGCACCTAGCGCTCAGTAGAGGCTCCAGAAATGACACAGAAAGCAGCAGCGAGCAGCTGCTTTTTCTTTGGCCTATTTTGAAATGCCGGCTGACAGTCCTGGGGCCCCACTGTGCCTGATCTCCCCTCCAACCTACTTCTGTCATTTCTACTACTTTTCTGGATGTTGGGGTCGGTGGGGTTTGTCGTATGGCATTGACCAGGTGATCAATAGACATTCTTGCTATTGTAAATGACTGGTTTTAGAAGATAAGGCTAGTGGTGTCTTGATCATTTTTCCAGCCTCTCTGCTGACCTTCCCATGGGGAGGATGCTGGTAGAGTCCAGCTAGTCCATGAGTGTTGAACCGTAATGCTTATCAGGTGGTTTAACCAAGTCCAGAACTGCAGGCCGAGGGGACCTGGAATAGCTGGAAGGCAGAAGGGGTGGGTGGGTAGGCCTGGGCTGGGAGGAGAGGATGACTTAGATAACAAAGACGGAAGGAGTGGGGAAAGTCTTGGCAGGTACCAGTGTCCAAGACCGGCCACGGGAAGCTCCATAGCCTGGTGGCCATGTTTACCCTCCCCCTCCCCCACAGGCTTTCTTCAATTCTTCTTGCCCAGCTCTTTCTCCATCCCTTCTGAGTGGTGTCTCCATGGACTCTGCTGAAGGGGGAAGAAAAGGCTAACTCTTTCAGAGATGCAGATTGCTTGGGCTGGGAAGGAACTTCGCCTTGGAGCCAAAGTTGTCTTCAGGTTGCAAGTGGAAGCCATTGAGCTCTCTACAGATTCTTTTCTACCATCTTTCTTTTTTTTTTCAGCCTTTGAGGTGGCTAACCTGAAGCCTGGGGGAGGAAATGAGCCTTCCCCACGCATACAGCTTTGAGGTGGTGAGGTAGGATGCTGCTGATCTAGCAGCTCCTTTCTCCCAGGAGCCCTCCACCTGTCTGTGAGTTCACTGGTGTTAGCAGGACAGGCCTGCTCTGGCTCCAGTCCAGTCCTGCCTACTGAGTACTCTCACTCCCCATCCCCGGGTTCTTCTTTCCTGCCCTTCATCTTCCTCAAGGCAGTGTGTCCAGCATCAATAGGAGTGACCACCAGGGTTCTCCCCTAGGCGGGACAGAAGCAGTTTGAGGCCTGCATGCCTGCGCAGCTGAGAGCTTCAGAAACGAAAGCAGGGGGGGAAGTCCTGTCGTTTCTGGGCAAGCTCACAGTCCTGTGAGTCTCCTCAGAGAGGCAGAGGACCCCTTAGCTACAGGAAGGAGAGGTGGGGGTTACATGGAGCTGAGGCTTGTGGCTCACCTGGACAGAGGAGGGAGCAGCCAGACTTGGAGCTCTGAGGTGGAAAAGTGAGGACCAAGGTCCCAGGGCAGCAGCCCCAAAGTCAGGAATATAAACATGCAACCATGGAAAGCATTGGAAATCCCTTGTGGAGGAGGATTTTTGTCAACTCCTGGAAAGTCTGACTTCAGGGTTGGGAAGCGGGAAAACCAGGTGCCTGTGTTTCTTCTGCAGCCAGAGGAGGTATGGGAAGAGTGGACAGAGATGGCCAGGCTGAGAGATAAGGGCTGTGTATCTCTGCAGAGCTGGGAAGCAGCCTGGGCCCGGGTGAAGGCTATACTGAGACATTGTGAGCCAGGGGCCAGTTGCTGTGAGAGCTCAGATGGGCTGGCTTTCCACTGAAGCTCAGCCTGACTTCCAAGAAAACACTCTAAAAATGGTCAGTGACCCATGGGAAGAGCATCTTACAGCCTGTTCCAATTCCTTTCATAAGTGGGAATCTTATGGCCTCCTCAGGGATAGGACTTAGAAAAGAAGAGAGTATCACACACACACACACACACACACACACACACACACACACACACACACACACACACACACACACACACACCTTACCTTCTCTTCCCTACCACAGCATACAGACTGCAGACCCCTGATCTCTTTGGGCCTAGGCCTTGGGATATGACGAAGCCCCACCCGCCTACTTATGGACACATCCATGTCCACCACATACTGTACTCAGCATCACACAGCCACTAGGAACACATGTAACCACAGACAAGTATTCATGGGCTGCAGCATGCAATCTCACAAATCATACAGTGAGATGTAACCATGCACAATCAACCATTTCTTCTCTGCGTAATCAGACCCAGCTGCACACAATTACACGGTGATTCTGAGTCACACATGGACTGGCACCACAGTACCCAAGCACAATCACATTCAGCCACACTTGTCAGCACATGGTAACACACAGTCACAGGCGATCAAACTAGACTATCTCGGCTGGGGATCGCAGGCTGATGTGAAGCGGGCTTTAATTCAGCCTTAGGAGCAGGGGCTGGAGGGACCCGGTTCTCTGAGTGGGGAGGTGGTGAGGACCAGGTTGAGTCAGAGATGGAAAAGTCCACTCTGGCCTCTAGAAAGCCCAGTTCCTGCTCACTCCTTCAAAGTAGCAGAAACAGGAAGGTTCCTCTCTCTCCTGACAGAGTCCCGGATCCTGGTGCAGCTTCCTGTGCTTCCCTCTGGCCCCTGCTGGCCTGCTGCAGGAAGCTGGGATCAGCCAGACTGCAGTGACTCAGCAGGAATGGGGTCAGGAATGCCAGGCAGTGGGTGACCACAGGGCCTGTCTGGAGTTCTGAGGGTGGGGGTGCTGCTCACCGTGGTTCCCCAGCCAGGGGCAAGGGAGAGACACAGCAGTGGCCATTTCTAGCCTACCTGCATTCTCAACGCCGTTGCTCTTGGCAGACTCCTAGGAAGCTGATGGGAGGGGCTACTATGTGGTCCTCAGCTAGACATGAAAAGAGCAGTCTTGTTTCCTAGACCTATGACCCATGCATTCATGTATCTGTGTGGCGCGCCTACCACACCAAGGTGCACGCCTATGCCTTCTGGTGCTTCTAGAACATGGACATGTTGAAACAGGTGTTAGTTTTATGCGGCACTGTTTACCCTGTGAGAAAAAGTCACGAGGTACAACAAAACCCATTATAAGAGTTTATTAGACGGGAGGGACAGGAAAAGATGTACTTAGGCCTATTTTGAAGACACGTGCGGAAGAGAGGGGTGAGTGCATGGGATCCGCCTTTTATGGACTCCCCCAATGCATGCGCAATATGGGTCTACGTAACTATGCCACACATGCGCATAGATTATGTGATCACGCTGTGTGCAAATTACATGACCATGCAGCACAGGGATTAGTAGGACTTATGGCCCCAGAGCAAGTGCGGCCGTGGGGGCCATGGCTAGAATTCCTATCAACAGGTACATGCACTCTACTACCGTGTTGAAACCACAAAGGCCAGCTACTTTGTGAGCCCTCCACGTCTAGCCCTTGCTGTGGGGTCCAGTTTTTGTCCTTAAGCTGCACCCACTTCTCTAGGGTCCAGAATCACTTTTTTAAAATGATGACCTGCCTTCCCCAGCAGGGCCTCTGCTGTCTCGGGTACATGACTGACTTCCATTATCACTGGGCCACGATATGGTGGTCCTTTCCTGGGCTCAGAGTAGTTGCTCAAAAGGAACACATGTGCGCTAATGACGCCCCCATTAGGAGGGAGAAACAAGGCTCTCTGGTGCCTGGTCCTTTGGTTGACTCCCGCACATCCCGATCAGGATTCCTCCTAAAAGAAGGTGGTTCCTCCACCATCCTTCCTTCTCTGCTGCAGGGCTCAGCCTGTCTCTTTCTCTGGGGCACCAACATCAGAAGGCTGCATCCCGCTCCCACTGAGTTCCCTTTTCTGGCTGTCCCTGAACTTAAGGAGACACCCCAGCTTCCCTTCTAATCCCTCTAGTCAGATGTGGGAAAGCTGCAGAGCTCCTGCAGGTCACAAAGTTCTTCTCTCCTGCTCACTAGCCAGTCATCTCGGCCTCCAGCTGTAATCCAGTAACTCTCAGATAGAGACGGTGTTTAAATATAAAAGCCCACAGAAAATATGAACAAAACCAGGGCGTTATGTACATTATCATTATCTTTTATTGTTGGGTTTTTGAGACAGTTTTTCTGTGTAGCCTTGGCTATCCTGGAACTCACTCTGTATACCAGGTTGGCCTCGAATTCAGAGATCTGCCTGCTTCTGTCTCTTGAGTGCTGAGATTAAAGGCGTGTGCCACCACACCTGGCTCATATTATTTTTTAAGTTAGAGCAGGAAAGACAAGACCTTTCTAAGCAGAAGCCCATGGCAGTCTGACATATTTAAGTACACGAAATTAGCCCAGTTTAGGCAACAAAAGCTCTCTCTCTACAAAATTAAAACACAAAGGACAAGCTGGGAGAATGTCTGTGACAGATGGAACAAAAGGTTTGTATCCATGAGCTACAAAGAGCTTTCACAAGTCAACAAGAAAAGGAAAAGATAAACCGATAGGGGAACAATGGGCGGGGCGAGTGACTCCAGAAGATTTACGATTGGCTGAGGAGTACACGGAGAGATACCACGATTGGCTGAGGAGTACACGGAGAGATGCCACGATTGGCTGAGGAGTACACGGAGAGATGCCACGATTGGCTGAGGAGTACACGGAGAGATGCCAGCCCTTGTAATTTCCAAAAGCCAGGTCAGACTGCGAGGGCAGCAAATACGAAAAAGATGAAGACTATTTACAATATAGGAGAGAACAGACATTTCCAGAGGTTACAGTTAGCAATATCTCTTACAAATTGGAAATGTGTGAGCCCTTTGACCTAATGACTCTATGTGTAGGCATTTTTTCTAGAATAAACACACACACACACACACACACACATCATATTTTGATGTTCACAGAGCTTTGGGGAGGCAGTGTACATGGGGTTGTATTTAGGATCGCTCTACCCTATAGCACCTGGGGCATGGAATTTCATGGTCCAGAGCTTCTGCTTGGTTCTCCGTGAGCCCACATACCCTTGCACCCCACCCTACCTACCCTTTCCTGACAAGGTTTCTCTGGAAAATTCCACTAACTTGAGAAAGCCATCTACTCAACTCCAGATTGGGGTTGGCATGAACCCCGCCCCTCAGGACTTTCCCGTCCTCCCTGGCAGCAATTGATCTAGATGTGGGCACATGATCTAAACCTATGTTTTCATGATGTATCTCAGGAGTTCGGTGGAAGTCCCAGGTCAGATTTTTTCCCCTGTAGTGTGGCTAGAAGTATGACTCTGACTACTCCAGCTATTTTTAATACAAGAATGAAGTCTGAGAGCCAAGAGACTCTTAGGATCAAACCATACTCAAATTCCACGCAGACCCTGGGCTTTTTCTGATCCAGGAAGCAATACATGCTCCCTGAGGTCTGAACTGGCTTGGGAGAAATGTTTGTGCGCTTGCCATGGAAGCTTCTCTGCAAATGCACAATCCCTCTCTCTGGCAGCCAATCGGGTTCCTTGTCTCTAGGAGGCTCAGCCACAGACAGCAAAGTTCTGTCAGTTCTGAAGAGCTAGGGAAGCCCCCCACTTCCTCCACCCAAGGCTCAGTTGCTTTGGAATAGGTTTGGGATGGTGTGCAGAGGAGACTGCCTCATCTCTTCTCAGGCCTCCTAGAGCAACGTGAACGAGTCAGTTAGAACTACATTATCTCACAACAGTAGTTTCAGTTGAAACCCATCAGCAGAGTTATCACTTGTGGTCTATCCATGTAGAGGATTCTCTGAGGCCTTAGAAAGATGGAGACTGGATATGGAGGTGCACACCCGGAATCCCAGCACTCTCAGCATCCCAAAGGCAGAGGCAGGAGGATTGCTATAAGTTTGAGGCTAGTCTACCTGACAAAGAGTCAGTTTCACGAAAACCTGGGATTCACAGCAAGACCTGTCTCAAAATATAAAATAAACCAAAAGAGATGGAGAAAATGTCCTTACATACTGGCCAGAAAATTAGCCCCAAACTACCTCAGAGTTATCGCTAAGGCTGAATCCTTGACTTCACCGCAGAAAGGAATTTTAGGACACGCCAGTAGCCAGTATGAAGCACAGTTGGGGATTATTACAGGGATTTTAAACCTCAATAGAAAGAGAGTCCCCTGCCCCTCCCCCCCCCCCGGGGCCGGGGAGAGTAACACACCTAAGTGCAGTAAGTGCAGTTGACTTTCCTGTCCTCACCACAGCCTTATATAGGGTTTTGGTGAGTTTTGAAGTCATTATCTCCAAGGGTTGCTAAGCAGTTGGACTGAGACCACAGGGTGGTTCCTAGCTTGCACTGGTCAGGATTACTGTTGATAAGGTTAAAGCCTAGATCACAGGGATGTGGGGAGTTCGGATGTTTTTACTATAAACAATTAACAGTCTCTTTGGTGAGATTCCTAGAAAGTATCCATGAGGAGGAAGGCCACACTGAGGCCATTAGTCCTGAGCATGGTTCACTGCCATTTTAACATTACTATTTAAAAAACAACAACACGACTCTGTATAAAAGAAATGTTGTCCATGGAGGCAGTCTTCACAGCAAATGCTAGCTGAGCAGGAATTTTTGACTTTCAGCTATCCAGAGACTTCAACAGACCCTGGAGTGAGAGGCTTCGTTCCTTGTCCAGATCCCTTTAATTTTCTTTTTTTCCCCTAACCGTCTACTTTTATTTTGGGGGGCTGCAGAGATGGCTCAGTGAGTAAAGTACTGAGGCTCTGGGCTCACATCCCCATCATCCATGTTAAAAATAAATAAAATTAAAAAACCAGGCTAGGAGGCAGAGACAGGGGGGCTCTGAGGGCTCACTAGCCAGCTAGTTCAGCCAAAATGTTAAGCTCCAAGTTTAGTGAGAAAAAACTGTCTCTAAAAATAAAATAGAGGAAAAAAATAATTTTAAAAATAAGATAGAAAAACAATTGAGGAAGAAATCTTGATGTGAACCTCTGTTTCCTCAAGCACACATGTACACACATGCACACACATTCACACACACACACACACACACACACACACGTGCGAGTGCGCGTGCGCACACATTCACACATATACATGAAAACACATTCACACACGGGCACACATATTCACATATACATTCACACACACATGCACACACATTCACACACACATTCACACACACGCACACACACACAGGCACACACAAAGGCACATATATTCACACACACTTAAACAAACACACACATGCACATACAAACCTATGATGCTATCTCAACAGAATAAGATTTGAAGAAAGTTTTCTTTATACAAAAAATTTTTTTTTCTAGCTCTGGAGAATTCTGAAGGATTTATATTTTATACCTTCATTTATTTACTGGTTTAAAATTTTGCATACTTTTTCTTTATTACTCTTATTTATTTTATGTGTTTGTGTATGCACAGAGGCTAGAGAACAACTTGTGAGGGTGGGTTCTGACGGTCTACCACGTGGGTCCTAGGGAATCGAACTCAGGTCATCAGGCTTATCCGTGAGCGTTATCACCTGAAGAGCCATCTCGATGGCTCCTAAGATACAACTTTAAGGAGAGTTATTACAGTCCTGGACTCTAGTCCAGGTAACTGGAGGTCTGGAGGGAGCTCCTAGGGGTTGAGTAAGCACTCCCACACCCAGTCTCTGGAATGCACAGGTCCCAGTTGTTTGAAGGTCCATGCAAGACGACTTCATGGTGGGTAAAGTTCACAGTGGGGCTGTGTGCTCAGTCATGCTGGGCTGCTGTGTGGTGTCCAGCCATGGTGAACTTATTTAACATGCCGGGCAGCTCAGTGACGATCCACTGGTCAACTTTGTTAGATGAAAACGGTGGGGGTGGGGGTCCTGGAGAGATGGCTCGGCATTTACTGTTCTTGTAGAGAACCCAGGCTTGGCTTCTAGCACCCAAGTGGTGTCTCACAACCATCTGTGCTCTGGTTACAAGAGGCCTGAGGTCCTCTTCTGATCTCTGCATACAGCAGACATGCTTACAGTGCACATGCATACATTCTGGAAAATACATTGTTGTTTACAGTTTCCTCTTAGAATGAAACATTCCATCTTACAGGGGAGCTAGCTCCTTAAGATAGAAGGTAAACAACTCAAATAGCTTCAGGAAGTCCCTGAAACTGGCCAGATTCACTAGGCCCCTCCCTCCCAAGAGTAACCAATAAATACTCTTTAGCATCACTTTCAGACAAATTAAGCTGCAAAAAGGCAAAAAGGCAGACAAGCTTAGCTGCCTAGAAGCAGCAGAGACCAGGCAAGCAGCCTAAAAAGATGGCGAAACCAGCTGAACTGCCTGAAGAGGCTTAGTCCAGCTGAGCCATCCGGAAATGACACTTTTCCACCTGTTGAGCTTCCTGCAGGCTATGCACTGGGCTCAGAATGTTCAGCTTTTGTGAGATGTCACCCGTGCTGGTGGTGTTGGGTTTGGTGATGCAGCTGTCTTTGAGCTGTTTCTGCTCCTGTAAGTGACCCCTTTCCCACATTCCTGTAAATGACCCCAGTCAAACTCATTGGTTCACCATGTTGGACTTTAGTGGTGTGTGTCCTTCGGTCTGTTGTGGTAGGCTCCCTAGGTGGGGAGTAGTCATGTGTGCGGCATCTCTGCAGGCAATGTCTGCCACACAACACATATACATAAAATAAAAGTAAATAAATATTGTGAAGGAAAAGAGGAGGAGGAGGAGAACAGCAATGAAGACAGTGGCTGGGACAGTAGGCTGCATAATGATTCCCAAAGACGTGGCCTCCCCATCTCTTGGCATCCATGTAGCAGATGTAACTATTAAGGATCTGGGATGGGCAGAAACGCTTGAATTAACACCACAGTGGGACTATCGGAGGGAGGGAGAGGGAAAAGTGACACAGTAGAGATGTGGGGACTTGAGAGGTTCAGCTGCAAGCCAAAAGTGCCCCAGCTAGTAGACACCTAACATAAGCATCGGCGCACTGCCCCTGCTTACCCGCAGACGGCTTGATTCAGTGGGTATGTACGCCCTTTAGAAAGCATGCCTGCAAAAGCCAGATGCAGTAGTAGCACACACCTTTATTCCCAACACTTCGAAGGTAGAGGCAAGTGTATATCTGTGAGTTCAAAGCCAGCCTGGTCTACAGAGTTCTAGGACAGGCAAGGATACATTGAGAGATACTGTCTTGTCTAAAAAAAAGAAAAAAGAAAAAGAAAGCATGCATGCAGCTGTACAGAAGACGGCTTTGATGCTTTTGGGTCCCACATTGTCAAGGCTGAGAAGAAATCTCAGTCCCTTTCCCTGGATACTTTTGAGAGGGGCTCTGGGCCAGCTAATGAGCTCTGGCACCTGGGGTGGGTAGATGCATGGCGCCTACCCTGGATCTCTTCTAGCCCCAGCTGGGGAAGGGGAAGATGTTGCCTAGCAACCTGGAGGTCTGCTGAGGCTTCCCACTGTGCCCTGATTTCCCTGCAATGGGGCATGCATGCGAAGATTGTTAGAATGCTGGAGGCTATTTTAAAAAACAAAACAAAACAAAGACCAGAAAACACCATGCTCAGAATAACTTTCTGGGTTCTAAAAATGGAATCTGCCCAGTAGTCAAATTTCCCTCTCCAGCAGTAGTAAAATTTGTCATTCCCCCAGGCTCTGGAGGTTTGTGCCTGGCTGCAGGGGAAATTGCTATTAGTGGGTATTTCTACCTGATGTAAAGCGCTTGGTAAGCCACCTGTGTGGAAAATGACAGTCTCTTGCACAACAGACTTGACATCTCCCACAGACCTTCCTGGAGGAAGTGAGATTTTTGCCTGCCCTGATATTCATTGTCTCTTGGGTAATACAAAATAATTATTAAATAAAAGTAAGTTACATATATAGCTCTTACGTCAGGGACTGCCCTAAGTACTCTGTATGTATGAACATATACACTTATTACAACCATAGGGTAGGTACCATATTATTACCTTTACTTTTGATGTTTGAGTTAATGTACTCTATAGCCCAGGCTGTTCTCAAACTTGTGATCCTCCTGCTTCAGTCTCCTGTGCTGAGTTCACGGGAGTGAACCACTGTGCCTGGCTGCTGCCTTCATTTTATAGCTACCTCGGGCACAGAGGCCAAGAACTTGCTCAAAGGCACAGCTGCCAAGTAGCTGAGGTGAGATTTGAACCCAGACTGTAGGGCTCCGGGGTCTGTGTTCTTATCCCCTGCACTATGTTGGCGACTTGTAGTGGGTGCTGGGGAGGTTTTTCCTCTATCCAAAGTCAGGTACCTAGCCGAGACTTGGCTTTGTTAGTGCATGGCCTCTCCAGCAATCCTGTAACAGGGTTGTGGGAGCCTGGAGAGCCTGGAGGGCTCCCTTAGAAGCACACGGCCAACCTCAGTGCCTCTCCTCTTATTGTCAGGGCCTCCACAGGTCTGTCTGAGTGAGCTGCCGAAGGATGCTTCAGCTTCGGCACCGACTTCAAGCTGTGTCAGGGGAGAAGATATCCGAAGTCCCCCAGCCTGAAAGCCTAGGTCCATCCATCGCAGGTAGGAAGGTCAGGAGCCATGTAACCTCAGGGCAGCACGGATGCTGAGACACGGGGTAGCCAAAGAGCCTTTATCCTTTCCCTAGAGATGGGATGTGACAGAGGGAGGAAGAGCACCCCGAGGGCCATGGGTGAGGGGCACAGGTGCCCTTGCTTTCTCCGAATTTGCTGGCTGGCATGGCGAAGTGAGTCCTGAGGTGAAGGGAGCTTGGAGCCTGTTCCAAGAACACAGGAAAGGCGGTTTGCTGAGTTTCCTCTCTGCAGGGAGGTGAACTCCGGCTCTGGCAGCTCTGAGGCCTTGTCAGCTTGCTTGCCCTTGCCAGTGAAGGAGGGTTAAAAACCTCATACTTCTCCCAGAGACTGAAGGGCTTGCCCGGGGCAGCTCCTCTTTGGCCCTTACTACTGAGGGCCCTAGCCCCTGGGTTCGGGCTGGCAGACGCTGGGGGCCTTCAGAGAGGAAGGGAAACCTGTGAAGGGCTGATAGCCAGAGGACGACTCTGGTCTGGACAGGCTCACACTGCTGCCCCCACCCCATACTCCTAACTCATAGCAAAAATAGCATCCTTAAACATCCTGAGTGTTGTGGATGAAAGAAAATAGCTCTGTTCCCCATACTCCAGGAGAGCCCACCCTCTCCACTACGGTCTGATTCTGCCTTCAAACAGCCAAGATCAGTAGTTCTGGGTGTCCTGAGCTTCCAGCCCCAGCCCCAACCAGGTCTCAGCAAGCCTGAGTGGGAACCCTGAGGGAGATCAGAAATGATCTACCGCTACCTTATCTGTCGCCAGAGATGAGAACTCCAGGTTCAGTCCTGCCTGGGGCTGCTGCCACCTCCTTCTGTCCTGGTGTCCTCAAGGCTCTCTTTCACCAAGAGAGGGTCAGGGCAGAGGGAGGCAGTGGGTGAGTCTGCTGGGCCTGTGGAGAAGGCTGAAAGCCGGCTGTGTTATGAAAAGATACTATCATCCGCCTTTTGGGCAAAAGCTCTTGGTGTTGTCCTCACCCTGTGACCTCTGCCTGGGCACCTCGTCCCCTGTTGCCTGGCTCTGCTCTGCTCTCTCTCTTTGGGTCTGTTCTGAACCCAGGAATTGAGGCCTGGCAACAGCACTCGGCAGAGTGATTGGTGGTTACGCCTTCCATTCACAGACCCCGCTGCTGTGGGACAGCAGAGCTGAATTCATCTTTGGGATAGCATCCCAGTTTTATGTGATGAGCAAGCCTCGGGCACAGAACTGCTGTGGGTTGAACTTTGTGCCCCCCCAGTCAGCTTCCTCCCGCAGCCAGGCCCAGGGGAGCTTGTCATTGGGAGGGGGCAGTGAGACACAGCTCAGTTTGAAGAGAGATCCCTCCCCGGTGTTCCTGCGTAGACTACGGGTTTGGGGAACCCGAACTGTTAGGGGACACTGTGACCTTTGCACGTGAGTCCAGAACACAGGGGCGCTGAGCCTCCGCAGCCTCGGTCACCACAGCCGCCTCATGAGCAGCAGCCTTACCAGGCAGAAGGAAAGGAAGCAGACAAGCGTACTCAGAAGAGAAAGACACCAGATTCTGGACACCAAGGATCAGGAGGGGCAGGAGGGCAGAGGTCAAGGGTCAGGAGCCTGGGTGTCTGGGCAGTGGAGAATTCTCTCAGGTCGGCCACTGTGAGCTGTCTTTCCTCTTCTCTGCCTGAAGGTGTGCACAGAGGCTGAGTGGGGTCAGGGGAGCCCCAGCCTAGGAACCCACTGACTTCTGCTGTAGCCCTCCCCCAGCGGGGGAGGGGAGAGGTCATGTGGGGTCATCTTACCACATAGCCTTCAGGGCTGCAGCCTGAGGAGACCCCCCTGGCCCTGGTCTCCCATGCTGAGGAGGAGGAAGTGACTTTCACGGAATACCTCCCTCCCATGCTGTGCACTTTGGGGACATCACTGTTAGCCTGGTTTACAGACTAGAAGACTAAGACTCTGGGAGAAGGCCGCATCAAGCCGGTGTCAGGAGCCCAAGGGAGTCCAAGAACTGCTTTCCCAACTGCTCTTCCCAGCATTTGGGAGCGTTTCTCACTTTTTAGCCCGAGGGGCCATGAGGCTGCTTTTAACCTCTTAATGACAGGACTCCTGGAACCAGCCGAAGTTCCGGGCCATAGGAATCCAGGGGATTTGTCCTCTGCCTTTGGCCTGAGCCTCCTTACTGCCCTCGAAAGAGGGGCAGGGGGAAGATGAGGGTGGCTGGGGTGGCCTAGGGGAGGGCCTAGAGTGGGTCTCTTTACCAGGCTCATCTCCAGGAGCCTTCTACTTTGTGACCCCAGGGAAGGTGGGGATGGTTGAGGAGGGAGAGGTTGGTAAAAAACTGCAGCTAAATCAGAACATTTCCTGCCATTGTCATGGGGTGGAGGCGGGAGTTAAAACCCCAAGGACGTGCATGTCCCATAGTCACTCAACCTCCGTGCCTCGAGACTTATACAGCCTTGTCTCTGCCATTTCACAGGCCACCAATGGCTGGCCCAGCAACAGTGTAAGGCCTGCTGGACTCTTGAAATCATGCTGGGATGCAGGTGTCCCACCTTCCCAAGAGTGGCCTTGCCCTTTGAGGAGTCATGGGAAATAACACGACTTGCTAGAAGGTCAGGGAGAGCCTAGAGAGAACATCCTGGAGAGCAGGCGTGAGTGTAATGCATTATGGGAGTGCGGGTAGGACTGGGCAAGGGCAAAGTGCATTCAGGTCCCGATGAGCATTCTGGGCACAGGGCAGAAAAAAGTAGGGGAGGGGTAGATCATACCCCAACCATCTGAATACAGACTACCACAGAGCAGGGGCTCCATGCCAGGGCAAAGGGGAGCCAGTGAAAGTATAAGCAACCTGAGCATGGTGGTACATGCTCAAGAGGATAAGGAAGGAAGGAAGGTTGTTGAAGTTCTTCAGTCCAGCTAGGGCCACAATACAAGACTGTTAGGGGCGGGACCCTGCGGCTGTGCTTCAGGGTTAAGGCAGGGAGAGCAGCTGGGAGGTACCCGTGGGTGCACACACTGTCCACCGCATTGTGGAGGAATTCTGTGATGAGCACCCTGTGCACCTCTGTCCTGTGGAGCAATGGTTCTGGCCTGGCCACAGCAGTCATCCTCCGGCAGCTGGAGTGAGGCCCGCTGGCTGGAGAAGGGACACACACATGCGCTGGTGTGAGTGTTGTTATAGAGGCCACCGCCGCTGCCGCCACTGATGAGTCAGTGGTCTGTGTCCCGTGCCAGCACTGCTTCCTGGGACTGGGATTCAGGGAAAGGCTGGGTGTACCGGAGCAGGCGGGTGCTGCTTCAGCCTTTGGGAGGCTGCAGGGGAGAAGCCTCAGCTCTGCTTCCTGCATCAACTTACACCCAGAGGAACCGTTTTGGAAGCTGCTTCTCTACAATGAGCCTGTGACCCAGGTCAGCATCCTGAGGGCACATAATCTCATGCCCAGTCCCCCATGCCCCTTACCCTCTTACTGCAAGCCTTGGCATCCAGGGGTGACTCAGAGGGACTAGGAGATCATGGAGGGACTGAGAGATGGGGGCCTGTGTTTCCTTTCTCTTTGAGGTGAATGGGTCATAGCCTGCCTGCCAGCTGTCTTGCTTGAAGATCCTAAAACCCTCTTGGTACCATGGCCCTGCCCCGAAGCCAGAGCCCTCCTGTAGCCTGCACACTCTAGAAGACTCCCTTATTGCCACCGGATCCTTAAAGAAATGTCAGCAATTTTAAGAAATTTCCTTAAAGAAATGATCAGTGTCAGTGGCCCTTCTGCTACAGACCTGGGATTCCTCAAAGGAAGGACCTTGGGTAGGGTGTCAAATGTGCAGCTAAGGACTAGATAATGTTCCTCAGAAGACAGCTCTGAAGGACAGCAGGTCCAGATCCCAGGTCAAGGGAGCCTTCTTTGAGGAATCCTTTAGCTCTCTTCCAGGAGGCCATGTGGAGTGGGTGGGCTGCTTCCATGGAAGGGAAGGCTGGGCATGATCTCAGCTCTAGAGAGGAAGAGCTGCTGGCGCCACAGCCCTTACCCACACAGGGCCTCAACTCAGCATGCATCACTGGCTCAGGCACGTTGCTCCCCCATCCATCTCCGAGGTTTATGGGAGGTCTGCAGGAGAAGCAAAGGCAGGTGCCCTGGGGACACTGATGTGGGGACGATGGTGAAAGAGCAGGTGCCCCGAGGGAAAGTCCAGACGGAGGGGAGAAAAGGATGGAGGCAGGCAGGAATGGTTAGTCCATGAGCTGTCCCTTCCCAAAGAGAGTGGGTGGAGCTGAAGACTTGCTGAGTAATGTTCTCAAGGGACCGCCAAAATGAGGAGGATGTGTGGCCCTTGATGGGCTCAAATGCCAATGAACTCACTCTCCCGGCTCAGATTCTCCAGTGGTCAAGATGACAGGGTGCAAATCCTAAAGACCTGAGCTCTGACTTTTCTTACCCATCCGTCCCTTCACTCCTTCACCAACAGCTGAATGCAGGGCTTGGGGAGCCTGGAGGTGAGGGCAGTGCTAACACATAAGTGCTTGACACCATCTTAGCATGCAGATGTGGAATACGTGCAGATGTGGAACACGGAGAGGACGCGGCTCGGCTGGCGTGGGAAAGGGGCGACACAGAGAAGACAGTCCTGAAGAAACAACGGGAGGGAGTGGAAAAGGTCATTCCAGGCGACGCTGCAGGGTCAGCGCAACCGAAGGAGGCAGGAGGCGGGACCCGCAAGTGTGAGGCAGCCTGGGACATCCAGGCTTTGCCGGCCCTCTTGATGCCGGGTGGAGAGAGAAAGCCTGGTTCATGAAGTCCCGGGCTCGAACCTAGTTTCTACCCCGCAGAGGCTGCTGAGCCAGTTGTTGGTACTTACCACCCATTCCTCAGTCCCTCATCTGTGTAACGGGTGACCATGGCCCTTTAGTTCCTGTGAGAACACAGTGTGATCGTGCTTTGTAAACTGTGAGGAGCTTTGCGACCCGGAGGCATCATTGGGTAACACTTCGGCAGCAGCCTTAGCACCCAGGCGCCCTCAGCTTTGACCTTTAGGAGCACTATTTCCTGAGCAAAGGCCACGCAAGGCCACTCGCACCCTGACACGTTAGTTCTCAGGCACTGGATGATGTTGATCTTTTGACCTTTTCCGTTCACTCTTTTGGGGTCCCTTTGTTTGAGACTAGGTACAGCTGACCAGAGGTCTTAGAACCTGCGTGGGGAAGTCGGGGGCAAGAGGACTGGCCTGGCTCTGCAGGCTAACTTCGGAGGAGGGCGAGGGGCAAGGTTAGCCCACTCAGAGTGGGGCGGGGGCCTGTGGCAAAGCAGGACGGCGAGGGGCAAGGTTAGCCCACTCAGAGTGGGGCGGGGGCCTGTGGCAAAGCAGGACGGCAAGGGGCAAGGTTAGCCCACTCAGAGTGGGGCGGGGGCCCTGTGGCAAGGCAGAATGGCGAGGGGCAAGGTTAGCCCACTCAGAGTGGGGCGGGGGCCCTGTGGCAAGGCAGAATGGCGAGGGGCAAGGTTAGCCCACTCAGAGTGGGCCGGGGGCCCTGTGGCAAAGCAGGACGGCGAGGGGCAAGGTTAGCCCACGCAGAGTGGGGCCAGGGCGGTTAGCAACCCCGTCAGCTATAAGGATGTGGAGAAATTAAGTCAGGATTTCTCCCCCACTACCAAGCTCAGCATCTCCAGTGTTGGCCCCGCTAAGAGAGTGGAGTAGGAGGGGGAGGAAAGCACCCTGTGACTCCACCTGACTGTTGAGGCTTCTCTTCAGACCAGCCTGCCCCACGCTGCAGTTACGAGGGCAGATTTTGTTCTCGTTAGCCCCCGGAGTCACTGGGCTCTGTCTGGGCATGTCCCCAGTGGTCAATGACTCAGCTGTCTTTTTTATTTTATTTTATTTTTCTCTGCTAGAGGGTTGGGTCCACTAGCTGCTGAACTTGGGTTCCCAGGGGGTGGTCGCGCCTCTCCACATGAGGCCAGGTCCTTAGTATCCAGTCTGTCCCCCTCAGGTCTTCCGTGGCTTTGTCACCGGCCCCTAGCTCCCTTTGCCAGCAGCACCATAGCACCACGACAGAACCGGACCCAGTGACTTCGCACTGAGGAGGCGCCATAAATATTTGTTGAATGGAATTCATGCCTCTAGTTGGGATTTTCCACTGAAGCCTAAGGGCTGCTCCCATCCCTGCCATGGCCAGGCCTGTTTGGGAGTCCACCCCGTATGTATGTTCACCACGACGTCTCCTCCTTGCCACACCTCAGAGCCACAGAACTCTGTCACCCCACCCACTGTGTGCTTCTTGACCTCTGCCTTCTGTTTATTCCTTGTTTTTCCTTCCCTGCACATGTCTCAGTGGCGTGGCTGAAGAAAACAGGCCCGAAGCAGAATCTGTCAGAGCCTTAGGGAACCCAGGCACAGAGAGGTGACAGGCGCGCCCCATTGGCCACAGAATCGGTCCTGTGGGAAGCTTTCAAGGCTAGCGGTTAGGCGCCTATGCATTTAACCTTTGCATTAGAGTTTCCCACATCCAAAGTTTGAGGAACATCCTCACGGAGATTTGGTGAGGACGAGATAAGGTCAAGTACAGGAAGCTGCTTTGTAAACTATAAAAATACTGTGCAAGCAATAATCAGTGGTAAAATACTTTGGAAACAGCCACATCGTGTTAGCTGATAAAGTACTTGCAGTTGATTCTATTGTTTCCAAACTAACCAGGAACTGAAAATTTGCCTTTCTTTTTCTCCTTTTCAGTTGACTACATCAACTGAAATTTTCAGTGAATTTGGATTAGTGGTCATGTTCCGGTTTATCTCTATGATTATCACTGCCACATCCATTCTCCTCGGACTGCGTGGTGTCTCTTCCCTGGAGCCCCTCCTTTCTGTTTTCTAGGCTCTCACCCACAGTCAAGGCCCCCCCCCCCCCGCCCCCCCGCGATGGCTCCCCAGCCACATCACACTGCTTCTTGCTACTCTTCTCTCTTGAATCCACCCTTCCCAAAGCTGCTTAAAAATTCAGTTTGGCTATTGCACTGAGCACCCCCAGGGCCTATCTTATAGCCAATGGATACAGCAGGAAGTAAAAATAGGAAGTGGGATTATGGGAAAAAAGCACTGCCAAATCTGTTGTTATTCACTGATGATACAATCGCATACCTAGCAAACCCGGGAGAATACACTGAAAGGCAAATATAGCTCATGAGTTTTTTAGTTGGCTGCAAAATAACAATTGACACTTATGTAGAACGGAACTCTCGCCAGCCCTGTCCTAAGTGCTCCGTGTGTGCTCCCCTCTGCTCACTGTCTTCACTGCAGGCAAGGAAACCGAGACCTGGGCTGCTGGGAGGCTGGACCCGGACCAAGAGGTCCGGCTCTTGTGTTCAGTTGCTCTGCCATCAGCAGCTGTGCCGGGTGCCAGCAATTCTTCCTCACAAAATGTGTTAGGAAGCAAAGACACGGTCATCGCAGCCATCGGAGATGCTGGCACTTCAGCGGGTGTCCCCAGGCAGTGGTGCTCTTCTTACCCCCAGAGTCTTGTGAAACCTTTCACAAAGTTGTTATCAATTTCTGGCCTTCAAGACACTAACAACAAGGGTCCTGGATTCTAGCTAGGAATCACTTGGGAGAGAATGCTATAATAAGCCCCCAGGTCTCTTTCCTTCTAAGAGCACATTTTGTGCACAGCAGTCTGAGTTACAAAGGTCAGCTCTGCCTTCAACGGACATCCTTTGACTTACATTTTTGTCTTGAAAGTCCCACCCCTAACTGAGGAATTATTGGCAACTGATAGCTGATGAGAGGGGGAAGTCCTTTTGTTTTTAAGTATTTGGCCCCTGGGAGGTTGGCCACACTCCAGTGGATGGCCCCATAGGAGCAGCCTAAATTAAACTTGGTTTAAAAAAAAAAAAAAAGAGGACTCAAAGTTGGGTGTGTAGGGAAGAGGGGTATTGGTGTGGGAGGAGCTGGGTGAGGGGGTGTGAATGTGATCAAATTACACTGTATAAAATTCTCAAAGAACGAAACTCTGCAGAGTTCTTGTCAAAAGGACAGAGTGCTCTAATGAACACGGCAGCTTCTGTCTCTCGACAAAAAGCAGCTCCTTCCGAGTTTTCATGCATGGAACCTCGTCATCAGCAGACAAGGATGCTCCGACTTCTTCCTTTCCTGTGTGTATCTCCTTCGTCTCCTTCACTTGGCTCACAGGTCTAGCTAAGACTTCAAGTAGAATATTGAGTCCTAAATGAGATATCTATGTCTATATCCTTCTCCCAAGGCCCAGAGATCACCGCCGAAAAAGATTGTCAGAGCCCGAGGCGGTGGAGGACTAGAAATAGTGTTCTCCAGACACAATGGGACAGATGTACATATAAACTCACAGAGATCGTGACATCATATTCAAGACCTGTTCAAGCTCAGCCAGACAAAATCTCAGCATAGAGGCCGAAGGTGGGCATGAAGTCCCACCCCTAACTGAGGGGTTATCGGCAAAATGATAGCTGATGAGAGGGGGGAAGTCCTTTTGTTTTTAAGTATTTGGCCCCTGGGAGGTTGGTCACACTCCAGTGGATGGCCCCATAGGAGCAGTCCAAATTAGACTTGGTTTAAAAAGAAAAGGGGGGAGGGACTCAAATTTGGGTGTGTAGGGAAGAGGGGTGTGGATCTGGAAGGAGTTGGGTGAAGAGGTGTGAAAACGATAAAAATATATTATATAAAATCCTCAGGGAACAAAAATAATATAAAAAAAAATCATAAAATAGTCAAAGAAAAAAGACTCCCTGCAGCCAGGTGTTCCAGGCAGAGAGCAGCCGCCGTGACCTCCCAGTGCCTGCTGGGCCCCAGGGTGGTGCTGGTGGCCATCTTGGGTTGCCAACAGAGCACATATTTTGTGTTTTCCTCACCATTTGGGAATTTCCCTGGGGTTGAGACAGTATCTCTTGTCCCTCTAGTCAATTTTAGGGCATGAATAACATACTGAAAGAAGTACCGTGGCTCCAGGCCACTCATTGCCTGACTGATTTTAAGTTCTGGCCTGTGACTTTTCTATCCAGCAGGAGTGGAAGAAACATTTATTAAGTGCATTGAACGTGTGCCCAGCATGTTAGGAAGCTCGATAAGTCATCTTAATCCATGCCATAACCTTATGGAGTAAGCGTTATCAAATTCACTTTGAAGGGAGGAAATTGAGGTTTCCAGGCTTGAGGAGCTCTTGGCAGATTGAACGCTGGGCTGGAACACAGTTGGCTCCAAAGCCTGTGGTCTTGCTTTGCATCACGCTTCTCCAAGGTGGAACACCATCGGCGCAGTCTAAATCTGGATGGGGAGCGGAGTAAGGAAAGTGTCTGGGGTGGGGTGCTAATGGCCTGGGGGATTCTGGGGCCTGGGGCTAGGGAAAGAGTCAGGACTTCTAAGGATGACTGACATCCTCTGGGAGGTCACTAGCCCACTAGCAGGAGTATACCGAATCCCCGTCAGACTGAGCAGTTGTATAACACCTCTGTTCTGGTCCTGTCTGCAGTGTGGGTTGGCCCCTTGGGACCCAAACCAGGGACTTCCCTGGCTAAGAGCCTTGGCTGCATCTGAGGACTAAAGCAGAACCTCAGTGCCTGTCACTTGGGCCAAGTTAGATGGCAGGGACAGTGATGGAATAAACAGAAAAGAGAGAGTTTGGTCCCCGGTGCTGGGCCTGTGGATTCCACCTGTTTCCACAAGGAAGAGATGTTTGGTAAGGACTCAGATGCAGCCTGGATCCTCTCTTGTCCCAGCCGTCACTGACTCACATGTAAATCCCAGTGGCCTTTTCAAGGATGGAAACTTGGCCAGAGCAGGACTGGGTGAGAAAAGAAGCTAGAAAGAGACACACAGTAGGACTGGAGCCACGAGTTACGTGGGCAATGGACGGAAGGGCTGAAGTGGCCAGCACAAGAGCACTGGGATTGTACGTGATCCAGGAGTGCTACAGAGCATGTTGTAATTTTTCTGTCTAATCATGCGATAGGTGTATCTGTCTGTGTGTGCACGCACGCGCACACACACCACTTCAGGGGTAGCCACTCTTACTGCTCCCACGGCACTGAGGAGGAACCAGAGGCTTACGGAAACTTGAGCCTGGATCTTCTGGACCCTAAGCCAGTGTGTCTGCAATATCACAGACTCCGAGAGCCCAGTGACCTCAGGCAGGCCTGACTGGCTGGTCCAGGATTGAGATTGCCTAGCCCGGGTTCTCCCATCCCTGTACTGAGTCAGTCAACCTGCCATCACAGCAACACCCACCCGTTTGTTGGGCCTGTCCCTGTAGGCAGTCTCCTTCAATGCTCTTTTCTTCGCTTTCTGGAAGAGAGCTGGCGGTTTGCACTGAGGTGGAAATGACTCAGGGAGGACCTGAGGTGCTCAGGAAAGAACCCCTGACATGCGCGCTCTAGTTCCTGGTCCTGCCTGGGTCATGGTAGAAGGAAGAAGGTAACGTGGGAGAAGGAGTCCAGGAGATTAGTGGACTGATGGATGAGACATTGGCCTCCTTAAATGTCCACGCAAGGCTCATGTGTTAAAGGCTTGGTCCCCAGATGGTGGGATGGTGCCAATGGGGCCTGGGGGAAGGAAGTTAATTCACTGTGGGTATCCTCTTGACATGGCCATTGGATCTCAGTCCTTTCTTTTGTCTCTGCTTCCTGGCTAGCACAAGGTAAGCAGCTTTCCCCCACCATGTGCTTTCACTACAACGTGTTTTCTTACCACAGGTCCAAAGGCAGTAGTGTAAAATAGCCATGGACTAGAACCCTGAGGCAAAGCAAATACTTTCCTTCTTGTAAGTCAGTCTCAGGTATTTTCTCATAGCAACGGAACACTGACTGAAAATGTTCATCAGGAAAACAGTGATCATAACCTTAATGCCCCAGTTTGGCTAAAGTTGGATGGCCATTCTGGATGTGGAAGTTCTTAGGAAATGGTAAAGTTATTTAATTATAAGAGTATTCGTATGATTTCAGGAATGTGTGTTTTATGAGAGAACAAAGCTTTGAGCCAAGAGATGAGGATTTAACTAGCAAGGGCGTCTTCCTGGGCACAAAAAGTCCCTACTGTTTTTCCAGAAACATACCTAACATCCCACAGCTGGCCTCTGGCTGCCTCCCATGAGGCCAGACACCAGAATGAGCTGGTAAAAGACCCTTGTGAGGAACCTCAAGGTTGGGTCTCGAAGTTTCAGAGGGTTTTTTAAGGGCAGAAAGTCCTGTCTTCAGAGATTTCGGCTGAGACAGTGGTGGCTAGGAGGCTGTCCCCTAAGAGAGGGGCTTCCTGTGATTGACAGAACACTCAGGCCAAGTCACCACAGCTGTAGAAGCTGGTCTCCATAGACCAGTGGACAGGCAGATGGACTGCAACAGCAAAGGGCTGTGCTACACCTGGAAGGTACAGCTTTCTGCTTTGCTGGACACCCAGGGGGCCCTCTTGGCAGCATGGAGACCACAAAGCTCTACAAGAGGCACAGCAGGGCTTTATATCCAGCTTTGCCAGAGTCAGCACACATCTGCATGTGTGTGCACACACATACAAAAAATAGACACGAGACCAGCTGAGAAGTTGACCAGGTGAGGTTAGCTGTGGCTTGTTCTGTCTCTCTGATCTACCAGCATGGACCCCAATAACTCGCCTCGGGTTTGATTTTATTAATAAGAACTTTTAAGATTCATGCTACATCTGGCGCCCAACGTTCGTGTTATGAATTCATGAAAAAGCTGTTTGCCTGTGGCCTTGTGAGCCCCAGCTCAGGCCCAAGCTACACTCAGCCGGTTGTGGTGGCGCACGCCGGTAGGATTTGCTGAAGGAGACAGAGGCAGTAGGATCCCGAGTTTGAGGCTGGCCTAAGAGGCTTGGGAGAAGCTTTGGCCCGGACTGAACCACAAACAGTGGTGGGACCATGGGAGCAGTGGCTTCTGCTCCACATTGCCAACTCCTTCTCATCGTGTTGGTGACTGCGGTGATGCTGCTACCTGGGATGAAGGGTTTACTGCTGCTGGTTCAGAGAAGAATTGCCAGGACCATTGTGTTACAAGAAAGCATCGGCAAAGGTTAGTTTGGAAAAGTTTGGCAAGACAAATGGTCGGGAAAAATTGCTGTGAAGATTTTCTGTTCTAGGGAAGAATGTTCATGGTTCCGAGAGAGAGACATTTATCAGACTGTGATTACTCCAAACCACAGAGGAGGCACAAAAAAAAAAAAAAAAAAAAAAAAAAAAAAAAAAAAAAAGAAAAAGTCTGCATGGAACCATGACCACACCTAACAGCAACCTTGAAATCTTCAAAAGGACTATGGTAAAGCCATTAAGCTGATTAACACCATGGAAAGATCTGCTTTGGACTACAAACTGCTTACAAACTGACAATTTTGAGAGGGCTAGCTGAGATGATCCAGCCTGACAGACTACTTGAACAAGGACTTGAAACAAGCCCTGAACTTTCCTTTTATGCAAATACTGGACAAATGATACAGGACTTGACAATTAACCCAAAAATTTTCTTTTCAAGATTCCCTAAAGATATCTTCACCCCTAGAAACAAAAAGAAAAAGAGAAAATAGATATGAGATAGATCATCGAATCTACTCTGAGAAAAAAGATAAAGAAATAATAGGATAAATAGGTGGATCATTGAATCTACACTGAAGAAAAAGGGGAAGATATAAAAATGACAAAAGGTAGACTACTGAATCTATTATGAAAAGAAAAAAGAGAGAATATGGATATGATAAGATAAAAAGGGAGATTATGGAAATTACTTTTAAAAAGGAACTACTTGTTTTAAATAAGATAAGTAATGAAAATTTTTTGGTCTGAGTTTTTCAGATGTTACTGGACTGGACATTGTTAATATATATAATGGAGGTTTTATCTGAATCTGTCAAATGTTAATGGACTAGATATCATTAATGTAATTTTTGGCTGTATATATTGTATATACTTATTGAATAGTTTTTCTTGTATTAGTTATAAGCTTTCTTTAATTTTAGACAAAAAGAGAGGAAATGTGGTGATATTGTGTTCCCCAAAATATCGTGTACCTTAATAAACTTATCTGGGGTCAGAGAACAGAAAAGCCACTAGTTAGGCAGTGATAGCACACACCTTTAATCCTAGCATTCCAGAGATAGAAATCCCTCTGGATCTCTGTGAGTTCAAGGCCACATTGGAAAAAGCCAAGCATGGTGATACACGCCTTTAATCCCAGAAAGCCAGCCTTTAATCCCAGGGAGTGGTGGTAGAAAACAGAAAGATATATAAGGCGTGAGGACCAGAAACTAGCAGCATTTGGCTGGTTAAGCATGTGGCTGGTTAAGCTTCAGGCTTTCCAGCAGCAGTTCAGCTGAGAGCCATTGGGATGAGGACACAGAAGCTTCCAGTCTGAGGAAACAAGACCAGCTGAGAAGTTGACCAGGTGAGGTTAGCTGTGGCTTGTTCTGTCTCTCTGATCTACCAGCATGGACCCCAAGAAAAACAAACAAACAAACAAAAAATAGACACATTCAAATGTGTGCACATTCAAGAGTAGACCCAGGAATAGCCTGCCTTTGGACATGTCTCATCATTTTATTTTATTTATTTATTTATTTTGCTTTGTTTTGTTTGATGGAAAGTCTGGCTATGTAGTCTTGGCTCGCTCTGTAGACCAGTCTGGCCTCAAACTCATAAAGATCCGCCTGCCTCTGCCTCCAGAGTGCTGGGACTAAAGGCCCATGCCACGGTTCCCAACATCATTTTGTTTTTAAGACAGGGCATTACTACATAGCCCCAAACTTGGAACCTTCCTGCTTCAGTCTCCCAAGTGCTAGGATTACAGGTGTGTCCTGTCATGCCTGGAAAAGCAAATTAACTCTTTTTTTAAACAGATGTATTTTATTTTTAATGAGTGTTTTGTTGTGTATATGTGTGTGCACCGTGTCCTCCCCATTTCCCGTGGATCTCAGAGAAGGCACTGGATTGCCTGGAACCGAGAATGGTTGTGAACCACCATGTGGGTTCTGGGAGTCAAAACTGAGTCCTTTGTAAGAGCAGCAGGTGCTCCGAAACCCTGAACCATCTCTCCCAGCCCCAAATTGACTGTTTTATATAACCCTGCTTTCACAAAATAACATCAGATATTTTAAAATTTTTATCAGATTAACAGAGTGCTAAAATATAATGAAAATATTTTTAAAGATTATTATTTTTTTTTACTGAGTTCCAAACAGTCTATTGAATTAAATTGGCTTGGGACTTAGGCATTTTTAAAAATTAGGTTCATTTTTGGAGCTGCCAGGCAATTTTTCTCAGGGCTTAGCCAGTGGTTCTTTGCTATGAGAATGGCTTTTACCATAGGTGTGTTTGTTAGGTAGGACAATGTCCCTCTTGACAAGGATGGCTTATTCTATTCTGATTGAAGGTGGATGTTAGGAGAATTACAGTATTGAGAATACAAATGTATTTTATGTTACAGTCCAGAACACAGAAACACATGTATCTAGCTGCTACAGTTTGGATCTGCAATGTCTCCCAAAGGCCCCTGTGTTAGGCTTCTAGCTTGGCACTGTTGGGTCACAGGGGAAACTTGAAGAGGTGGATCCTGGTGAGAAGTCTTCCTGTCATTATAAAGTGACCTCCAAGGGAATTTTAGGACTCCAGTCTGTTTCTGTGGTGATGCATTATTATGAAAATAGTTGTTAAGTTCAAAGAGACTGCAACTTTTGCTGGACCTCACAGCCAGAGTGATACACACTGAAGTCACTTAAAGCTTAAGACTGCTATCCTACTGAGTTCCTACTTGTTTAACCTGCCTCAAAGAGGACAATTAACAACCAACCTTACTTGCCTGAGTTTCCCATGTGATGAACTTTTACAACCTAAGCCAATGCAGAGCTGCAATCTTAAATTATATACTCTTCCCTGCCTCTGATCCAGAGAGCAGTGTGTGTGTGTGTGTGTGTGTGTGTGTGTGTGTGTGTGTGTGTGTATGTTTGAATGTGTGCTGTGATAGTTATTGTTGAAAACACATATAGGTTGAAAAGTGATCTTCAAAAACAAATATCCCCCATAAATGATGGATGCAGCATTTGGATATTTCGTGATAGTGTTTGTTTGTGTATTATCTGGGTTGGTTGGGATCAGTTGGAGTCAGTGACTTAATCCCCTGCAAAACTGTGAATGATTTCTGTAAAGTATCTTCATTTCCTTCCCATGTGATGCTTTCTATGTTGCTCAAGAAAAACAGCAAAGCCCTCTGTTGGAGACATACACAGACAGACACAGAGACAGGCAGATTCAGAAGACACTTTCTGGCAGACACAGATTCAGACCCATACAACAGACAGATCGGAGACAGCAGAAGACACAGGCAGGGGGAGAGAAGCAGGGTCTAAACCTGGGTTTGCACTGGGTTAAATGAAGCCAAGTGGAAATGCTTTTAATTCCTGTTCCTTAATGTGACACCAACACGCTATTGGTGATTTTGAGTTTCCGAATAATAACACATTCAAACTGATGTACCTTCCTCTCTCTTCCTGGCCATGAGGGAAGCGGTCTTACTCCACCACATACTTCCATTGTGGTATGCTGCCTCACCACAAGCCCAAAGGCACTGGGACTGATCAGCAACAGACAAGAGATTTCCCAACTGTGAATCAGTATGTTCACAGGGCCCAGTAGCCATTACCCTAGTGAATTCCAGAACACTTTTATCCTTCCTGAAACAAACTTTCTACTTATTAGCAATGAATATGCATTTTCCTCCAGGCTACCCTTCCCATCTCTAAATAATCAGAATTCTGCTCTCTATTTTCATGGCTGTCAAAGTCCAAACAAGCCCTTTCTCTCTATGTTACAGATCTCTAGTACTTGTTATAGGGGTAGGAAGCTAGTGTTATACTAGCTGAAGCAAAGGCTCATGAACTGACTGACATGTGACCTTCCTCTGTGTGGCACATTCATACTTTCCAGCCACTCTGATGATGGTAGCTAAACTGCCTACAACCAGTGAGGGTCGAGACAAGTGGAGAAGTGGAAGTGGGGGCGGAGCACATGAATCACTGATCACCAGGGCAATGGAAATCCAAACCACAGTACAGCAAAAAGCTGATAATAACAAGTGTTGACAAAGAAGACAGAGAAATTAGAAAGTCCTACTTGCTGATGGAATGTAAAGTGGTGCAGATTCTGTGGAAACTGGTCTAGCAGTTCCTCTAAAAGATAAACATAGAGTTATCATATGACCCATTGGTTCCACTCCAGGGTGTACACCCAAGAGAAATGAGTCTTTTTTCTTTTTTTCACCTCAAACCCAGTATGTGAGTATTCACAGGAACATTACTCCCAATAGCCAACAAGAAAAAACAAATCACACGTCCATCAAGCAGATAGACAAAATACAAGTGTATCTACACCATGGACTACTAGTCAGCAACAAAAAATAAAGGTGGAGCTGATCCAGGCTACAAGGTTAGTGAGCTTTGAAAACTATGCCACCAAGGCTGCAGAGGCTGACCACGTGGGTAGCACAGTAAGTGGCCTGTGGGCCAGTGAGCCAGGGAAGCTGAGGAGACACTGGACCACGTGAGAAGAGGGGGCAGGTAATCAGAGAAGACTTTAACTCGTTAGAAAGATCGACAGATACCCGCAAACTTCTGAGTCCCTGCTCAGACAAAGGAAATCAGAGAAACAGTGGGTGTACCTGCCTAGTCACCAGGAAAAAGCCCCATTAGCCCACAAGAAACTGAACAGGTCATGACCCTTGCTATGGACAGATGTGCATTTGGGAGTGTTGTCTTCACAAGCATCAGGGAGAATTTCCCCTGCCTTGGTGCACATGGCTAGGCAGCCATGGGCCTTCTCAAACGTGGGCTGAACCTGTTATTTCTCTGACAATCAGCGGGCGCTGGTACCCAGGGCATGTTCGGGGTGAGCTCTAGGGAGCTCCTGGGAGCCTATGCTGCTGTACTTGAGACACATGCCTTGGAACCTGAACTCCTTCCTGGCTCCCTGCTGAGCCTGGTTCACAGTATGGGCATCCTCTCTTCTACAGCCCAGTCAAAAGCGTCTGCCCCTTTGACTTTCCTGCATGCCGGGTGCCTGAGCCGCTTCCACGCAGCCGCAGAGCAGCGCCTGCAGAGTCCGCTTCCGGACCGCTGCCTGCGGGACCTGGGCCCCGTCTTTGCCTTGCACAATCTGTACTTGACTTATCGTAATTTTATTTTGTTTTAGTTTTTTGAGACAGGGTTTCTCTGTGTAACAGTCCCGGCTGTTCTGGAACCCGCTCTGTAGACCAGGCTCCTGTCGAACTCACAGAGATCCTCCTACCTCTGCCTCCCGAGTGCTTAAAGGCGTGCACCATCACCACCTGGCTATATTAGTTTTCTTAAAGGAAAGAACCACTCATTTTCTTGGATAGTGAGCCAGCCCAGCCAGAAAGCTATCCTGGAGGGTCTGGAAAGGGCTGTGTGGCTGACCTGGGCCTGTTGAGTTACCTCCTCGGTGGCAGATGTGAGTAGTCATTTTCTGATACGTGTTCATACCCCAGGAATCACTTAGATTATGCGTGCCTCCTACATTCCTGGGAGCTTTTCTGGAATTTATTGCCAAAGGTTTCAGCCGGCCTTACAGAGCTGAGGCCTCTCCCGGTCCCCAGCAGAGGAGACATTGGGAAACACCTGCCACTTTTGTCCGATTCCCTCTCTGGCTTCCTTCTGCTGAAGAGAGGCTTCTCTGTCCTGATCACAGACCTTGCATCTTGTGAGAGGGCAGAGAGTAGACCCAGGGCGGCAAGGTCCTGCTGTGCATGCGTGCAGTTCCCAGGGACCTTGGGAGCTGTGCCCAGGCCAGCCGGCCAGTCTTCATTTGTCAGGCAGGGGTGGGGGGAGTGGGGGAGAGGGGGTGGGGGAGGGCAGGAGGGGGGGCAGTTTCTCAGGATTACTTGGGAGCAGGGTGGGCAGTTGGCCTACAGTGTTTTTCCTGTGTCTTGGCTGTAACAGGAGCACAGGTTGCCTGTTACCAAAGTCACCACTGAGGCTGAGGTTCCAAAGAGTTGTGTGTGAAGGGAATCCCGATGGGATTCAAGTTGTCTATTGCAGAGTTCTGGCCTGCAGGAAATCACCGTGTGTACGAGGAATAGAGGGAAAGGTGGTGTGAGGCTCTTTTTCTTCTGCCTCCCCTGTGGGAAGTGGTTGACAGTTCCAAATGCCCTGAGGACACCAGTGGAAAAGACACACACCAAGCTCTGCACAGAGACCACTGGAAGCATTATGGAGCTAAAGCAGGGCCCTCACTACATACACCTCTGCTTGAGCTTCTTCAGGAAGTGGGAGACTTGGGGTAGTCCTGTACATTCAATGCCATTTAGGTTTCACAGTTTCAGTAGCCGTTTCCAGGCAGTAGAGACCTCCAATCCAGCCTTCATGACTTGGGACTGGGGTGTGTCTGGAATTTGATGGTATGGGTGCCAAGTAGTATGCTGGAACTGTCCTGCTCTACCCACTCACTGACCCTGATGATGGCAATAATCATGTTTCCAGATAGTCAACTGAGCTTCACAATAACTCTGAGCAGTTCCATTAAGATCTTTGGAAATGGCCCTTACTTGGGATTCATTCCAATTTCTTTCAAGCGCTAAAAAGAATTTACTTGAAATAAAAATTATGCTTAAAAAAAAAAAGTCAGGGAGGCCTGCTCTTCTCTGAAGGGACATGGAGGAGGAATGGATCTGGGGGAGAGGGGAGGTGTGTGTGTGTGTGTGTGTGTGTGTGTGTGTGTGTGTGTGTGTGTGTGTGTGTGTGTACTGGAAGGAGTGGAGGGAGGGGAAACTGAGGCTGGGATGTATGGAAAATAAAAAAAACAGTAATAAAGATGGGGGGGGCAGTCATAAAGGCCACACACTGAACTACCCTGTTTGTGTGGAGTGGCAGGAACTGACAACTCGATAGAAACAGAAAGCAGGTCGGTGAGTGCCTGGGGCGGAGGATGGGAGCCTGGAGGGACAGGGAGATGAACTCATAATGGGTAGAAAGTTTGTTCTAGGAGGAATGGAAATGTTCTAGAATTGATTGTAGTATAATGTATGCATGAATGAACGTACTAAGAATCATTGAATCATAAACACTAGATGGGTGAATTGTACAGGATGTTGATTATATCCCAACAAAACTGTTAGAAAACAAAGAATACTCTAAGCACTTAGAGAAATTTAAGACCATTGTAGTATCGAAATGTGTGATCTTTTCTCTAGTACACTGTTGCTGTTTTATTTTATCTTACAAAAGGCTCAGGCCATGACAGATTGGAAGACAAAAAGAAGATCCCCAACCCTACCAAGCCAATGCTCAAGTATATTGAATTATTGAAAAATGTGAATTTTTCACCATTTAAAAGAGAATCTGGTCTTCAGAAACAAAATTGATTTCATTACCTGCTAATGGGTTGTGATCTGGATTTTCACAAATATGGCAGCATCCATATCTATAAGTTCTATATCTATGGATTTAACCAATTGTGAATAAGAGAAAAAAGAAAAAAAATGTGTCTGTACTGACCACATGCAGACCTTTAGTCTTGTCACAGCTTCCTAACAATTATCTACATAGCATTTAACTGCCTTGGTATTATAGGTAATGGAGAGGGGACTAAAAGTATTGGGGAGGATGTGCATACATGAAATGAAAATTCTATGTCATTCTAAATAAGGAACCTGAGAGACCTGTAGTATTCACTGGGGGCCCTAGAACCTGTGACCCTCAGGGGCTGGGAGGACTGTACTGAAAAATACTGCCCTGGAGCATAGCACCCTAACAGGAGATCTTCACAAACCATCAGGGACAAGCAGAGCCTCAGGAAAAACTAAATCCTTCACTGGACTCATACTCTGCCCTGTATCCTCCATCACATGCTCTCCCTCAAGTCCTCCAGTACCATGCCAACATCACACTTTTCCAAACACACCTACCTAGCTCTGATTCAGCATCCTGCAAATGAAGCTTCCTCTGTCCAGAAGTGATAGCATTCCATGGCCATCCACTTGGAAAACATCATGCTCTTCTCCAAGTTCTAGCTTAGACTGCACCTTCTTGGTGTTGGACCAGCTTCCTCTTTGCTCCTTCAACCCACGTTCCAGCCAAGTCTATAAAAATATCATTAGGCAGCATCACAATCACATGCCTGCCAATCTGTCCCAGGAGACTCATGAACTTCCTGAGACAGCTGTGACCTCATCTCTGCATCCTGGCACTCACCGAGGGAGAAATACATGGCCATTGATTGAAGCAGAAATTCAGTGTAGGTCACCCCAGTTGGGGTGACAACTTGGACACATCCTGTCAGCCAGGCAGGGCCCATCTACATCCTTGGCCTGGACTCTCCTGTCCCGTGTGTTTCTGAACCGCCTTGCCCAGCATGGTAGGTTTCCATGACAACCCCATTTCCATGCAGCTCAGTACTTCCATCTTCCACTTTGGTACCAGCTGCCCCCTCTATTTCACACTGATCATCCGGGGTCACAGTTTATCATTTCTAAGCTCCTTTGTTCTGAGAAATTCTTCGCTTCACTATGACTCTTAGGGGTGAAATGTTAGCTTCCAAACATTGTCCTCTAAAAGGACCTTTCCTCCTTTGCCATATTTGGCCTAAAATTTTACATCCAGCTGAACTCAAGCTAATCTCCGTCTATAACACATAGTACTATGTTAATCTGGTCACACACAACGCTTTCTTGCACATGACCATTTAGAGATATTAAATTAAAAGATCAAATGACCTCTGACTTGAAAAGCAGATGGAACTAAGCCCCATCTGGCCACGCTTTTGCCCTAACTAGAGGTAACCTCTATTTCATTGGGACTGGGTTTGTTTCCATAGAGGTAATGAATCTATAACCGCACAGAACTTAGGAGCAGGGCCTCCAGGAATGGACTGTGTGGACTGGAACACTGACTCTGGTGTTTTCCAGCTCTGTGAGTTTATACACCTCTAATCTGTGCCTTCTCCTTTTTGTAAATAGTGCCAGTGTTTGTACATATGCCAGAGAATCCTCTGTAGGATTGAGGGACTCAACCAACTGCCACCAACGAAAAGGACTACAACACGATGCTTGATTAAAACTAAGTTCTCAGTAAACCTGAGCTGTAGTCTTCGCTGTGTTGAATACCTCCCATGCATGCAACCACTAAAGATCTAAGGAAAGGAAGCAGAAACTGATTTCTGTACCAGACCTTACTTTTTGGTGATACATGATACCTTATTTAACCCGTTTTTAGAGGGTTTTGTTTGTTTGTTCCTATTTTGTTCTTTTGAGACAAGGTCACACACTGTATATGTTAACCCAGGTTGACTTTAAGCTCACAGTGATCCTCCTGCCTCAGCCCTCTAAGTCCTAGGATTACAGGTGTGAGCCATCACACCTGATGCTATTTTGTAAATTTAAGCTCAGAAACATTAGGTTAAAAAAAATGTATCAAACCTAGTGGTGGTGGCACTCGACTTTAATCCCAGCACTCGGGAGGCAGGGGCAGGCATATCTCTGTGAGTTTGAGGCCAGCCTGATCTGCAGAGTGAGTTTCAGGACATCCAGAAGTACACAGAGAAACCCTGTCTCAAACAAACAAACAAACAAACAACAAAAAATCAAAGAATGCTACTGTCTAATACAGGACAAAATAATTGATGACTGATAGTTCTGTCAACAATTTCTCTCACCCAAGATCAAAGAGCCAGTGAGTAGGAGGTAATGCTTGGCTACCCACCTGAGGCTGTGAAAGTGCTGGCTGGCCTGGTCTCCTGAATAGGTTCTCCTCATTTATAGAGAGCCTTGCCCCACATCCACTCATTTTAGCCTTTAACCCTCTGGAGAGCCCTGCTGAGAAAGAAATCTTAATGCCTCCAGATTATAACCTGGAACCTCCACCAAGCCAGGTGGCCAGTGAGGGACAGAGCAATTCCTGGAACTTGGATCCTCTGTGCCCATTGCTGTTGACCTCAGCTGGTCTCCCCCAGCTCTCTGGAGCCATGGTCCTGGACTGTGGACCTCTGTGTGGGTCTTGGTGGTTTTCCAAGGGAGGACACTGCCAGGGTGCAGTGTTGAGCTCAGCCCAGAAATCTCCTGCCACGACTCTGCACACTTCGTCGTTAGGACAGCTGGGCTGGGTGATGACAGAAGTCACCCTTTCACACCCCCTTATGTGGGCGAGCTGGTGCCCACAGTTAATCCCAAGCATCCAATAGGCTGAGGCTGCCTGGAGTACATAATGAGTTCAGGGTTCAAAAAGAGTTCAAAAAATTGTATTAATTGTGTTAACAAAATAAAAAAGATAGAGCTATGGAGTAGGAAGGAAAGAAAGAAAAAGGAAGAGAAGCATTTTTTTTTGAAGGGTGGAGATGTAGCTCAATGGTAGCATACTTGCCTATCATGTGCAATGCTCTAATGGAGCCCCAGTGCCATGGGAAAAGAACAGGAACATAAAAAAATAACATAAACAATTCATCCTCTCCTTCTCCCCCTTCCTTCCTTCCTTCCTTCCCTTCACTTCCCTCCCTTTGTGGTTTTGTTGTTGTTTTGTTTTTTGGCTCTGAGGGCTTTCTTCAGTGGTTCTCAGGCAGAACCATGCTAGTTCATCTAAAAGCATCTTGTAATTTAAGTCCAAAAGAAGGGGAAGGGATGGGCATATTGATCCTTTCCTCCTAACTGATATTCACTATTTATTAGTTTAGTTCCACAGAATCTGGTTCTAATTCTAATACTCTCTTACAAGTCATATGAAATCTGAA